>NC_057754.1:1845706-2010706 GCF_004010195.1 Chiloscyllium plagiosum
CGGGGCTGAGAGGTGGCAAATGGAGTTTAATGCAGAAAAGTGTGAGGTGATTCACTTTGGTAGGAGCAACAGGAATGCAGAGTGCTGGGCGAATGGTAAGATTCCTGGTAGTGTAGATGAACAGAGACATCTCAGTGTCCATGAAATAGATCCCTCAAAGTTGCCACCCAGGTTGATAGAGTTTATGTCCTTCCATATTAAAAGAGCAACCTGCAGTGGAGGGGTCTGGAACGAGTTGTCATGGTCCATTTGGGTACCAGTAACATAGTTCGGACAAGGAAAGGGGCTCTGCATTGTTAGGATGAGGAGCTAAACACAGAATTAAGAATTAGAACCTTCTTCAAATTGGTATAGGGCAAATAAAATGAAAGAAAGAAATATGTGGCTCAAACAATGATGCAGTAGAAGGGGGTGTGATTTATAGCAGTACTGGTGAAATTGAGTCAGTTCACACCTCAACTATGTTCTAGTCAGTTAATTAAGATATGGAGATTATTTTAAACTAAATAGTGGAGCAAGGGATCAACATTGGGAAGATGTGGTAAATCAAAGAGGCAAGACGAGAGAAAAATGTACTAATATGAGATAAAAAGACCAAGACAAGAAGGGATAGAGAATACAAACCTATGAGTAAGCCAATAGATAAGGCTAAATGTATAGATTAATACAGCGCAGAAAAGGCCCTTCAGCCCATTGAGTCTGCATTGACATAACTACCACTCAAGATGCGCTTGCTAAGACCAGTTCCTCACATTTGTCCCATTTCCTTGAATGTTATGATATTTGAAGTCCTCATCTAAAGATCTTTTATAGGTCGTAAGGTTTCTGGCCTCCACTCCCTTTCCAGGCAATGCATTCCAGACTCCCACCACCCGCTGAGTGAATTAAGTTTTTTCCAAATCCCCTCTGAATCTCCAGCCCCTAACCGTAAAACTATGCTCTCTCAAGATTGACCCTACAACCAAGGGAAACAGTTGCTCTGTATTGACCCTGTGCACCCCTCATAATCTTATATACCTCAATCATGTTTCCCCTCAGTCTTCTCTGCTGTAAAGAAAACAATCCAAGCCTATCTATTCTCCTTCTCACTCAATTTCTCTGTCCTGGTGAACTGCCTCTGTACTGCCTCGAGTACTATTACATCTTCCCTGTAGTGAGGTGGCTGGAACTGCAGACAGTACACCAGTTATGGTATAACCAATGTACTTTACAACTCCAACATTACCTCCTTGCTCTTTGCCACAACTGATGAAAGCAAGTGTCCCATATGTCTTCTTAACTATCCTATTCATGTACTCTGCAGACTTCAGGGATTTGTGAATAATGCCCCAAGATCTCTTTGTTCCTCTAAACTACCCAGTGTCCTGTCATTCATTAATACTCCCTCATCTTGTTTCTTCTTCCACAGTGTATCAACTTGCACTTAATGGGGTTAAATATCATCTGCCACTGGTCTGCCGATCTGACCTCCATCAATATCTTCCTGTAACCGACAACCATCTTCTTCACTGTTAACCACCTACCAATCTTTGTGCCATCTGCAAGATTGTTTAACATTCTCCCACATTTTCATCTGTATGATTTATGTGTGGAACAAACAAAAATGATCCTAGTACTGATCCTTATGGTACACCACTGGACACCAGCCTCAAGTCACACAAATAGCCTTCTTCCACTACCCTTTGTGTCCTATTATTAAGCCACGAGGTTACAAAAATAACAAAAGGGTAAAACTAAGGGCTCTGTATCTGAATGCATGAAATATATGAATCAAAACAAACTAATGGATAGTGGAAATAGAAAAAAACAAGTATGGTCTGACAGCCATTACAGACTCAAGACTGCAGGTTGACTGACGTAGGTTGGGTATTGAATATTGACAAGTACTTGTCATTTAGAAAGGATAGACAAACAGCTGTGCTAAATAATGAAGACGAGGTGTTGCACTGGGGTGGACAAAGTTAAAAATCACACAACACCAGATTATAGTCCAACAGGTTTATTTGGAAGTACTAGCTTTTGAATTAGATTAGATTCCCTACTGCATATAAACAGGCTATTTAGCCCAACAAGTCCGCATCCACCCAGAATATTCCCCTACCCCTGACTAATGGACCTAACATTATGGATAATTTAGCATGGCCAGTTCACCTGACTTGCATGTCTTTGGACTCTGGGAGGAAACCAGAGCACCCGGAGGAAACCTACACAGACACGGGGAGAATGTGCAAACTCCACACAGACATCAAACCTGGGTCCCTAGTGCTGTGAGGCAGCAGTGCTAGCCACTGTGCTGCCCCAAGCACTGCTCCTTCATCAGGTACCTGTGGGGCAGTAAGACACAGAATTTATAGCAAAAGATCACAGCATCATACAACTGAAACGATATATTGAACAAACCTAGATTGTTAAGTCTTTCATGTTTTAGAATGGGTTGCAGGTTTCGGTTCATTAATATGTGAATCTGAGAACTTCTTTCAAGTCACATTCTCGTGATAACTTAAGGTTTTATTAAAAAAAAAGGTGACATCTCAGTTCAGACAATACACTAAAGGTGTGAGGTTAGAATCTGTCTGTATCCCGATCTTGAATCAGACTGGTCATAATTCCAAAGTAGGAATTTATAAAATGTTACATGGATTGACTGCCTGCAGATTGTGTGCTTTTTGAACAGAATAGAATGTATCTGCAATTATAATTCTGCAAATGCAAATTCACCCCACAGGTGTGTGTGTGCGCGCAAGAGTGTGTACTTACGTGTGTGCATGCTTGGTAGTGTGTGTGCATGAGTGTGACTGAGTATAAGTCTGTGAGAGGGTGTGTGTGTGGAAGTTGTATGTGTGTGTGTCTGAGAGAGAGCATGTGTACAAGAGAGGGTCTGTGTGAGTATATAAGAGTGTGTGTTTATGTGTGTGTGAGAGTATAGTGTAGTGGGGTCACGTATAGTGTGCCATGAACCCAAGGTCCCGGTTGAGGCCATTCTCATGGTTACCAAACTTGTCTATCAGCCTCTGCTTGACAACTCTGTGTTGTTGCATATCCCGAAGTTCGCCTTGGAAGATGGTCACCTGAAGATCCGAGGCCGAACATCCCTAACCGCTGAAGTGTTCCCCAACTGGAGGAGGGAACATCCTTGTCTGGTGATTGTTGCGTGGTGTTGATTCATCCGATGTCATAGCGTCTGCTTGGTCTTTCCAATGTACCATGCATCGGGGCATCCTTGCCTGCAGCGTATAAGATGGACAACGTTGGCCAAGTCACATGAGTACCTGCCGCATACGTGGTGTCAGCTTAACATCTGATATGTCAGATGCTATTCTTAACAATATTATAGGAGGGTACTCAGAAATCTTCGAGATAATCAGACAGATTCATAGAGCCATTGAGTCATACAACATAGTGGAATATTTTTATTTCTAGATCAGTAGTTTAGGTGTTAACCACAAGTTTGTTGGATGTTTCTTTTATTCAGGATAATTGAGAAGCAACTGACCATTTTGGTAATTGAATCAACATATTTACATATTATAATGGTGTGACTGGTTGAGCAGTGCGGCTTGATTAGCAGTGTCACACTCACGACAGGAGGTCATGCTTCACAAGGGCACTGGTGAGACCACATCTGGAATACTGCGCACAGTATTGGTCTCCCTAATTCAAGATGGAAGTAAATGCTTTGGAAGCAATTCAGAGAATGTTTATAAGCCGATTGCCTAGAATGGGTGAGTTGTCTCATGCAAAAAGTTGTATGGGCCAGGTCTGAATCTGAAAGAGGAAGAGGTGACTTGATTGAAACATATAAGATCCTGACGGGTTGTGACAGGGTGCGTTTGGAACGGATGTTTTCTCTTGTGAGAAATTCTAAAACAAGGGTTCAGTGTTTAAAAATAAGGGATCACCTATTCAAGACAAAAACGGGGATAGTATTTTCCTCATGAGTCTTTGGAACTCTCTTTCTTAAAAGGCAGTGGAAGCAGAGTCTCTAATTATTTTAAAAGCAGAGATAGGGAGATGGTTGATAAGCAAGGGGTGAAATGTGAGTTGTCAAAGTAATTGGATCAAGATGATCCAATAGAATGATAAAACAAGCACTAAAAGCTGAGGGCATACTCATGCATGTAATTCGTACTGTATGTTTTTATGTAAAGTGTTTGCTCCCTGTTTTCACTCGAATGTCTGATGATTTGTCACGTTGCAAACAGAATAATCTTCAAATGATGAAAAATCATGAATCAATTATTAGATAGGCCAGGAACTAAATTAACTTTATCAGTGTCAACTCAGTGCATAACATACAGATCAGATTGTTGATGTCTTTTCAGGTGTTATAGAATTTGTACTTCAATCTCAAAGAAATAGCAAAAAAATTCTGGCGTTTGGAATTTTAAAGTACATTTTGTGAATATATTTACTTGAGTATACTGTACTGAAAGGTGTTCTGTTTCCTACCTCTCACTTCAGAAATAAGGAGTTCAAATTATTATCTTGTCTTTCGGTTGCACCACCACGACAACAGAAGTGAGACTCACCGGCCTATAGTTACTAGGAGGTGTACTGAAAGGTGTTCTGTTTCCTACCTCTCACTTCAGAAATAAGGAGTTCAAATTATTATCTTGTCTTTCGGTTGCACCACCACGAGTCAGAGAAAACAAAACGCTTGTTAGTGTGATATTCTAACATAGTCCACTAATCAGCACAATTCTGAACTATCACTTCATCTCTTAGTCTGTTGGAATTGTGTAATAATTAGAACAGGACACTCTGCAGTCTTGGTGGAACAAATGTTTTTGAATTTGTACTGAGTACAATAGAAATTGCCACAGTATCTCTTACCTTAGACTTTCTGTTCCTTGACCCTTGAAAACAGATAGGTGGCAGGCATGTGCACTTGCAACAAGGGAACTCTAGTTTCCATGGGAACTTGATCTAGCTGTTGGAAAAATTGAACAGAATTACCCACCAGTTTCATTTTTTAATCCCTTACTTATAATTTTATTTGGTTGAGGTGACTTGTACTTACAGCATGAGGTGTAGTTTCCTGTTCATCACTATTATTTGATAAGCACTGCATTCCTGGTCACTGGATCAATTTTTTACAATTCAATCCAGAAATTGTGGGTAGCTATTGAAAACTACAATGTCTATCAGCAATATAAAACAAAGCAAAGTGCAAAGCCCAATTTGCTAAACTGGGTGATTCCTTTACCCACTATGACAGTGTACGTTATTATTGGTAAGGAAACATGTTCCTACATTAATGTCTTTGCCATGGAATGCTTGGGTGTGAGCCAGATTTTCACGCTCCACTGAGTGTCAACCTTACTGCATTCGAAATCTACAAACAGAAATGGTGGGGTAGAAAATTCAGAGAATGCCATCATCATGCTACTCTTGAGCACCTTCTTGGGTTCACACATTGGTAATAGAGATTTAGGAGAGAGCCACAACTCTAGGGATGAGGAGGGAAAGGAACAGTTAGTTCATCCAGCTCTTTTCATTGCCAATTTGCAGATGCAAATCCAGAAATGCGCACGTCAAAACTTCTAAAGCAAAACAATCTTAGCAATCTGGGATAGATTGGACACCTAAAATTTATAGATTAGATTACTTTACAGTGTGGAAACAGGCCCTTCGGCCCAACAAGTCCACACCGACCCGCCGAAGCGCACCCACCCAGACCCATTCCCCTACATTTACCCCTGCACCTAACACTACAGGCAATTTATCGTGGCCAATTCACCTAACCTGCACATTTTTGGAGTATGGGAGGAAACCGGAGCCCCCGGAGGAAACCCACGCAGACACGGGGAGAATGTGCAAACTCCACACAGTCAGTCGCCTGAGGCGGGAATTGAACCCGGGTCTCTGGCGCTGTGAGGCAGCAGTGCTAACCACTGTGCCACCCACATTATAAGGATGTCCTTGTACCTCATGATCATAGATCTGGACTAGCAGCCCACTAGAGGTTGAGTTCACATGATAAGTTCTGAAATTTAGTTAAATGAATCGGCCAGCTGGTAGCAGAAACAAGAGTTCTAGGGATAAAGAATGGCATATTGTTGTAAAAGCCTAAATAGCCGTTGCCTTTCAGATAGGAAAATCCACCCCTTTCACCTGATCTGGTCAGGCTGCATGTGCCCAGTCTAATCATAAACAGTTTCCTTAATTCATTTTGAAATGCCCCAGCAAGCTACTCCGCTGTAAAAGCAATTCCTGTTAAAGGCCCACCATCATTTTCTATGTGCAATGAGGGATGGTCATCAAAGCAGCATTATCAGTATCACGCACATTCTGGGAACAAGTAAAAATGAAAGCCTGTCTAATTAAATATGATAGAGCGAATTCTCTATCAATAGTGTCGATGTTTGTGCCATTTTTCCTCACCTGCTATTTTTGGTTACAGGAATGCTTTACTATAGTAACCTAAAATCATATTACAGTCTTGTTCCTTGCAACCAGTATATATGAGTCCTTTTCATTGCTCTAAATCTGAGAGCCCTTTGTGAAGTGATGCTTGTTGAAAAGCTTTCTATTTCTGCTAATTGTTTGGACAATTGCACTTTGAGTCAGCAGCATTTTATTGAAGACCAGCAAGCATCTATCATTACTTTAAAAATCCTTAGGGGAAGAAAACATTAGCTGATTGCTCACAGACTGATATCCAACTAAATGTCATTTTCTGTATATAAGGCAGGTTTGAATGTTTCTTTTGTTTGTTTAATTATTTTTGAATGTTAGCTGTTAGGTGAACATGTTTAACCTCTGCTTACATTTAATCTGCATGACATTTATTTTCACTAATTACTGTAACTGGACAGGATTTGCCAATTAGAGCAGGGTGCCTGTAGTTTGTATTAATGATAACTACTGCATAAATATGTACCGACCGTAGAATTTCTTAGGAATCACATGTTTCCCGGTTGGAAAAACTGTAATCGTGCCATAAATGTTAATCCATCTGTGCCAGTCTGTATCAGAGATGTGGAACGTGAGTACTGAAACTGACAACTGTTGTCAGCACAAAGCCATCAAATTTACAGTCTAGTTGGCATGATTTTCCGCCTAAAGGAAATCTAGATGGAGGTAGAACTGCAACACAGTGGGGCCCTTTCTGTCACTCATTCCATTCTACAGATTAAGATTCCCCTTTTGAAGAAGAACCTCATAAAATTATACTTTGCATTCCTGTATGTTTCCTTTTTGAATTGTAAACCTGAAAAAATGTTGGACTGCTCTATAGCTGAAAGACTAGGAAAGTTTTGAAATTTGAAAAAGTCAAGTGATGCAGATTTATAATTGTACAAGACAATGACGCTGTTGGGTGAGTGAGATTGATATAATACTGAGATGGAGCAGCACCAGCACTTGTTTGGACTTAAGGAAAAACTGCTTGATGATAGCCCTCAGATTGGTCCAGCAGCAGTTTATTACAAAGCTGTAAGTGCAGGGTAGCTACAGGACTCCAGAGTTGGGAAACTGGCTCTCTCGCCTTCTCCTAGTGTGAGTGAAAAAGCCTCGGTCTAATGGATCAACTATCAAAGTGAAGAATGATGATTGCATTACAGACAATAGCATGTCATCATTGCTGAAATCAAAGGAAATGTGAGAGGCAGTTTAACTTACCTGTTATGAGCTGGACTTTTGATCTTCAGAATTTTGTTCTATGTCTGTATTCTTCCTCCACCATTAAAATGTGTCAAACCAACTGTCTTTTGCCTACAAAACAGAAATTGCTGGAAAAGCTCAGCTTTACTTCTGAGGAAGGATCACTCAACCCAAAACGTTAACTCTAGTTTCTCTCCATGGATGCTGCCAGCTATTTCTGTTTTTGTTTCTGATTTACAGCATCCACAGTTCTTTCAGTTTTTATCCTTTGTCTACCTTAATCATGAGTGAATGTGTGTATTTAGAGTTTTTAAAGGACTATCAATTAAGTTGCATCGTGGTGCATCAGTAATCCTTTATTTTCTTTGCCTATTGTTAAAGTGTACAAGAATAGATAGAGTTATTTTCTGTTAATGATGAAATGGTGTGTGAATTATTTTTCTCCTGTATTGCTGTCAATCTGTAAGGCAGATTGGTTGCCTTGATGGTCTAATTGGATTTTACACATTTTGGGACGGCTTGTGGAACAGTGGTGTACAATTATCAGTGCACACCTCTCAGTGAAGCCCTGACACATAAATGAGGTAAACAAAAATCCCTGCTGATTTAATGCAGAGATATCCAACCATTTGGAACTGCCAACCAGAAACACTCATCAAGATCACCAACTGGGCCAAATGTGATTTCACAACAAGGTGAACAGTCATTCACAAAATGTGAAAACCTTTTTATATCCTCAACCTGCCTTCACTGAGCTTGCCCTTCCTATCTACCTGTTCTATCGCTCTACTCTCCACCCTATCCCCACCTTTACTGATTCATCCTCACCTCTAATGCCTCTCCCTCTTTTATTTGTTCCTTTATGTATTTTTCCAGTGTCTAGCTCACTTTTTTTCTCTCCTTTCCTCACCTGCTATTTGTCATCTGTCTTCTTTAATTCTCATATAGCTTCTTATAGTTTAAAGTCCATCTTTGGCTGAAACGATCCTTAATCCCTGCTTCCAAAACATTAGTGGTTGTGAATGAAGTCTGCAAGAAGCATAATGGGGCTTGTTTGGCAGAATCTTTTTGTGCATGGCCAAAATCCACCAATCTGGGAGCAACCTTTTCTAATCCTCCAGGCATGGGAACTTGAATGAGTGTGTTGAAGGGGATAAAGTCAGCACAAAGAGGAAATTGGCAGGAGGCTTGCACACTAGATCAAACAAAAGTTTAAGAGCCATATCTTGGACTTCAATTTTATGGTTTAAAATGTTGCCCAGTGTGGTTAAATCATACAGACATTTCTTGATCAACATTTGGTTTGTGGGTCTTGGCTAAAATAGCAGTAGGGGTTATTTCAGTTTATGCCATTAGCTCTGAATTCAAGCAACAGGAGGCTAACAAGGTTCCTGGATAGTGCAAACCTGTGCACATCAGATAAGTACAGGGGTACGCTTAACTGTTGACATCGCACACTATCTGAGCTGACACGTAAAATGTGGCCCTTTGCCTAAGATGTTGGAGAGAGCTCCATAACCTAGGAATCCATAATAAGACCATAAGACATAGGAGCAGAAGTAGGTCATTGAGCCCATCGAGTCTGCTCTGCCATTCACTGAGATTGCGGCTGATCTGACCATCCTTATCTTCACTTTCCTTCCTTTCCCCCATACCTCTTGATTCCCTTACTGATTAAAAATTTGTCTGTCTCAGACTTGAATATATTTAATAACCGAGCCTCAACTATCTTCAGTCGTACAGAATTCCACAGATTCATAACTCTCTGCTTTAGTGGAGAAGAAATTCCTTCGCATATTTATGCTTGGATTAGAGACAGTGCCTTTAAGAAAGGAACAAGAGAAATTGGAGGCAACTGGGGTAAGTGCACAAATCAAGTCAAGATGATTCAACTTCCACATATGGTTTGCTCTTTTGAATACTTGCTGTCAAGCTGTTGCAATGTCTTTCCCTGTTACAGCACCCATATGCTCACTGTTCAAATAAAATCCATAAAGTAATTATAGGAGCAGAAGATAGGAAATTAAGTTAAATTAATTCAGTATCCAGTTGATTTTGATATGGAGGTGCTGGTGTTGGACTGGGGTGGATAAAGTCAGAAGTCATAAAAAAATCAACTTATTGTCCAACAGGTTTATTTGAAATCACAGGTTTTCATAGTGCTGCTCTTTTTTGTCAGGTGAAGAAGGTTTTGGAAGAAGCCTTAAATCATACCTGTAAGTGAGTGAAGTAAGATGTGTTTGTCATTTCACCTGTGCTTTGTGAATTTGATAAATTGTACAGTATGTGAACCAAAGGGATACGAAATTGAGACTTGTAATTGAAAATCTAAGGAGATGGTGAGAACTAAATTGTTTATATTAATATTCTTTTGGTTTATGGGAAACTTCAATGTTAATCCTTTTATAAAAATTGAATAGGCAATTAAAACTTAAAAGCATATCAAGTTGTCACTGTATGTAAATTTTAAGGCTGAGTGACAAGAAAAATCAACCTCGTGTTTAGTTGTACTTGACAATTCAGTCCTGGAAACAGATCGACTTCCAACAACAACTTCTGCTTGGCACCGTTTGTAGGGCAATTGCAATTCAGCCCTGTTTTAATTAGAGACATTTTACTCCATCATTCTGAAAATGGTCTGCTTCCCACTAATTTCAGTCTTGAATTTAAGTTCTCAATTCTGGAATCTACTGAAATTAAACTAAACTGGGACCGGCTGTATAAGTAGAATGGCTACAAGAACACATCAGAGGCTAGGAATTCAGCAGCAAGTGGCTCACTTCCTGCTTTCCCAAAGTTATGCATTATCTACAAGGTATAGGTCAAAAGTGTGATGGGATACTCTCCATTTGCCTGGGTGAGCGCAGCTCCAACAACACTTAAAAAGCTGGACATCATCCAGGGGAAAGCAGCCCATTTGACTGATATCACATCCATGAACATTCCCTTTATCCACCAACATTCAGGAACAGCAGTGACTTCCAAAGCCACAGATTCTACCATTTCAAAGGACAAGGATAGTAGATGTATGGGAACACCATCACCTGCATGTTCCTCATTCTGACTTGGAAATATATCACTGTACCTTCACCATTACCATGTCAAAATCCTGGAATTCTCTCCCTCGCAGCATCGTGGTGGTCCCTACCTCCAACCAAATGGACTGCAGCAGTTCAAGAGGATGGCTCATCACCATCATCTCCTGGGCAATCAAAAGTGGGTAAAAAATACTGGCTCATCTCATGGCACCCACATCCCCTGAATGAATTTTAAAGAATGTGTGCTGAGCTGGGTTGCTGTGCAAATGGGTAAACACAAAACCTGGTATATAACATCCTTCAATTAACATATATCAAGGAGATCACTAAACATCATTTAAGGTAGATGGAAATACTTTAATATAAACCACTTAATTGCCTCACCTCCTGCGAAAGACATTGTGCTTTCCATGGGTTGAGCAGAATGTTCTCAGATAGACATTAACTTTTTAAAAACTATAAAGCGTGTAATTGAGAACAAAGTAACTTCATATTTCTTTAATGTGGAATGCTTGCATGGGTAATGAAATGTAACATATAGTCACACTTATCCAGCGATCACAGTTAACAATATTCATAAATGAATTTGCCAGTAATGTTTATTAGAACTGAGACAATTCATCAAACTATAGAATACTTAGTGAGAGTTCTATTGAAATATAAACATCTGAAAGTACAATAATAGGTGAATTAATTTGCTATTGAGTGTTGTGTACCAAGTTCACACTCCGGATTTGTCATTTGCTGGGCAGTGAGTTGATTTGAAATCTAATCAAGAGGTTTGGATGGTTTGTATAACAAATATTAATGGATGTGGGATTGAGTTCCAGGGCTGATTCTAATTGAAGGATTTGAATGCATATATTGAATTATGGGTTTCCAGACTTGAGTTAACAAATTGGAATCCACTTCAGATGTTTGAATTGGTGTCTATCCACCTGGAAGTGACTCAAAAGGCAAGTTTCTAATTGAATTACTCTGTTGTTGATAGAATGGCAAATACGTGGTAGTTGGTGAACTCTGATGATAGATTTTGATGAATTTAGAATAACTAAAATGGGTGAGTTGATTATGAAGCTTTTACTGAACAATTCTTGTGATGCATTGGAATTATGCAGGAATTCCAAATGTCTTTTTTGATAGAGGTGTTGGAGAAAATTGTACACTGTACTATGGGAGTGATTGTGACCTGGCCTTTGGCTTCAGAAGGAGTGCCAAGCCACAGGTTTAAGTGCTATGATCCAAACCTCGTGATTATATTAAACTATTCATTGTTTTCTTTTATTTCCCAATTTGATAGTTTGGTTTTGTATATGATACATTTATTGCCTTTCTTTGTAATTTGTGTTATGCCAGAGTGTGTGATATCATTCAGGTAAAAAAGACTGATTTCACTGGATGAGGAGGTGTCAGTGATTCCTCCCCCTCCAATTCTCTCTTCTGAAGGAACTGCTTTTACTGGGGTACTAATCTATGGGCACCACTAAGAGGCCTGCATACATCACTTTCCTCCCTGTGCCAGTGGAGTAGAACATCATTTGGTTCTCACCCAGATACCATATTCCATTTGTGAGCTGAAACATTAAATTGTAACAAGCTATAACTTCATGACAGGCATCACATCTTGTCCAATATTCTTGACAATGATATTGAGGGGGTTAAGTTAGTTTGTTTAGACCTTCTCAGTTTAGGACTCTGTTATTCTAACTCATTCAATTTATCCCAATTGGATCAGCTGTTTCAGCATGACATGGAAGTTAAGCTTGGTACAGGTTCTGTCAGGTTAATGAGCACATCATATACTTTAGCTGTTGATTTACAATGGGAGTAGCCAGGTATCAACTGAACAATATTTCTGAACAATAATAGAACGTTGATACTTCATTGCACAAGAGATGGAGTGATGCAGCTAGTCCCCACAATGAATGCCTGATCGATTCTTGTGGGGCAGATGGTGAAGCAGTCCAAGTCTAGGACATGGAGGGAAAGGAAAAGCACCATTTGCCTTGTTATTGCTAAACCACTTAATGAGCTGAGGACAAACTTACATTCTGTACTGAATATTGAGGGAGTGTCAAGAATTGATCAGTGGTTCCAAAACAATACCACTTCTTTGGCAAACCTTCACTAAGTATGCCCAGTAAAGAAGAAACCAATACAATAACTATCAGAAGTGGCTGTTATAACTGTGAATGATAGAAGATTATTTTTGCTTTATTTGGAATGCTTTACAATTATTCATGTTCAAAGACTTATCAAGATCAAATACTGGTGGTCGTCTGGGTTTACTTGGAATGTGTAGTTTGAAAGGAAAGAGGCAAATTATTGTGTTCTAATCCATTTCGCTTAAAATAAACACTTGCAGGTTTTTTTCAGCACAATTCTTTCAAAGCTAGGTCAACATGATACAATTTCATTACTCCAGATTTTTGCAGAAGACTGATCTGGAATTAACATTTCATTGCAGTTCACTTATCTTATATGTTCCCTTCTGGTAAGAAGCTGCTATCACAGCAAGCCCCATACTTAGTCAACATGGTACACCTGAAGCGAATGCCAACTGCCAGCTTGTGGGCCTCACTGATTTAAACTCCAGTTGCAGTCTTCCTAATTCATCCCTGTTTGCTGGGGAGGGCGGGGGGAAAGGATCATTAATCTCTGGTTTTCAAAGTACAGAAGGTTATTTTGTGGGAATCACTGAAAGGAAGATGTATCCTACGATTAAACTAAAATCAAAATACTCCGCATTCTAGAAATCAACAAAAACTAAAAGTGCTGGAAAGACTCAGCAGATATGATACAAACTGGGAAAGAGAAACAACAATTGACATCTCAAGTGAAAGCAGGCCTCTTCTTAAGAACTAAAGGAAGGTAAAAAACTGATGGGTTTTATGTTGAAGGAAGAAGGCAGTAGAGTTAAAATAAAAGGAAAGGTTTTGGATAGAATAAAAAAGCAGGATAGATTAGGAGTAGATGATGGCATAGAGGTAATGTTACTGGTGTGGTAATCCAGAGGCCTCTCTCATGCTCTTGTTTCAAATCCCAAGACAACAGAATGGAATTAAAATTAAAAATTTGGAAAATAAAGCTAGTCTTATTAGTGATGACCATGATATCCGTCATCGATTGTTATAAAAATTCATTTGGATTATTAATCTCCTTCAGAGAAGGAAATCTGCTGTTCTTGACCTGATCTGACCTACATGTGACCCAAAGCAATGTGGTTAACTCTTAACTGTCCTCTGAAATAGCCAAGAAATTCACTCAGTTCAAGGGCAACCAGAGATAGGCAGCAAATGCTAACCTTGCTAGTGACACCTGCATCGCATGAAAGAATACATAAATGAGAAAGATGTGATGGAACAAAAAGGCTGGATCTCAAATAATGATGGGACAGAATACAGGATAGAGGTAGAATGTTTGGGAGGTGTGGTGTAAAGATAACAATCTCTCCCTCAACATCAGCAAAACAAAAGAGCTCATCATTGACTTCAGAAAACAAAGTGGAGGGCACGCCACTATCTACATCAATGGAGCTGAGGTGGAGATGGCCAAGAACTTCAAGTTGCTTAGGGAGACAATCACCTAACAATCTATCTGGTCCAGCCACCTTGATGTGACAGTCAAGAAAACACAATAATGCCTCTACTTCCTCAGGAGGCTCAGAAAATTCAGCATGTCTGTGAAGACTCTCACCATGGGCGGCACGGTGGCACAGTGGTTAGCACTGCTGCCTCACAGCGCCAGAGACCCGCATTCAATTCCCGACTCAGTCAACTGACTGCGTGGAGTTTGCACATTCTCCCCTTGTCTGCGTGGGTTTCCTCCGGGTGCTCCGGTTTCCTCCCACAGTCCAAAGATGTGCAGGTCAGGTGAATTGGCCATGCTAAATTGCCCGTAGTGTTAGGTAATAAGGGGTAAATGTAGGGGTATGGGTGGGTTGCGCTTCGGCGGGTCGGTGTGGACTTGTTGGGCCGTAGGGCCTGTTTCCACACTGTAATGTAATCTAATCTAATCTAAAAACTTTTATAGGTGCACCATA
The DNA here is from genome assembly GCF_004010195.1 of Chiloscyllium plagiosum. Lineage (NCBI taxonomy): Eukaryota > Metazoa > Chordata > Chondrichthyes > Orectolobiformes > Hemiscylliidae > Chiloscyllium > Chiloscyllium plagiosum. Next base: position 1,860,392 of record NC_057754.1, read on the forward strand.
GAAAGCATTCTATCCGGATGCATCAAGGCTTGGTATGGCAATTGCTCTGCCCAGGACCACAGGAAACTACAAAAAGTTGTGAACACAGACCAGACCATTATGCAAGCCAACCTTCCATCCACATTAGTGTACATGAGCAAAACTAATATAGTGTACAAAATACCATGCAAGGACTGCACAAAACACTATATAGGACAAACAGGAAGACAGCTAACAATCTGCATACATGAACATCAACTAGCCACGAAACGACACGACCAGCTATCCTTAGTAGCCACACACGCAGACAACAAGCAACATGAATTCAACTGGGACAACACTACTATCATAGGGCAAGCCAGACAGAGAACAGCCAGGGAATTCCTAGAGGCATGGCATTCATCCACAAACTCCATCAACAAACACATCAACCTGGACCCAATATACCAACCACTACAGCGGACAGCTGAAACTGACAACCGGAAGCGGCAGGGACAGGCCACTATAAACACCGGAGGAAACATCAAAGAAGCGCTTCGCAGGAGGCTCCCAAGCACTGATGATGTCGCCTAGCCAGGGGACGAAACGTTTGCAACAAAAACTTCCAGCTCGGCGAACAGAACCACAACAACGAGCACCTGAGCCACAAATCTTCGCACAAACTTTCCAATCTAGTGTTTGCTCTTTGTGAACCTTCTCTGCAGCCGTAACACTATATTTCTCTCTCTGTTCTGTGATCCTGTGCATTTTGTTTGAAATTACCTGCCTGTACTGCACACAAAACAAAACTTCTCACTCTACACAGGTAAATGTGACTATAATAAATCAAATCAAAACAAATCAAATTATTTGCGTGAGTGTCCGACATCCCAAGATCTCCAACAGGTGAAGACCAAGTGCAGACAGGAAGAAGAATGCAAAAACCTGAGCATCCCACCCACCCATCTGCCTCTTTAAACATCTGTCTGACCTGTGGAGGATGTGTGGATCTAGCATTGGACTGTTCAGTTACACGAGGGCTCATGTCTCTAGAGTGGAAGAAAATCATCCTTAGTTTTGATGGAACTGCCTAAGTGGAGGAAAATTTCAATGTACTGTGTCAACTGTTAAGGATATCCTTCTTTTGATAAAGAATGTCAGATTCAGTCATCTGCAAGTATGAGTATTTTGGATTTGTAGTCTCAAATGCCTCCGATTCAGCATTGCACTCACCTCTGCTCTTATTTTAATTGAAGGAAATGGTAGGGTTTGGAGCCTTGGGAGCTTTGTGCTCAGATCAGCCTGAGTAACGCAGGCTAACTTGTGCAGTATTCCTTCATTTCATTTTTTTTTCATCTTTTCACTTTATGTTTTTCCACCTGTGATGCATTATTGCCTGCAGGTTAATGCACCAGGAGCTCTCACAGCCTTATCTCACAGAATCAGAATATTGTTCCCAAATTGTTAACAGGATTCCCTAGCTGAGCCATCTAACTAAAAATCTAATGAAGAAATGAAATATATCACAGCCACACCATCAGTGCAACCTTTCCCCACAGGAGACTAGTCTCCTGCTAGTATCTATTTAAAGTGCCATCTGGGGTCTCATTCAAATACTAAGCTGCTCAGCATATGACAGTATTGAGAAGATCATAGCGGCCACCTCCTTTGGGAGTTTTTTTTACTCTATTGTAACACCATCCACTCTTGCTTGGTGCTTAGATTACCGAACATTGAAATTCAGATGAAGAGAGCCATTATCTCAGTCTCTTGGACTTGATGAAGATAGATTTTAGAATTTAACTCTTGTCTCTCCTCTATTAAAGTCAATGAGGTGTTTCTGTGCGCTTAAAGCCAAAATATTTTTCTCTAACAGAAAACAAAGTGTACTGTGATCATGATAAAATTAGAAATGCTGCAAAGCTTCAGTATAAACAGAGGCTGTTGGATGAATGAAATACATTGATCAGTTTCTGAAAGAAAAAATGCGGTGTGATGTTTTGACTAGCGATGCTTCACCTGGGTTGATTTAGGAAGGAAGGGGGTGAATAATTCTTGTAGGATTACTGTGGTAAAGAAGCAGCTTGTGTGTTTAATATTTTAAGACAATTTGATTTTAAGTGTGGAAAAAGTCAAAATGACCTCAATAAAAGACTGAGATCAATTCTAAAGCAAGGTCACAGGACCTTGAGACATTAACTGTTTTCTCTCCATAGATGCTGCCACACCTGCTTAGTTTCTCTAGTAATTTCTGTTTTTGTTTCAGATTTCCAGCATACACTGATTCTTAGAATCATACAGTGCAGAAATGCCCCTTTGGGCCATCAAGTCCACACAGTCATAACTACCACTAAAGGTGCTGTAATCCCAACTTCTTGCATTTGTCCCATATCCTTGAATGTTATGATATCTGAAGTGCTCATCCAAATATTTTTTGAAGATTCTAAGATTGCCGATCTCCACTACCATCCCAGGCAGTGCATTCCAGATTCCCCCCACCTGTTGAGTGAAAACATTTTTTCCCAAATCCCCTCTGAATCTCCTGTCCCCTCCCCTAAAACTATGCCTCTTATGATTGACACCTCAACCAAGGGGAACAGCTGCTCTCTATTCATCCTGTTCATACTCCTCATTATCTATACACTCAATGGTGTCCCCCCTCAGTCTTTTCTGCTCTAATGAAAACAATCCAAGCCTATTTAGTCTCTTCTTATAGCTCATTTTCACTATCCTAGGCAACATCCTGGTGAACCTCCTCTGTACCCCCTCGAGTGCTATCACATCCTTCCTGTGGTGAGGTGACCAGAACTGCACACAGTACTCCAGTTGTGGTCTGATCAAAGCTCTCTATAAATTCAACATTATGTCCTTGCTCTTTTACTCTACACTATGACTGATGAAAGCAAGTGTTCCTATGTCTTCTTAACTATACTATTCATGTGCTCTGCCCACTTCAGAGATCTGTGGATAGTTACCCCAAAATTCCCTCTGTTCCTCTATACTGTGTTCTGCCCTTCATTAAATATTCCCATGTCTTGTTTCTTCTTCCAAAATGCATCACCTCACACTAATCAGGGTTAAATACCATCTGTCATTAGTCTGCCCATTCGCAGTTCTTTGTTTTTTTTGTTAAGATTACCCGAGTCAGGTTGTGAATAGGAATACAACAGATACAAGATGAGTTAAGCCACTCCAAAAGCAACAGTCTCAAATTGGAATAGAGCTGATTTTTATGTAAGCCAGATTTTTCAGCTAATACTTTTGTTTTGGTCGTACAGTTAACATCAGACTTACATAGCCTGAACCAGGGGTGCATGACTGCCATTGACAGCTATTTTAACATCCTTAACCGGCTATTGGCTTTTAGATGTTAAACTGTGAGGATGGATTGTTGCATTGATGTTCTTACTGTATTTTTGAATTCAGAAAGAAAATCCAAATCAGTAAAGTGACACTGTTTTGGAGGGCTGGTGGGAACTCTGGTGAGTTTTGTTCATGTAGCTTTGAGGGTTGCTAATATTTAGAATTTTAGAAAGCAGTGTTTAGAGCAGCAATTAAAACCATTAATTGAAACTTTGTTTCTCCTCTTTCCCAGGGAAATTTCAAATTTGTTCTGACCTCTTGAAGATCTGCTGTTCTTGATAACACGACCCTTTTCCGTGGAAGATGTGTTTGATTACTTCTCCTTATGTCACAGTTACAAACTATATCAACCCCTTAGAATCTTCCTTTATTCCTTCCACTTTCTGGCTTTAAAAACACCAGCTTGGCATCACCGAACTACAACCTTGCGCTTAAAGATGTACAGCATGGAAACAGACCCTTTGGTCCAACTCATCCATACTGACCAGATATCCAAACCCAATCTAGTCCCACTACCAGCACCCAGCTCATATCCTTCCAAACCCTTCCTGTTCATATACCCATCCAGATACTTTTTAAATGTTGCAATTGTACCAGCCTCCACCACTTCCTCTGGCAGCTCATTCCATACACGTACACCCTCTGTGTGAAAAAGTTGCCTCTTAGGTCTCTTTTATATCTTCCCCTCTCACCCTAAACCTATGCCCTCTAGTTCTGGACTCCCCCACCCCAGAGAAAAGACTTTGTCTGTTTATCCTATCCATGCCCCTCATGATTTTATAAACCTCCTTAATCTTATTTTCTTCCATTCTGCACATATTTTTCAGTATTCTCTCAATTTTATATGAACATTGAGTTGTGGATTGAAAACTTTCCAATTTAAATAACCAGTATCATCATTAAATATTTCTGTATCTGATGCTGTGCTTGCTCTGTTCCAAACAACATGCCTCAGTCGCAGTTCATCATGTTCTGCACCAGTATATTTTCCATTTCCCACACTAATCAGTTGGTTCCACTGAACATGATTGTCAATCATTGCTGAATTAAGGCCTATCTTGTGCTTTAATCCACTAGAAACTCAACTGAGATTGCTCAGAATGCTCACAAAGGATCCAGTGCAGTCAGCAAATAAATTGGATTTCCATTCAGACAGTCTGGGGAGGATTGGTCCCAGAAGTGAAAGGCCAACACATAATCCAGTGTGCCACCAAATTTCCTTAGCACGAGCCTTCTACATGATTTCTCTGAACAACTATCTGACAGAGCTCTCTGGATAATCAATGCAATTACCCTGACTGCAACTTCAAGAGGATTAAAATAGATTTTCATTGCTGTAATGGTTGTAGATTGAATAGAGTGGTCTGCGATGATTGAGCCAAGATAGGTTGCAGGGACCATGACTGTCTCTGTCAGTTTGAGGTGGGCAAAAAAAGTTTTGGAAGACTCCTCCATTTTTTGCCTGAAGACTCTGCCATTTGTCTTTGGCCTTCTTTTCTGTGCAATTTAGAGATTCTTCTTCAAAGTAATTGTGTCTCTTTCTCCAATTACCAGGCCCTCTGGCCAAGAAGGTCAAATATGAACACACACACACACACTCTCTCACACACACACACACACACACACACTCTCTCTCACACACACACACACACACACACACACACAGCAAAAGTGAGGACTGCAGATGCTGGAGATAAGAGTCGAGAGTGTCATGCTGGAAAAGCACAGCAGGTCAGGGAGCATCCAAGGAGCAGGAGAATCAACGTTTCGGCAAAAGCCCTTCATCAGACAGACACACACACACCATACATGCCACCATGCAGTTTTGAACAAGTTGAGTATGATTTTGGAACTTGTTTCTTGATAATTTTACTAAATGCAAAGCAGACAGATATCTTCTGGTTTCAGTTGTATTTAATGAAAAGAATCGACATGCAAATATGAATTGATATGTTCTACAGAAGCAGGCAAGTTGATTTTAATGTACTATTTCTATCAGGTTTGAAATTGGGTAAAAGCTGGAAGCCATGACAGAGGAGGATATAATTCTAGCAGGTTGCATGCCACAAAAGGTTGGGAACGCGATGGGCACAAAAAGAAATACTCAATAGAACCTAGAAAATTGCTTTGATTACCTGGCTCTCAAGAGTGGCAGTCAATTTCTTTTGGCTATTTGGCAAATCTTTCCAGCTCCAAAGTGGACTGTTTTCTCTCCTTCACAATTAATGACCTCAAGCATTCCCAGGTTCATATACTAGGAGAAAGTGAGGTCTGCAGATGCTGGAGATCAAAGTTGAAACTTTATTGCTGGAACAGCACAGCAGGTCAGGCAGCATCCAGGGAACAGGAGAAACTCTCTGCTCATTCCTGAAGAAGGGCCTGTGCCCGAAACGTCGAATCTCCTGTTCCCTGGATGCTGCCTGACCTGCTGTGCTGTTCCAGCAATAAAGTTTCAACCAGGTTCATATACTGCCTTGCTGCTTTTTCCTAGCTTCAGAGAATCTAAAGGTCTCCATCTTAATGAGGATTACCCTCAGTAGTGAGAGAACCACAAAAATTAAAGTACTTGCGGTAAAGAATAGGTGAGTAATGATAAATAGAATAAAGGATGGAAGATGTGTCATTCATCTACTTAGGTGCTGGTCATGGGTAAATGGTAGTCTATGTCAATGGAGTACCATATATGATATTAGAAAGTGATTTAGCATGAAGCGATTATTTCAGTTTAGATTAATTCTTAATCCTTGGGTGCATGTTTCTACTGAAGGTAAATTGTGGAAAAGGTATAGCTTCCAGATTAAAAGGAATAACATTGACTTTCAAAACTGCTGTTAGACTATATTGAGGATGATAAATTTTATAATTACTTAAAATCAAATGTTAGAATTATAGAAATGGTTCATTCATTATATGTGTGATTCACCAGTTACATTTTAAACTTTCTTCCCTTTCTCCCATTTCTCTTGAAGGCAAGATTCCACAGATTCTCCCTAACTCTCTATTACTACTAATAAAGATCTCTCAGAAGGAGGAACACAACCAAAGCTTATCAAAAACATATTAAGCGAACCTAAAAACTGAACCTTCAGAGATATTATATAAATTAAATCCTGACAGTGTGTGATTGGTGTGCACTGCAGCAACTGGTCATCATAGCAAACAGTAGCCAGGACGTTCTGGTGGGATTTACCTGGAAAGGGAGTGAGAGCTAAGTATGTAACTAGACAGAAGAGGCTGATGTGGTAGTGCCCCTACTTCAGAGCCAGAAAGCCTGTGTTCAAGTCCACTTGCTCCAGAAGCATGCCATAATATATTTGAATGCATTGATTAAAATATATCTATAACTGGCTGGAATTCAGGGCTTGTACCACTGTCTCCATATTTCCAGTGGTCACAGATCCATTTCTGGGTTGTTTCTTTCTGCCATTAATAAGTGTTTGACGTTTGCTGTAGACCTGCATGATTTCACAGAAGGCATAATCTTTTTCTATGTGTTTACTTTCTGAAATTTCTGTTCATTTTACCCTTGATTCAGCTCTCTGATATTTTCCCAATTACAAATTGCAGATTGACGTACAGCCCACCTGGCTTATTAGATTACAATCATGCTCAGGGTGTCTTTTCAGGCTGTCATGAGAGACAGAAGTAACATCAGTCAATCAGCTGTGCACAGATGCATTAAACAAAACCACAGAGGCATTACTTACTAGAATAAGTAATTTCATCTTCATCCCTGTTGGCAGTTGGTGGCAGCACAATGTACCTTGCAATTTTAGTGACTAGCAGCATTCCTTGGTGCAGGGAGTTTAAGACTGTATTCACATGCCTTCTGGGTTCAATACCCATGTCAAGAGGAAGGCTCAACTTGTTTCTGACAGCAGTGCTGCAATTTGCAGTTAGGTGAATGCTCATGTCCCTGGGAGTTATCATAATGCTTTCATTTTAAAATATCCACTGTGCTTTTGTGTCCTGAAACAAAAGTGCATGGAAAGGTTGAGTAAAGAATAATCCCAGCTGGAGCATCTCCAGAAACAGTGTTCATTGTCACTGGTAACAATAGGAAGCAATTAAAGCTGGCAAAGATGGATCACTGTACACGTCAGGCATGCTTAGCTGCAGCGCATCCTTGGAAAATGTGGCTGACCCTCCTTACCTGATCTGAAAAAATTGTTCAGATTCTTTCAGCTTGCACTAATTACCCTGGCTACACTTTCCACCTCCGAGAAGTCTAGTTTCTCCGATCTTTGAGTCATTAAAACAATTTTGGCAATGTTTGTTTGCCTCCATAAAGCTACTGCAAGGTTTTGAAATTTTACAATGACTTTCAATTTCAGGCATCTCAATAGGCAAGTTTTGATGCCTGGGTATGAATGGCTTGCAGGTGGGAAACAGCAAGCTGCTAATGGGTCATTGTTGGCGTGGAAGCAGGTAGCAGAGTGCTTCAGCTGCTCACCCTGAAGCTGGCCAGCATGCTACTCACTGCTCACCCACTGGAGGAGGATCAAAGCCACCTCTGGTTCTTCACATGTGCTTCCTCTGAGGGTGGAAGAGCTGCTTTCTGTACATTTGCAAGTGTGAATGTAAGCTGTTTGAGCAATGGAGATTCGGTGTCAGAGCGACCCACTTCCAGGTTGCAGGTGTATCTCAGAATTCCACTAATAGCCAATTAACAGCTTCTGCTTCCCTTAAAGATGTTGCAGGTGCTGCTGTTAATGGGCAATTAACAGTTTGCTGGTGTTCTGAGTTGTCACATTAACAGGAAAACTGAAGTGTCGACAAGATAGCGTGTCCGCTCAGATATGTGGTGACTTTAAAACTGGGGAATGGCATGTTCTTATCTGTGCCAACCTTTTGTAATACAAGAAATTGACAGTGAAGGAGTGGCAAGGCTTTTCAACATTCAATCATACCCCAATGCTCTCTTTTTGATATTTGAGTTTACTGCTCGTTTCACACTTTTTTTCCCAGGGAATCCTCTTTCTCCTCTTCAAATTGCGCTGTACCAGTGTAAGTTGTTACTTCAGTACCTCATGTGTGTTCTATTAAAGCTTTCTAATGGGCTAAAGCCTTCAATCTTATCAACCCAAAGCAACTGTTTCTGAATGCATGTGACATTCATAACAAAATAAATTCACATATTGTGTCCATTACAGGAAATAAATGTCATGGTAGGCAGTATGGAGGAAGGCTTCAGGATGACAAGGAATGGGTCATGAATATTAAGTATAAGACATTTAACAAAAATAGGAAGTTATGTAAAGGTGGAGAAATAGCACTGTAAATTAAAAATGTCATTTTACCATAATTAAAGATGATCTTGGCTTAGGAAATCAGGATGTTGAATCTGTTTGAGTGGAGATGTAGAATAGTAGTGGAAAGAAGTCACTACTGGGAGTGGCCCATTGCACCCCCCCCCCCCCCCCCCAAACGGTAACTATAAAATGGGACAAAACACAGAAGAAAAGATATTGGATGCTTCTAATAAAGGAATAACAATAATTACAAATGATTTTAATCCACATATAAAGGGGAAAAATCAAAGTGGAGTAGCCTAGATGGAGAGTCAAGGAAGGCTTTTGAGACAGTTTATTTGATCAGTACAGTTTTCAACCAACCAGGAAACAGGTTATCTGAAAGAAAAACATAAAATGTTGGAGAAACTTAGTAGGTCTGACAGTATATTTGGGGAGAGAAACAGTTAATGTTTCAAATCTGATATATTTGTCTTCAGAACTGAAATGGGCTGTGTGCAGTTGACAGAGGTGAGGGTGCCCACAGCAAAGACAAAGGGAGTGCTAACCATAGTAGAAGTGAATTGAAATATAAAAGAGATGTAATGATGGGGGTGAAAGGAGAAAATGGCTCTGCTCTCCTGAGATCAAAACCAAGAAGTCACAGGAAGACTCTGGGGAAAGTAAGTGGGGTTTGTACTCAAAATGGAAGACAGTGGTCATGCTCTGAAATTATTGAACTCTGAAGTCATTGGCAGAAATAAGATTCCTTGTGCTTCATTGCAACTCTGCAGCAGACCCAGGGCTGAAGTAGCGTCATAGAGATGTACAGCACAGAAACAGACCCTTTGGTCCAACTCGTCCATTACGACCAGATATTCCAACCTAATCTAGTCCCACTTGTCAGGACCTAGCCCATATCCCTCTAAAGCCTTCCTATTCATACACACATCCGGATGCCTTTTAAATGGTGCAATTATACCAGCCTCTACCACTTCCTCTGGCAGCTCATTCCATACATGCGCCACCCTCTGTGTGAAAAAGTTGCCCCTTAGGTCTCTTTTATGTTGTTCCCCTGCCACCCTAAACCTATGTCCTCTAGTTCTGGACTCCCCCACCCCAGGGAAAAGATCTTGTCTATTTACCCTATCCATGCCCTTCGTGATTTTATAAACCTCTGTAAGGTCACCCCTCAGCCTCCGACGCTCCAGGAAAAACAGCCCAGCCTATTCAACCTCTCCCTATAGCTCAGATCCTCCAACCCAGGCAACACCCTTGTAAATCTTTTCTGAACCCTTTCAAGTTTCACAACATCCTTCCGATGGGAAAGAGACCAGAATTGTACGCAATATTCCAACAGTGGCCTAACCAATGTCCTGAAATATTAGCATGGAAACAAGACAGTTCATTTCAATGGTTCTTTTAATGTTCCTGGACCCAAAACATTAACTCTGATTTCTCTCCACAAATGCTGCCAGACCTGCTCAGTTTTCCAGCAGTTTTTTTGGTTTTTTGTTAATGGCCTGTTGTCTGACTGATAGTATCTAACAAGTACTATGCTGCAAAGGTCTGTGCTGAGATCTCAACTTTTTACAATTGATTTCAGTGACTTGAATGAGGGGAGCAAGACACAGTACATAGATTTGGAGTTGACATCAAGAGAGGCAGAAAAGTATGCTCTGAAGAAAACAGAACAAAATTGGAGATGAATACAAATAGATTGAATGGGCAAAAATATGGCAGAGTATAATTTGGGGAAAATAAAGTTCAGTTTGGCAGAAAGAATAAAAAAGAGTATTACTTAAATGGAGAACAACTGCAAGATTCTGAAGTGTAGAGGGATTTAGGTGCTTTAGTGCATGAATCACATTTTTAGATGTTATGTTTGTACTACCCTTGGAACCAGGTGGGCAAATGGTAAATAAGAACAGGATTTATTAAAGATCTTCAGCCTCCACAGCTAGTTCCAGGCTGGACTCAAGCTCTGCCCCTTCAGGTCCCCTGTTCCAGCTCCCCTAAAGGGGCAGCACCCTCAACTACATACATAACAATTAGTATGTTGGTGCAGCACAGAAACAATATCATCAACAGGATGCTGCCTTATATTCTGAAAGAAATGCACCATAAAATAAGAATGTTCTGTTTCAGTTATACAGGGCATTGATGAGACTCCATTTTGAATACTCTGTAGTTTTGGTCTCCTTATTTAAGAAAGGATGGCATGGAAATAGTTTGGAGGTTTACTAGATGGATACCTGGAATGAATAGATTGTTTTTCGGATGCCATTCTTCAGCCAGTTTCATTCACTCCAGATCAGATTAAGAAATGGCCGAAGGCACTGGAAACTACAAGACTGTGAGCCCTGATGACTTTCTACCAATGGTAGTGAAGACTTCTGTTCCAGAGGTAGCCTCACCACTGTCCAAGCTGCTTTAATAGCTAAAACCATGGCATCTCCCTGGCATTGTCCTGTTAACAAGGAAAAAGTCCAATTATTGCCCTTTGAGCCTTTTTTGATCATCAACAAAGTGATGGAAGGAGTTGAGGAGAAAGTGAGGTCTGCAGATGCTGGAGATCGGAGCTGAAAATGTGTTGCTGGAAAAGGAATCCTGAAGAAGGGCTTATGCCCGAAAGGTCGATTCTCCTGTTCCCTGGATGCTGCCTGACCTGCTGCGCTTTTCCATCAACACATTTTCAGCTCTGATGGAAGGAGTTGTTGACATTCTACCCAGCAACATTTGGTCAGCAGTAACCTGCTCACTGCTCACTGACACACAGTTTGGGTTCTGCCAGGCCCATGAGGATCCAGATCACAAAAGAGCTGAACTCCATAGATAAGGTGGAGATTCAGGTGGATTTTGACAGCAAGGCAGCATTTGACTGAACATGGCATCAAGGAACCCTAGAACATCTGGAGTAAGTGGGAATGGGGAAACCTTTCCACTAATGGAGTCATACTGAATATAAGGGAACACATTTGTGGTTTTTGGAGGTCAATCATCTTAGTCCCTACACACCAGTGTAGGAGTTGATATAGTGTACGTGGACTTTAAAAGCCATTTGAGACAGTGCCACACAACAGACTTGTGAAGAATGTTATAGATGATGAAATAAAAGGGACAGAAACAACATGATTACTAAATTGGCTGAGTGATAAGAAACAGTAATGATTTGTGGGTTTTTTCTTTGGGCTGGAGGAATACTTGTTGTTCAGTTTCCCAGGAGTTGGTACTAGACACTTGCTTACAAATATGTTTGTATGATCTAGATCTTGGGAACAATGTCAAAGTTTGTGAATAGCACAAACTTGAAAAAATTGTAACTGAGAGTCTCGAACTCCAAAAGGATATAGACAGCTTGGTGGAGTGGGTTTGAAGACGACAGATGAACTTCAGTGCAGAGAAGCGAGGTGATTCACTTTGGAACGAAGAACATGGGAGACCAGGTAAAACGTATGCAGCAGCTAAGAAATCTGGGTGTTGTGCGTAAGTCATTAAAAGTGGCAGGACAAGGGAGGTATTAATCTATACAGTCTTCCAGGCTTTATTCGTGAGGGTACACTTTACAAGGGCAGGGAAGTTCATGTTGAACTTATCTTGGGCACTGGCTAGACCTCAGCTGGAGAATTGTATGAAGCAAGTAAAGTCGCCTTTGTCCCAGAGGATTATAGGGCTGTTCCCTCATAAAGAAAGACAACTGGCATTGTGTTTAACCTGAAGGTTAGCATACCTCAGGTGAGCAAGGGTTGAGAAGGCAGCACTTTCGTGGTGACCTTAGCCATTACAGAAATTGAAACCATGCTGCTAGTGTCCCTCTGCATCGCAAACTAGTCTTCGTCTTCTGAGGTCACTTAGTTCAGCTGGCTTGACAGCAGGTAATGCAGACTGACAGCAACAGAGTGGATTCAATTCCAGTGCTAGCTGAGGTCAGCATGAACCTTGCCTGAGTCATGGTGACCCTCCAATTAAACCCAGTACCAGTTCTCTCTCTAATGAGAGAGCAGCCCTCTGAACATTGTGTACAGTTCTGGGTGCCACCTGATGGACATGAATGCTTTCGTGAGTGTAGAAGAGGTTTTCGATAAGGGTTCCAGGTCTGAGAAACTTCAGTTATGAGGATAGATTGCTGAAGTTGGGATTGCTTTCCTTGGAAACAAAACGTCTGGTGCAAGTTTCCAAAATTGCGAGGGCTCTGAACAGAATAGGTAGGGAGAAGCAAACAAAAACAGCTGGAGAAACTCAGCTGATATGGTAGCATCTGTGGAAAGAAAACAGAGTGAACATTTCGGCAATTTCAGTTTTTTTTTTGTTTCAAATTTCCAGCATCCACAGTTTATTTGTTTTACTTTAGTAAAGTTTACAAAAGAAGCAAAGATGAGTTTTCACACAGCAAGTGTTTGGAATGCAGTGCCAGGTAGTGTAGTGGAGGCAGGTTCATTTGAGGCATTTAAGAGGATATGGATGATTATCTGAAGATAAATAATGCCCAGGATTATGCAGGAATTTGGCATGAAGTCAAAATTCTCAGAGCTGCTACAAACATGATGTGACAAACCTTCTTCTGAACCATAACATTTGTGATTCTGAGTTCCTCTGGATAGTGTCCTATGTCCAGTCATCTTCAGTTCCTGAATCAGTGACCTTACCTCAACCTTAAAGTTAGAGATGGGCTGTTTGCTAATGTTTGTACAATTCAGAATTGCAACTTCTCAAATACTGAAGTAACCAATGCCATTTACAGCACAACCTGGACAACCTCCAAGCTTGGGTTGGTGAGTGATAAGTAACATCCTCATCACAGAAGTGCCAAGCAATAGTGAGGCAATGGCCTAATTATATTATTGCAGGGTTTTTTATTCAGACATAATTTTCTGGGGATCTGGATTCAAATTTCACCATAGCAGATGGTGGGATTTGAATTCAATAAATTAGGACTGTCATGATGACCTTGAAACCATTGTCAATTGTCAGAAAAACCCATCCAGTTCACTAATGCCCTTCAGGGAAGGAAATCTGCTATCCTTACCTGCTCCGGCCTACATTTAACTCCAGACCCACAGCAATTAGGGATGGGTAATAAATACCAGTGATGCCCTCACCCCTTGAATTAATTAAAAACAACTTCATCTCTAATTAGTGAGAATATCATTGTCTTCCCATGTCATTTGATGGCATTATCATTGCTGAATCCTTTACTATCTAAATCCTGGGGATTAATGTTGAGTGGAAACTGAACTGGAGTAATAATTTAAGTACTATGACTGGTCAGAGGATAGGAATTCTGCAAAGAGTATTTCATTTTCTGACTCCCCAAAGCCTATTCACATCTACAAGGCAGAGTCAGGAATATGATTGTGGAGAAAGCTGGAAAATGGAGTTTAATGTTGGAAAATGTGCAATTGTCTATCTGTTAGAAAGAATAAATAAAATAATATCCCCTAAATAGTGAGTGTGAAAGGTTGGTGTGCAAAGACAGCAAATAATTAGGAAAATTAGTGGAATGCTACTGTTTGTGAGGGGCAATTGAATACAACAGTAGGGAAGTCATGTTTCAGTTATACAGAGCATTGGTAAGACCATACCTGGAGTACTATTTACAGTATTGGTCACCCCATTTAAGGAAGAATACAAATGCATTGACAACAGTAGAGAGAAGGTTTATTAAACTCAGTGAGAATGTGTTGGTTATCTTATGAGGAAAGGCTGGACTGTTCGGCTTATTCACTGGTATTTGGAAGAATAACACGCAACTTGATAGAAGTATATAAGATCAAGATAGGTCTTCACAAAGTTGCATGTGGAAGGATGTTTGCTCATGGGAGAATCTAGAGCTAAGGGTGACTACTTCACAATTTCAAATGCTATTTAAGACAGAGAAAAGGAGATTTTGTTCCCTTGAAGAAGAGACAGCCTCACACCTTCAATGCATTATCTGTGCTGACATAGCACCTATTGTTAAAGTTCACTTGAGAATGTAACTTTACAAAGAAGTTCTAGGATTTATATATGAAAGAACTGAAACCAACATGGTCATTCTCAAAGATGAGAGGCTTAACAAACAGTCCAGGTCTTTTTAAATATATAATTTCAGTTACATCACATTGTAAATGCTGTGTCTTATGATCTTATACTCCACAACCACCTGGTGAAGGAACAGCACTTAAAAAGCTTGTGCTTCCAAATAAACCTGTTAGACTATAACCTGGTGTTGTGATTTTTAACTTTGTACACCCCAGTCCAACACTGACACCTCCAAATCAAAGAAGATTGAAAGTCTTTGGAACCCTTTTTGACAAGAGGAGTTGGTAATAGAGTACTAGCATGTTTTTTAAGTCAGATTTTTGGTAAGCAAGTGGATGAAAGATTTTTGTGGGTAGTTAAAATGTGAAATTATTAGATCAGCCATGATTTTAATGAACAGTGGACGGGTTCTAATTCATATATTTCTGGTACATTGCACTTGACTGGATAAATGCAGCTGCAACCACGTTGGAGAGGAGGAACACTCTCCAGGAAATAGCGGTCCACTTGATTATCACTCCATTCGTGACTTTCAATATTCACTCCCTTCCCCATTGATGCTCAGTGACAGCAAAGTGTACTATATACATGATGCAGTACAGGAACTCACCAATGCTCCTTCAATAGTACCTACCAACCTACAACCTCTGTCATATAGGACAAGGGCATTGAATACCCTGGCAATACCACCACATGCAGGCTCACCTCTAATCCATGCACCACCTTGATCTTCAATTGCTGTTCCTTCAGTGTTGCTGACTCAAAATTGTGGAGCACTCTTCCTAACCGTGCTGTGGATGCATCACAGTGGAAGCAGTTCACAAAAGCAGATCCCCACCATCTTGTCAAGGACAATTTGGAATTACCAAGAAATGTTTGCTCAGCCAGCAATGTCTACACACCATTACTGAACAAATAAAAATAAGAGTTTTCAGTCTTTGTGAGTGTCTTCCTGTCATACACATTCTGGCAGTTTTCTATTGCTTTGAATCAGCACTTGTGCACTGCAAGCAGGCAAAGGAGGTATCATTTAAAACAGTCATCCTTCACCAGGCAGCATTCACAACAATTAGTAGTTTCTAATGCAAAAGAAACAAAAAAAACATTAGCAACTTCTTATAGTGAATTGTTCAAAACATTCAGTACCTAACAGTATTGTTAATGCACCACCTCCTCCTCAATAGATTCTG
Source organism: Chiloscyllium plagiosum (assembly GCF_004010195.1). Classification (NCBI taxonomy): domain Eukaryota; kingdom Metazoa; phylum Chordata; class Chondrichthyes; order Orectolobiformes; family Hemiscylliidae; genus Chiloscyllium; species Chiloscyllium plagiosum. The sequence continues at coordinate 1,876,155 of NC_057754.1, forward strand.
ACCATGTGTTGTTATTATTTGTTATTGTGAAAAAGACTAATTAAATTTAGAAAATCATAATTTAATAGGTGTATCCTGTTCACTTACAAATAGAATAGATGAGATTTTCTTTCGACCATAAAACACACCATGTTCTTCAGCAATGAGTTCTCTTTATGCCAGATAGCCAGCTTGATGACCTTGTGTCAGCTGACATCAAATTAAATACTTTTGACTTCCAAAAAACTGTGTCTTCTCCTTTCTCTCTCCCTCTTCCTCTCTCTATACTATTTTTGTTTATCTTTCAGGCTCTTCCCTTTGAGTCCTTTTTGATATTTTACTAACTAACCTGTTCTGAGATGTTTTTACACACCTTGGGAATAGATGGAGCTTGAACCCACGTCTTCCGGTTCAGAGGTAGTCATGTGCCACAAGATTCCCCCTCCCCTCTACCCTTGCCCCCCCCCCCCCCACGTTGATCATTTTGTATATTTCTCTAATCAGTGTGTTCAGAGATGTTGTCACACACCTCTAGAACAGTCGGATTTCAACCTGGGCCTCCTGGCTCAATGGTAGGGATACTACCTTTTTGAGATGTAGAGTGTTAAAGACCAGGCCAGACTTCCTCAAAACATTTTAAGAAGCTAGCCTAGATCCTAACAAGAGGGAGCAGCAGAATATAAATTAATATGAGAGATCAGAGGCCTAGTAGAGGATAAATTGAGACTCAGGATCAGGGACTTCAACCTAAAAGCAAGGGAGGAGGCAGCAGGGGCCAAATAAGAGCAAGTGATGGCTAAATGGTATTATTGCCAGACTGTTAATCTAGGACTGAGAGTGTGGTCCTCGAAAAGCGGAGCAGGAGAATTGACGTTTCAGGTAAAACCCCTTCATCAGGAATGTTAATCTAGGACTCATGTTCTGGGGTTCCAGGTTCGAATCCTGCCAAATTGTGGAGTTTGAATTCAGTAAAAATTTGGAATTAACCATCTGATAATGACCACAGATCCAAAGCTAATTATCCTTTAAGGAAGGAAACCACCATCCTGACCTGATCTAGCCTACATGTGACTCCACATCTGTACAGAGCTGAGACTGAATTCCTTGGAGGGTGTTCTGCCAGTGCTGTTGGGAGGCCTTCATGATAACTTGTCAGGGGTGTAGGAACCAAGAGAGATTAGTCGAGAAAAATTCTCAGGTTAACAAAATACTTAGGGATACAGTTGGCACTAGCATAGAGAAAAGTAAGCCAATATGTGGAGTTGCAGTAAGAGACAAAGAAATGAAGCCTAAATCAGGGTTACAATGCATATATGTGAATGCTCAGAGTATAGTAACTAAGAATGGAGTTACAGGCACACATTGCCACGTAGAAATATGATGCTGTAGTGAGACCTAGATCAAAGAAAGGCAAGACATGAATGTTCAATATTCCTGGGTACAAGGTGTTCAGAAAAGGTAGGAAAGGGGGGAAGGGGTGACAGTCGTGGTTAAAGACAGCATTGCAGTGCTGGAGAAAGAGGATGTCACAGTGGGTTCAAGGAAAGAAGCAATTTTGCTAGAGCTAAGGAACAAAAAGGGTGCTGGGATAGTATGCTAGAAATGAAGACCTGCAGGATTCCCCGATTTATCTGCCTTTCTGACATTAGTTGACAGAAAGCACAGGGAACGTTCTTGTTAAGTGCAGAAATGATCATTTATTAGAAATAAATTGAGTTTAGCTGCACATAAATAATTATGAACCATTGGCCTATACCCGCACTCGTCAAAATTCTAACCCACTTATAAACTTCTCTATAAACATATACGGACAGACACGAATAGGGAAAGAAACATGATTGTTATAGGTAGAGGGTAAAACAGGAAAGAAGTTCAATAGTTCCTTTTCACAAGATTTGCTGAGGTGATTCTTGTGCTGATCAGGACGCTGGCTGCTGCTTAACCTTCCCTTCTGCAAATGCTATCACTTGATTGTAGGAAGCACCAGGTCATTGGTTTACATCTACGAAGGTCTCTGACTTATTATTTAAAAGTCTCATCTTGTAACAAATGCTGAAAGGAAAATAAACTGGTTTTCTTCAAGCTTAATGTGATTTTACTGCAGAGAACAGAGCTTCTGAGCTTACAGAAATCTGATACTTTTTCCCTACTTTGTTCATAGCACCAAACTATTCTGCTACCTAGGAGTGAATCACATAGTTATTGGCTGGTAAAAGTCCTTTGTCATCCATAAATGGTTACTAATCCACAAACCAATCAGATATTGGTTGAATTTCCTTTTGTACATACCCCTGGCTCCAGTTCCTTTGTAAACCTTTCCCTACTGCTTGAGACAGCAGATGTGTAAACAGTGCTTACAATGAGTATCAGGTTACCTGTTTTGAAAAAATTGCAATAATCCAACAACAATCCATGCTTTAAAAAGATGTTCTTTTCTTACTTCAGTCTAAAGTCAAATATATAGCAAAATAAAAAGATATGTTATTTACGCTTCCCATGCATTCTCTCCACAAAAAATGTCTCAGCTTCACGTAGAAAAAATAATCAAACTGATATTTTTAGGAAACCAAAGAGTTGTAGTGGAATTTTTGTGTAAAATTGATTCGCTAAGGCCTCTAAGAGGACAAAAGTTCAGCATGAAGCATGTGTAACATCTGTGCAGATATGTAGAGCTGGAACTTTGGATTGCAAAGAAAATAGATGAGACTAAATTAAATACTCTAAGGAGAAGGCTTCAGATATACAGTTGAAATCAGGAAGAAACAATGCATTTCAAATAACACAGTTTGGATTAGCCTTAAATAGCAAATTGTAAGCAACATAATGAGGATGAAAATGCTTCATTTATTTGGATGTGTTTAGGCTGTTAAAAGAGAAGCTACCAGAGTGAAGCTCTGTCTGGTTTCAAAGGAATGAAAAAGGTCAATTTAATGCAAAATAGCAAATTGAAACTGGACTTGGTTTCTTTCATCCAATATGTTTGCAGACTTCAGTACAAAAATATTGGCTGATGCTTCTGCACAGTTTAGAGAAAGGCCAGCACTGTATTTTGTATGACACATTAAACTGGGGGTCAAAAAGTGTGGTGCTGGAAAAACAGAGCCAGTCAGGCTGCATCCGAGGATCAGGAGAGTTGACGTTTTGAGCATAAGGTCTTCATCAGGAATCGCTGCCAGAATCACCACTCACCGCCTACATAACTGCCTCCGTGATTGCTGCCAGAACCACCACCGCTGCTGCCAAGACAACCACCTTGGCAATCGCCGCGAGAACATCAATGCCTCCGCAATCACAACCAGGATCACCGCCTCCACCAAGACAACCGCCTCTGCGATCTCTACCAGAACCACTGCCACCGAGACAATCGCCTCTGTGATCTCTACCAGAACCATTGCCACCTAGACAACCGCCTCTGCGATTGCCTCCAGGATCACTACCTCCGCAATCGCCTCTAGAACCAGCACCACTTCTGCGATTACTGCCGAAACCACCACTGCTCACTGACAGAACCACCACCACAGCCACCAGGATCGCAGACTCCGTGATCACTGCCTCCACAATCGTCGTCAGAACCACCGCCGCCAAGACAACTGCCTCCGCGATCACTGCCAGAATCACCACTACAGCCACAAGATAACTGCCTCTTCGATTGGTGCCAGAACCTTCATGATCGCCGTCAGGATCACTGCCTCCATGATTGTCACCAGAACGACCACCACTATATGCCAAGACAACAACCTCTGCGATTGCTGCCAAGATAAACATCTCTGCGATCACCGCCAGGATCACCGCTTCCACAATCACTGCCAGAACCACTACTTCTGCCGCCAGGGCAACTGCCTCTGCATCACCACCAGAACCATCACCATCTCCGTGCTCACCGCCTCTGAGATAGCTGTCAGAACCACCACTGTCAAGATAACTGCCTCCGCGATCGCCGCCAGATCATCACTGCCTCTGCAATTGCCACTAGAACCACCGCCGCTAAGGTAACCGCCTCCGCGATCGCCGCCAGACCATCAGTGTCTCTGCAATTGCCACCAGAACCACCGCCGCTAAGGTAACTGCCTCTGAGATCGCCGCCAAAACCTCCGTGATCACCATCAGGATCACCATCACCACAATTGCTGCCATAACCACCACCACTCTCCACGAAGACGACCGCCTCTGTGATCGCTGCCAGAACCACCACCACTGCCGCAAGGTAACTGCCTCCGTGATTGCCACCAGAATCTCTGTGATCGCTGCCAAAATCTCCAGAAACTGCTCTCCCTCCGATCCTCCGCTCCACATACAGCCATACGCCACCATCTACTCTCCCTGCAGTCAGCCTTGCCTCAGCTCAGGGCCACACTCTCTCCCAGACCCACAAAGGACTTCTGCTGTTCTTCATCCTGAGACAAATCCAGACAGCCAGCAAGTGCTTTTTCTCAAGCTTAACTGACATCAAGGAATGTAAGTTCATCAGACTTTCACATACTTACCTCCAAACTTGAGATTCCTTGATCATTCCAGAACTATCTCCCAATCTCCAAAATCGCTCGGATGCCATCACAGCAAACAATGATGTCACTTCTGCCCCCGCCTCCCCACAGACTGCAACCACCACCGACTATACCGCCTCCGTGATCACCGCCAACACAACTGCCTTCGCGATCGCTACCAGAACCACTGCTGCTGAAACCACCACGAAGGCTACCTCTTACATTCTCCCTCCACATTAAACTAAGACCCCCATCTATCCAATTGGTCTATTTAAAGAAGAGGGGAGAGTTAGTCCTTATTCAATATAGCTGATCACTACCTGTTTTCTGTGCACAAATTGGATGCCATTTCCAAAATCGCAACGATTCAAATGTTCTGGCAATAAAGTGCTTTGAAAAGTCTTGATGCATAAGAGATTAATCTTCCTTTTATATGAAAGTAACAACCTTTTAGGAGAGGGAAGTGGTCAATTTGTTTCAATAAATCTCACTTTTACTGAGACAATTCTCTCATTACCCATTGAACCCCATTTTGTCCCTGAAAGCTCATCTACAAAAATCCATTTACACTTTGCCTTGAAGACAGAGCCACAAACTCAGCAGTTTGATCCTGAGAGCCAATAGGCATTCTTACCATCTAATATGTGCTAAGGTGGGACCACACCAATACACAGTACTACTTTCAGAGTGCCATCAATGGAAAAGTTGGGGTAGGGTATGTATTCCTTCATGAACAAATCTAAATCCAGAAGTAAATGCAAGCAAAGGCTATTTCAAAAGGCTGATTGTGTTTTCATCTCTGCTTTTCGCTCAATGGGAATACATATATATAATAAAAACTGTGAGCTTCCCACGACATTGCATTTGGGGCTTTCCATTTGCAAGATGAGCCTTCGTGTGTCTAAATCTTTGATTAAAATTTGGGAGTGGATGTAACAGTAGCCTGAGGAATTCTGTGAGAATATTTCACGGTAGTTTGAAGTCAGGTTTCCTTTCCTTCTCTATCAGAAAGCACCCACTTCAAAAATACTTCATTGATTATTAAGTGCTTCAGCACGTCTGAGATTCTGATAGGCGAGATATAAATGCAAGTCTTTTATGTGGTGTGCTATGTAATTGAAAGTGCTTTGGACTGCTAGAATTCTATTTACTGCGAGATGGTTTGGCCCAATGAAAATTTATGCATTAGCATTCAGTGATTAGATCCAATGTGTTTATCATAATTTGAATTTGGGTCTCAGTCTGTATTTACAGATAGTGAGAGTTGAAATATATGCTGAGGCTATGATGAGTGTATATTTTAACTCTCTCATTTTTTTTACAGCAAATTCTTCACTGATGGGAGGAGGCGGAGGTGAGTATTTTGGCTTTGATATTCCTACTGCTTTGTATAATGTAAACATCGAGTCAGTTAGATGGGTGTTTATATGTGCACGTTGAAACCCCAATCTTTAATCCCCTGGACTGTATTAAAATCTTTTCTGGAGTAAAATTGATGCAAAGATTCCACTTAGAAGCTACAAGATCCACTCTGGTATGACATGGAGGTAAAATCTCAGCACCACCATGATTCCACACACACCTTCAATATTAACTTTCCTCTCTTAGTGTGGAGGAGCTGGTATTGGACTGGGGTGGACAAAGTTAAAAATCACACAACACCAGGTTATAGTGCCAGCAGGTTTATTTGGAAGCACTAGCTTTCAGAGCACTACTCCTTCAGCAGATAACTAGTGGGGCAGGATCATAAGACACAGAATTTATAGCATAAGATTACAGTGTCATTGCAATTAAAATGATATACTGAACAAACTTAGATTGCTGTTAAGTCTTTCATCTTTTTAGAATGGATTGGAGGGTGTCAACACGGATACCACCATTTCACGGCGGTACTCATGTGACTCAGCCAACGTTGCCCATCTCGTACGCTGCAGGCAAGGATGCCCTGTGGTATGGTACATTGGCGAGACCGAACTGATGCTACAACAACAGATGAATGGATGCCATGCAACAATCGCCAGACCAGGATGTTCCCTCCCAGTCTGGGAACACTTCAACGGTCAGGGACATTCGGCCTTGGATCTTTGGGTGACCATCCTTCAAGGATATACCCACCCTCCCATCCTGGCACTTTCCCCTGCCACCGCAGGAACTGTAAAACCTGCACCCACACCTCCTCCCTCACCTCTATCCAAGGCCCTAAAGGAGCCTTCCACATCCATCAAAGTTTTACTTGCACATCCATTAATATCATTTATTGTATCCGTTGCTCCCGATGCGGTCTCCTCTACATTGGGGAGACTGGGCACCTCCTAGCAGAGCGCTTTAGGGAACATCTCTGGGACACCGGCACCAATCAACCACACCGCCCCGTGGCCCAACATTTCAACTCCCCCTCCCACTCTGCTGAGGACATGGAGGTCCTGGGCCTCCTTCACCGCCGCTCCCTCACCACCAGACGCCTGGAGGAAGAACGCCTTATCTTCCGCCTCGGAATACTTCAACCCCAGGGCATCAATGTGGACTTCAACAGTTTCCTCATTTCCCCTTCCCCCACCTCACCCTAGTTCCAAACTTTCAGCTCAGCACTGTCCCCATGACTTGTCCGGACTTGTCCTACCTGCCTATCTCCTTTTCCACCTATCCACTCCACCCTCTCCTCCCTGACCTATCACCTTCATCCCCTCCCCCACTCACCCATTGTACTCTATGCTACTTTCTCCCCTCCTCTATCTTAATTCTCCACGCTTCAAGCTCACTGTCTTTATTCCTGATGAAGGGCTTTTGCCCGAAACGTCGATTGCGAAGCTCCTCAGATGCTGCCTGAATTGCTGTGCTCTTCCAGCACCACTAATCCAGAACATTGCAGAGTAGCCGAGCTGAGGGTGATAGCCAAGTTCTATACCCATGAGGATGGCCTCAACCAGGACCTTGGGTCATGGCACACTATAGGTGACCCCACTACACTGTACACACTCACACAGACCCTCTCTCATACACCCGCTGTCTCTTAGACACGCACACATACCCCCCCCCCCCACACTCTCACAGGCTTATACATCATCACACTTACGCACACACTCTACCAAGCACGTAAACACAAACACTCACGTGTACTCACTCTCTCATGCACATACTCACGTGCGCTCTCTCTCTCTCTCCCCCCGCCAATCCCCCTCACATGCTCACCCCCCACTCCCCCTCACATGTGCACGCACACACACACACAAGTCTATGGGGTGAATTTGCATTTGCAGAATTGTATTTACAGATACATTCTATTTTTGCTCAAAAAACACACTACCTGCAGGCAGTTAATGCAGGCAGTCTATCCACGCAATAGAAATAGAACCAGTGTGACTCAAGATTGGAATAAGGACAGACTCTAACCTCACACCTTTAATGTATTGTCTGAGCTGAGATGTCAGTTTTTTTTTAATACGACCTTAAGTTATCTCGATAATGTGACTTAAAGGAAGTTCTGGGAGTTACAAAATGAACCACAACCTACAACCCATTCTAAAAGATGAAAGACTTGTCAGCAATCCAGGTTTGTTCAATATATTGTTCTAACTGCATGACACTGTGATCTTTTGCTATAAATTTTGTGTCTTTTGCTGTAAATTTTGTGTCCCACTAGTTACCTGATGAAGGAGCGGTGCTCTGAAAGCCAGTGTTTCCAAATAAACCCGTTGCACTATAACCTGGTGTTGTGGGATTTTTAACTTTCTCCCTTAGAACATTGACAGATGTCCCTTGATAGAAATCATTAGGAATATGGAGGGATTTGATCAGTAGTTACGGAGAAGACATTTCCACCTGTGTTGAGGAAAACCATTATTGGCTCTTTGAAAAACTGACCAAACTCCATGAAAAGTGCAGAGGACAAGGACAGGCATACCCCTGTTCTGGAGCCAGGAAGGTTGGGAGCACAGGTTTTAGGTTTAGAATCCAAATCAGCCGACTCTCTTGAAAAGCAGTGATGAATATTGGAAATCATGGATCTTGAATTGTAACCCTACCACCATTTTTACCTCTACAAGGAGTCTCCCTGGCTCCGTTAAAAAACAGCCCAAATTGTTCTTTGCGAAGAAATTTCTAGATTGGGCAATGTTTTTAAATTCTTTGAGCTAGGCCAGAACAAGCCATATATTTTTGAATGGAATGGATGTGTGCAGCACATTCTAGATTCCCAGTTATTTATTTTTGCCATAAATCAGATGATTCATTGCCTTTTAAGGATAGTATTATGTCACTTAATGCACAATGCTTTACTCTGCTATTAAGGGATAGCTTTGCTCTTGCAATGGCACATATATTAATTGATAAGCAATTAAAGTTCATTCACAATTTTCTTTTTCATTGAGACCTTTGAATAGAAAAGTTTGGGCATGCAGATCTGAAGCATCCAGCCTTAAAAGATTGGTGTGATTTTTAAAGTCTTCCGTGTTCTAGGCAACCTGATTGTTTTGATAGGAAGATAAACTTCTGTTCCTTTAAGGCGCTCGGTGTCTGAGTATGAGATAAAGAACATTGTGGGTAGGCAGGATACCTGTGAGTTGCTCTGAGAATGCATTAAAAACACTCTGGTAATTATTGAATTTATAATTTTCACAAGAATGGGATCAATATTAAAATGCGCTGTTGCAGGCACAACATTTACCCACATGGCATGATAACTTTATATGAAATATTAGAGAACAAGGCAAAAGACAAGAAATTCTGGAAAAAAGTTTGGGAATGATGGCAAGACTCAGCAGGTTTGACTGCGGCTGTATAGAGAGAAATGGTCTTTTTAAGTCTTGTGTGACTGTCCTTCAGGAATTCTGAATATCATATTGCCACCTACTCCAAGCACACGACTCTCAGCTCAGATTGAGATGTTTCTTTCAATGATATATACTTGATGGATGTAAAGAGCTGTTATCAAGGAGGAAAACATGCCTCCTTTAAAGATGGCGGGCAGAGGGGCTTCAACTTGAGTAAAAGAAAATGAACCTAAATTTGTATGGACTGCAAAACTAGTGAAGAGGGGGATGAAGTAGGGATAAGGTAAGGAAAAATTGATTATTTACCCCCAAAAAGTCATGGCCCTTGGGTTCCTCTCTGTTTGCTTAGGACTCTCATTAACATCAGTAAACATTGCTTTATTAGTGTGAAAGATCTTTATGGTGCAGGAAGAGATGAGTGAGTAGAGGAGAAGATTTGTGTTGTTCTTCTTCACATACTCCTCATATGCATTAAAGGGTAATAAATATATTTTGTGTTTCGATTATTGCAATACATCATAAAGCAGATTGCTTAGCTCTTTCTTGCTGACCAGCAAATTAGTTTGACAGTGGTTTGATTTATCTCTCAAAGTTATAGCACCTGCAAGTGCTTTGCGCTAGGTTGCACTTACTGAAATGTGTGTGTAAAATGTTCAAAGTGGTGGTAAATTAAATGCGATTTGTGGCTAATGTTGACTTACTGATTTAAAGTTGTCAGAAAAATATTGAACAGTCAGTTGCAGGTAGAAGGCATCACTGATATATTTCATGGAAGTTGCATTTTGTCGGATTAAGCTGCAGACCTTTTGCTACATTAAGTAGAAAATCTTTTCACTTTTATTAGTTCCAGAAGGCCTGCATACATGCTAATTAACCATATTTATTAATGACAGAACATTTGTTTGGAGCAGCTCTCTTTCTTAATTGTAATTTAAGGACTCCTCTTCACCTGTCCCAAATCTCTGCAGCTACCCTGTCCTTAGTTGGGAGATAAGATGGTAATATTAATGCTATCCAGCTGACTTTTTGTCTCAACCAGCCACGAGACTCATTGCGGTGTCATCTAGAATCTTGTTTCTTGGCCAGTTTTCCTCACTTTCCTTGAGATCAATTACCCATGACTAACTCCATTGAACGAAAGGTAAGAGCATTATTGACAGTGAAAACTGGCCTTCAAACTAAGATGCATTTATTGTGATATGGAATAATCGTGTATATATACCCACCCTTTAATTTATCATATTATTAGAATTAAACAATTGTTTTGAATCTGGATTCTTTATATATAAGTGTTGTTGAATCTCTGTCTCTGTCTCTGTCTCTCTCTCTGCAAAAGTAGTTCAATGTTTTGATTTATATGTTTCTGTGAAGTTTGGACTTTTGCTCTGCTATATAAATGAGTTTTGTTTTGCTATGACTTGTATGTGAGTCGGGAGACGTCGCATGTTGCAGCATCTTGTGTTGGGCTGTTCAGTTGAACTTGTAACTACAACATCAGTTAATCAGAAAACCTGCTCTTTCATGCACAACAGTTAAATTAATTTTTATTTTATCGTGTTTACATCAATAGGATAAAATGTTGCTTATGAGTTCAATTTTCAGAAATGTAATCTGGTGATTTAAATGAATCAGAGTTGGTGTAATAATGATCTTTATTCTCTGCATGTCTTTAGCAGGATTGTAAATATGACAAAACTATAGACTTATTCTGTGTGTTAGTGGCAGAACATCAATACAGCACCAGTACTTACTTTTACACTATTGACAGACTGTTTAAATTGGACCCTTTCTATGGTGTGTATAATTGGATTATCAATGGTCCTATAGATAGTTAGATCCAATACTGACCGTGTCAGTACTCAGCACTGACTTATTTCATGGTGCTGGCTCCATGAGTGACGTTTATTGATGAGGTTCGGTTAGGCTGGCCAGTTCTGTTATTTGTACAAGCTGCTCTTGCTCAAAAATATACCACACGATTGCATGTGTGAAATGGAATGCATTTTGTATGTGAGAGTTACATGGCCGATAAATGGTGTTCCAGGCTTGATGGTGAAGTTATGAAGGCTGACTGGTATGCATTATATTTGCCCACTATCTGGTACAGTCAAACTCTGAAAGAAACTTCAGAACCAATACTAAGGAAGGTTTGCACTTGCACAATAAACTGCACCCTGTCTAGTACCTATGACAAGTGATAAGGTCTTGCTGAACATAAAAATGAAGATTTATTATTATTGTGATTCTACCACATGCACTTTCCATTGGGAATCACTGGGTAAAGATCAGAAGTGGATCAGATTTTTCCCCATCTCCAGCACAGGGCAATAGTTGTAATCGTAACAACATTCTAAACAGCAGCAAGGGCAATTTATTGAATTTGAGATCTTCCAGTCTACGCAGCATAGCATTATTACAGTGGTCAATATGAGCAAACTTAATATAAGTTAAATTGGCTTTCAGCAGCAATACAAGATAAACAGTAATAAATCAGTGACCCACAGAATTTTTTTCTGTTCCTTTCTTGCTGACAGAATGATTGGGACAAATTATTTTCAATCAGCTATAATATATAGTGTGACAAGTAAAACAATGAATAATACTAAGAAATGCAACTATCAAAAGCTTGGATTTGATGCTTTTCTTGTAACCAGAATCTCAATAATCCTAAGTGACCTGTTCGATTATCATGAAACCCCAATGGACCACTCATATTCTTAAGGGAAGGAAATGTGCCATCCTTAAACAATTAAACATGCAAATGACTCTAGAGGCACAGCCATGTGAAACAAACTCTGAAATAGCCCAGCAAACCACTCAGTAATATGAAAAATTACTACCTGCAGCAGTTCAAGACGAAGATCCACTCTTAGCAATAAACAGTAAGTGCCAGGGAATGCCAATTTCTCAAGAATGAATTTTAAAATAATGTGGCTTGCAAGTTTTTCACCTTTCAGAATACTCTTTAGAGACTGGTCCACAAGAGAAGCAATGGGTGATGTAAACTATATTCTATAGAGCAGAGGATGATGCAAACTACACAGGAAAGAGTACTGTGAACTATATAGAGGACTATTGCATTCATTCCTATCATTAGTGCTTAGAGTTCTGCTGTGTGGATAGCAACTGTCAACTTGGCCTTGGAGAATGTGGAGTCTGGTGAATTGGATTTTATTTTATTTGAAGGTGTTTAACATTAAAATGCCAAGATTCATCAAAAGGAAGGAGTGTTTTACTCAGTCTACAGATTGGGCAGTTTACTTGATCTGCTTGGCTCTGAAAGTTTAATTTTTGAAAGCATGGTAGGTACTTTAGAGACCCATGTTGTCATCAGTAATGAGCAGACTGCATTTTACTTACATAATGATTCTGGAGAACAGGTTGTCTCTTTATTTGTAAAATTGTTGAATATTGTTTTCCAGGGAAACTAAAAGCATTATTTCCATTGGATTTTTAAAATGTTTTTGACCTTGACCTCTCTGTGTAAATACAGTTATTATGCTATGCTTCACATGGTTAACATGAAGAAATTTTAAATTCGGTGATACATAAGGCTAAATATTGGATTTTATCTGCAAAAGTGTACTCTGGCTTCCAGGTCTCTAAGGGTAGATGGAGACATATTAAGCCTTTCTCCCTTTTTAGAGAATTGAATTTGAATTGTTTATCATCATCATTCTTATTTGATGTCTTTACTAATAATGAGTTCAATGGTATCACATGAAGTGGTCTTGGAGTGTGTTCTGAGTACTTCTGCATAAAATAAGGCTCTCCTCTTCACAGTGACTAGGACAAAGTGAGGACTGCAGATTATTAAGGGCTTATGCCCGAAACGTCAACTCTCCTGCTCCTCGGATGCTGCCTGACCTACTTTTCCAGCACCACAATTTTTGACTCCTTTTCACAGGCTCACTAATGTCCTTCAGGGAAGGAAATCTGCCATTCTCACCAGGTCCAGCCTACATGTGACTCCAGGCCCTCGGCAATATAATTGAATCTCAACTGCCCTTTAAGTGGCATAGCAAGCCACTCATTCAGAGACAGCTTAGAGACATGCAGTAAATGCTGGCCAGCCAGTGATGCCCATGTCTCAGAAATAAATAAAAGGAATAAGTATGATGTTGCTTTGTTGATAGATTCACTGGGGATTTAGGGTGATGTTATTGAATTGTAGACCAATGGAACAGAGCAATGAATGCCCTGCAGTGTTACATTATACCTTTTTCCATGATTTGAGACTGAAATGCTGACCAAAAGCAATAAGCGCCACCTTTCCCTATTGCTTTCTTCATACCAACACAGTATAGGAGAGTAGCATTGATGGGGAAGGGATGGTTGGCCACAACCTTTCAGGTCTGTACTGAAAAGGTCAAAATGCTTTCTTCAATAACAGTACATTCCCAATAAACATTACTTTGTGGCATATAAGATGTGTGTAAATACCATGATTCACTATTGCCAGACGAGGAGCAGAAACACTCTCAGTGGCCTGCTTATTTACAGTATTATGCCATTCACCTATGTTACATGTAGAGCTACTGTAGCGACTATGTTTGACTGATACAAAAGTCAATAGTAAGTTGCATCAACAGCCTTATATTAGTATTTTAGCAATTTGTAACCAAAATAAACTATTTTTGGTTTCAGAGTAAGAATTATAGGACAAATCCTGGTAAATCATAAGAAATAAAGTGATGGAAAAAATGAATTTCCTCAGGGAGATTATCCCTAGTATTAAAGGAAATAAATTTTGTGTCTTTGATACTCAGTAATGATTAAATCTACTGTTGCAAAAATCACAGTTCTGTGTATTTGATTTATTTCTGCATTATAAGTGATGGAATATTGTCATGAGCTCCTGCTTTATACAATCTTATTGCAGTTGCAGTATAATCACTAGTTTCACGTGTCATAGACAGAGCTACGTTGAGTTTGGTGTTCACAAGAAGATGGACTGAGTTGTGAAATGTGATTTCTGAACTTTGTCACCTGAAAGACTATCTGTCCTCATAGTCTCAGATTCAGGGCCTTTTGGAGTTGTCAGTCATTGATAGAGTTGTCAGGTTTTACGAGCTTCCAGCTTGATGTTTATAGCTGTGCCCCAGGTGGAGCTAAGAAAAGCAGCTGTGGTAAAAGTACACTGATTTCAGGTGGAAAATGTTTTGAATGCTGCCGGTGTTCAGTTGTGTGTCGTGATGTAATGCTTGTTGCGTTGAAAAGGGGCATATCTTTCTGCTGCTGATTACTAGGTAATGACTCCTAATAATAGGAGTAGGTGCATGTGCATAGTTTAGTTTAGTTGCCCTGATTGCCAAGATTGAATCCATGCCGAAACACACTCTGCCCAGACTTGCATCTGAGGAACAATAATATCACCAAAGTATTAGAGGACCAGCTGCACGTAAGGAGTCCTGAATAGCATGGAGCAGAATAGAAAGAAGCAAGAGGAAAAATATCTGGCAATAACACACTGTGTTTCATATACCATTGATTTCCAGAGAATTGTGGAGAATACCAATAAATTCAATGGGGAATTCAGGAGAAACCTCTCTCCACAGAGAGCTGTGAAAGAACGTGGAGCTCACTCTGACATGGCACAGATGCATTTAAGAAAAAGCTTGAATAAACACAGAAGAGAGAAAGGAACAAACGGTTGCAGAGTAAGGGTCCAATGAAGGAGAGTGGGCACAGTCTCCTATGGAGCAGAAACACTCTCTGGGGGTCAATAGCCTGACTCTAAGCTGTAAATTTGACGTATGAACTTCCAACATGCCATTTTCAGATGAGAATGCAAATATAGTCTTCTGCTAGTTTGTAAAATTAATTGCACAGCAAATTTACCCAAATTTTGCTGCATATATAGTGGTCCCTCAAAAGGAGGATGGCACTTGCTCGTAACAAGAGCCTGTGCGAGGAGCCTTGTATATAGGGTGGTTGTTGCACCAATGCTATGATGTGATTCTGACTGGCCCGGAAATTTTCTCCTGCTCTCATTGCCTTTTGCAGGTCCTGTTTCAAGGATTTACAGGTTGGTGCTGTGCCATGGTGCACCTTCTGTGGTTGTCAGGTCCTGAGGTCCACTGAAATGTGGAGTGTCTGACTGAATGGTAGGTTTACTATCACTGTACCCAGAATCTCCACACTGTGATATTTAGATGGAAGTATAAAGCATTTGTAATTTATAGTGTTCACTGGGCCTCTGAGCTGGAATGCTGCCTTTTTTATTCATGGAGGAGTGTACAATATCTTCTGTAGTTCAGGATCAAGTTCTCAACAGAATGAACTATTAATCTTGTGTCTAAGAGTTAAAGAAGAGACAAAGCTTATTGATTGCTTTTAATGATTCAGTTCTTTTAACGTAAAAATTAAAGCCAAATTAGAAAGCATTACTATTTGCAAATCAATGACTACACTTCAGCTTCCATCTAGAGAGTCCCATCTTTCATCCAGAAGATGTCTATTACCAGAGTCCTAGCAGTCTTTTGTACAAATTCCTGTAACTGAATATTACAAGTTCAAGATCTAGCCAATATAATTTTGTTATTTCAATGTTCAAACCTGTGTTTGTTGTATTTTCCCTACACTACAACATTGGCTTAAAATGCATTTCATTGGTGGGGATGCTATGGGATCATGAAAGGGTCTGTATCAAACCAAGTTTTTTGTCCTCTTTCTGTTTCCATAAGTGAACTACTTCATTGTGATATAATATCTCAGAATCAACTTCAATTTTCCAACCCATTATTAGTTTTCGGATGGATTTTATAAACTGGTTTTACTCAGAAATCTAGTGGGATTAGTTGAATAGGAAATGCAACTCATTTATTTCCACACTGATAACTTGAGGTCTCATTTCTCCTAATCCATATAAAAATGCTGAACTGTTGCACCATATACTGAATGATATTATCAGCATAATTTATAGAGTGCTTTTCGAGGTGACTGAAGTAAGGTCATTGAGTGACATTGTAAGTTTAAATGTGGAGATCTGTTAGCTGTATCTATTGCAATGCCAACCAATTTGCTGCAACCAAATTACATTTATGTAGTACTTCTAACATGGAAAAACATTCTGAAGTACCTCAGAGGAGCATGAAACATGGTAAGGCTGCACCTTTGTAGCAACGTGATAATTTGAGAGATAAAATCAGAAGCTTATAATTCATTCAGTCTTTGCTGGCTTTTTGAAAGATCTGTATAATTAGTTCTGCTTCTTTGTTCTTTCCCTATAGCTCTGCAAATCTTTTCCTTTCCAAGTTTTTATCCAGTCCCCCTTACAAATGGATCTGCTTCCATTGTCCTTTCAGATTATAACAATTGAAGTTCCTTGTAAACCAAATTGGATGTGGTGTTGATATGCTTGTCATACCACTATTGATAAGCCAAAATGAAGAGTGATGGCCTATACTATAAGATTCCAACAATATAGAGAACAGTGAATGAGAAAACAATGCAAATTAGAAGGCAATTAGATAACATAGGGAATGATTTTGTAACTTTAAAGGATGGATTGCTATGTGTTCTGAACTGGGATTAGACTATACCATTTAAAACACAAATGCACCTAGGATGGATATTCCAAATCAAGTCGCTGGTTAGTAATTTAAAATTGCATTGTTTGGTTACAGAGTCATACTGACAAAGGAGACCATTTGGTCCACTGAACTGAAACCAGCTCTCTGTCAAGCGATCTAATCACGTGGTCTTGCTCTGTCCCCGTAATCCTGCAAGTTTATTTTCTTCAAGTTCTTATCTAGTTTCTTTTTGAAATTATTGCTCATGTCTGCTTCCACCATCTTCTCAGACTGTGGATACCAGGTCATTATCCCTTTTTAAAAAAATTTAAATTCTCAGCTCAACCATCTTCAGCTGTTTCATCAATGATCTTCCCTCTATCATAAGGTCACAAGTAGGTATGTTTGCCTATGATTGCACAATGCTCAGCACTATTCACAACTTCTCAGATACTGAAACAGTCCATGTTCAAATGCAGTGAGATCTGAAAATATCCAGGCTTGGGCTGACAAGCGACAAGTAACATTTGTGCCATACAAATGCCAGGCTATAACCTATAATAGACAATTTAACCACTGACAATTTAATCACCATTGACACTATCAACTTCCTGGTGGTTACCATTAACCAGAATCTCAACTTGACTTGCCATATAAACACAGCAGCTACAAGTGCCGGTCAAAAGCTGGGAATACCGTGGCAAGTAACTCACCTCCTGACTTCCCAGAGCCTGTATATCATCTGCAAGGCACAAGTCAGCAGTGTGATGGAAAAGCTCCCCACTTGTCTGGATGAGTACAGCTCCAACAACAACCAAGAAGCTTAACACCATCCAGGACAAAGCAGCCAACTTGATTGGCAGTACATCCACTCCCTCCACCGCCAATACTCAGTGGCAGCAGTGAGTACCATCTACAAGATACACTGCAGAAATTCACCTAAGATCCTCAGTAAGCTCCTCCATGACCCCTTCCATGTAGAAGCATAACGGCAGCAGATACATGGGAACACCACCCCTGCAAGTTCCCCTCCAAGCCACTCACCATCCTGACTTGGAAATATATCACTGTTCTTTCAATATCTCTGGGTCAAGATCCTGCACTTCCCTCTCTAGTGGCATTGTGGGTCTACCCACAGCAGCCACCTACTCATTAGAACTGTGTATTAAATATATACTTCGTCTCCAAACACCTTCTACCAAAATGCATCATCTTAACCGTTTTGCACTTAATTTCCTCTGCCCACTTGTTTGTCCATTCTCCTACCCTAACAATGTCCTGTTGTAGTTGATTGGTCTCCTTCTCACTTTTTGCTTCATTTCCAAGTTTGATATCATCAACATATTTTAGAATTCTGTTCCAGTATCCATCTCATCTATAAATCAAAAAAGCAGTGGTACTAGTACTGACCTTTAGAGGAATACCACTTTCTATAATGCTTTAGGCTTGAAAGCAACTAATTACCAGAACTTATTGTATTTGGCCTGGTACTCACTTGAAAAAGTCACCTGACATGTATCATACTCCTCTTTTATATTGTATCGTCAAATACTGTGGACTTGGAGTGCATGCAGCTGCTGCTCAGGATCATGCTGTGAGACACTGTATCTTGGCCACCGTGCGCCAGGAGGGGAGGAGCAAGCAGTGAGCAGGAATTGACAGATATCCTCTTTTGATTTCCATGTTAGAAATTCTCAGTATTTGGTTTCTATCCAAGTTGTAGGAACTTCTGTATTAATGAGGAAAAATTAAGTAGTAATGAGGATGATTATGAGCGATGATCCCTGTTAATAGACCTATCACCACTCTCTAAGGAGAATCTCATCTCGATATCTGGATCCTTGTTGGAAAATGTGACTTGATGCTTCTGAAGCTGAGAAAGGTCTCACTGGATTTCTCCTGCATTTCTTCAAAGTTTCTCCTCATGGTTCACATTGTTTAGCGCTTGGGAAGATATTTTTCTCTGGCCCTCCTAGGTTTGCCTGCAACTTGTACTGAAGAATCTTTAATTACTGGAGATTTGAGGACAGTCTTGGAAGGTCAATAATGGGATAGTGATTTACTAATACAATTGTTATTGTACATATGTTAGTGTGCCTAATATTAATTTTGACATATTTATGCCCAAAGCACAGAGTGCCATCATACAGTAATTTACCATGTTCTTCTACAGACACAGCACCTTGTGCAGCAGACAGCCATTTAATTGGGTACAGACATCTTATGTGGAAATAACAATTTACACCATACTAGTTTCATTATCACATAGATGGTAGATTCCTATTGTATGTACCAAAGATGGATAATCACTCTCGTATTAAGCATATCCAAGGAAACATAGTGACAAAACTACAATCAAAACTTATGGAACCAAGTGTTTGTCTGAAGCTGACTTGCATATATTTGAAATTTTCATTAACAAGACAATTTTTAAATGTTAAATTATTGTGATAGGCAGTGCATTTAGCATATGAAAATCCTTGTACTTAACATAATCTTCTAACGTGTGACATTTGACTGCATTAAATGTGGTAACTTGTATGCACACCCTGTAAGCTCTGTATTTTAGATACTTTGGTTTTCAGTATGAGATAATGTCCTTCCCATCCATTTGAAACACATCTTCCCTATTTTCTCTTTGTTTTGCCATTCTATTAAGAGGCTGCACCACTGGGATGCTGATAAACTATCCTTTAAGGTAGATCATGTGAACTCCCTGATGGTTTATGCCAGTGTAATTGAGCCTCAGGAAAACAACAGATTGCAACGTCTGTGATAAAGCTGTTCACTGCTGAGGTTGACGTAAAAGGACTGCAATTGAATATGGGGTGGGAGGCACTGGGAAATCCAGCCAGGCTGCTGCTCCTTATCCAGTTTGAAAGTTGGTCTGTACAAACATTGCTGATATCCAACCTGCAAGTCTTGAATCAAGAACAGAAAGTACAGCAGGTCTGGCAGCCCAGCACTTTCTGTTTTAGTTTCAGATTTCCAGCATCTGCAGTTCTTGATCAGAGCGACAAGGTGTGTTTGTGTTTTGGAGTTGTGTGAGCATTAATTGGAATATGGATTGAAATATGTCCTCTAAAGTTCTAAGGTCTGAGTCCATAACTGATTCACAAATTCCAGAAGTTAAGAAGGTGAGCTGAGACTGGCTGTAAGAATCCTTCAGCCAACTAGCTAACTGACATTCCTTGTCCAGATTAATCCATAGAATGGGTTTAAAACTGTGGACTGACACCCCAACAAGAATAGGCACCTTAAGTGAAACACAGAATGACATTGAATCAGTTTGATATAAGTAATTTACTATTTTCATTTTGAAACTGGTGTCACATTACTAGTATATTCGACTTATACTCTATTTTACTCAATTTATTTTCCTTGTTATTCCAAGTAGAATGAAAAAAATGTAATCAAGCAAGAGCTAAATTGCCCTTTTCAAAACACATGGTGTTGCTGATTATCACTTAAACTGTCACTGTGATTTTATACTTGTTACATGAAATCCTGTCAAAATATGTTAAATTAATGAATTAAGTTGTTAACATTCAACTAAATCTCCAGAGCTGACAATTGATGAGCTGCTAATTAAAGCCTTGTCAAACAGAAATTTTGCAGTACTGGCTATGTGTTTCTTTTGTGTAACTTCTATCTCCCCTTTTTAACCAACTTGTTGTTTGACTTTTGACATTTCATTAAAGTTAAAGAAAGCACCTTAGCTGATTTTTGACTTCAATTCCACCAAATTCTATTATCCCCATGCTCCTTAATTCCCTCCATATCCTGTCAACAATCGATCATTATCGTGAATCAACTTAATAACTGAACATCCACAGTCTTCTGGGGCCGAGGATTCCAAAGATTCATAATTCTTTGAGTGAAGGAATTTCTCCTCATCTCAACTCTAAATGTTCAATCTCTTATTTTAAGATTGTGGACTCTTATTTTGGGATTCACAGTCACCTTCAACCCTATTCAGCTTCTCAATAGTTTTGAGTTTCATAGGAACAGGTGTAGGCCATTCAGCCCTTGAGCCTGTTCCACCATGCAATGTGATTATGGCTGATCTGCAGCCTAATTCCATTTCCTGATTTAGGCTCATATCCGCTTAACAAAAATGTATCTTTCTCAGATTTGAAATTAACAACTGAAACAGCAATCACTGCCTTTTGTGGAAGAGAGATCCGATATCTACCCACTTTGTGTGTAGAAGTGCTTCCTGAAGAATCTGGCTCTAATCCTACAGACTATGCCCCTAGTTCTAGTATACCTAACCAGTGAAAATAGTTTATCTTCGTCTACTCTGTATTTTTCTGTTAATAGCTTGAAGGCTTCAATTAGATCACCCCCTAACTTTCTAAATTCTTTTTAAAACCAGCCTAATTTGTGTAATCTCTTCTCATGTCTGGACTTCAGGGGTTATCAGTGGGTTTACTACTCCTTCTTCTAAACAGTAGGGAGCATTGACCTAATTTACACAATCTCCCTGCCTAGAACAATCTACTTATCTCAAAATGTGATGAAGCGAGTCCCACACGGCTCAGTGCTGAGACTTCAACTTTTTACAAATTTATATCAATGACTTAGATGAAGGGAGTGAATGAATGGCAGTTAAATTCACAGATGTTACCAAGATAGAAAAATATGTTGTGAAGAAGAGATAATAAGATTACAGACAGATTTAGATAGGTTGTGAGTGGACAAAAATATCTGGCAGATGGTGGGGAAACATGAAATTGGTCACTTTGGCAGGAAGAATAAATAGAGTATTACTTAAATGGAAAACAACAGTAGAATTGCAAAGTGAAAAAGGTGTCCGGTGCATAAGGCATAAAAAGTTAGTATGCAAGTGTAAAGCGTACACAAAAAATGCTAATGGAATGCTATCCTTTATTATGAGTGGAATTAAACATACGTAAGAATGTGATGTGAAATAACCCCACACAGGCTGGTACCCCATCACAAAGTCACACTTTAATGACACGTGGAAAGTGTCGCAGTGTCACCTTGACACTGGTCATGCTCCCTCAGAGTGAACAGAATCTCTGACACTCCTGTTTATTTCTGTCAGCCAGGGCTCCCTGGTTGGGGCGGTTAATCTGATCCAATCACATGCATCTGCCAATCATCTTAACTGAGTCAAAAATCCCAATATTGATTCTCCTGGTCCTTGAAGTACTAAGTAAAAATAACAGTGTATCAAAATTAGAAGAGGCTTGGACTCGTAATATTATTCCTTCACCAAATTCATCAGCTCTTGAAAGGTTTTAGCATCTGGTGCCTCTGGAAAATTAGGCTGCTAATAATCGGAAACACTGTGGGTCCACATGCTGTCAGGAGAATTACTTGTTGCTTTTCATCTGCCCCAATGTCATTAGCTCAGAAAAAATAACACTTATTGGGTCCAGTCTTCGAGGGCAGGATTTAACAAGTTAAACTTCCCAAAAATGGCAAGATGCCAGAAATGCTTACCCCACCTCAAAAACGACTGTTGAGAGCAAATTTCTTCCCATGCTTTACTCTCGTCACCACTGAACTAACTCCACAAAGGTCAGTATCCCATCCTCAAGTCACCCTTTATTTACATGATCCAGTTCCCTCACAGCCAGCTCTCTGTGTCAGAATGTCTCAGTCAGAGAACTCCTATCCTTTGAGGTCCACCTTCCTGACCTTGTCATAATCACTACATTATGTTTATGTGTACAAGGCACTCGTGAAACCTCATCTCGAATACATGTGTGAAGTTTTGATGTCCTTACATAAGGAAGGGCATAAATACATTGGAGGTGGCTTTGAGGAGGCACACTAGATTGATGCCTGGATTGAATTGGCTGTTTTTTGAGAACATGTTCAATATCCTGGCCTTATTTCCACTGGAATTTAGAAGAGTCAGAGCTATCTTGATTGAAGTATATAATCCTGAACAAGGAGGATGTGGACAAGGATGGTTCCTCTAGAGGTCGGTCCAGATCTAAGGGACCCTGTTTTAGAATTAGGGGTCACCATTTTAGTACAGAGATGAGAATTTTTTTCTCAGACCATTGTGCAACTTTGGCTCTGTCTGCCTTAGAAGGTGTTGCAAGTGGGATTATTAAATATTTTCAAGGCCGAGGTAGATAGATTATTATTAGGCAGAGGTATAAAAAATTACCACGTGTAGACTGGAATTGGAATTCAAAACTCAAACAGATCAGCTGTGATCTTATTGAAAGGTGGAGCAGGCTTAATGGGCTGAATGGTCTACTGTCAGATCATATATTTGTGTGAAGTGACAGCCAGTGCAACAAAGATGTTGAAAGTCAAAGAATGCATGTCTTATTAACATTGTGCACTTCAGTTTTTGCATTTATGAGTAACATTTTATGTTTCACTGGTGAAGATCTTTAAAATAACTGTAGCCTTTTATAGGAGACACAGGTTATTTCAGCAGCTGAGTTTAATCAGTTGGAACATCTGCAGAAGTTCTGAAGAAAATACACATTTTGTCAAAGCATTGTGTCCTGCATTCTTCATGACATTTGCAAGAATACCAATGTAAAGGGGAACAATATTTTTACACTGTATAAGTGTGACCATACTCTGGCTTTAAAAGGTGAATTTTGTTCTGGTTTTGTTTTTGAAGAGAAGTTTTGAGCCATAGGTGCTGAGCTGTTTCTTCCCAGCCAATAAAATAAACAGCTTGTAAGGCCTTGGGCTTTTTAAAATTGGAACAGTAGGAGCAGCCTGAATGGATAGGGTCAGGCTCCCACAGAGCCAGGGTTTTAGTTTAGCTTTCGGCAGTTGTTGGAGTATTGAAGTTGGCTGTGGATGCTGTCTTCCTCTCCCTGCTACAGCTTAAAAGCTTAGGTTCTCTCTCTTTGCTGGAATTGCACATGAGACAGTCTATTTTATTGAATTTGTCTTTGCCAAGAGCATATTAGCGGATGTAACTATATTGGAACAATTGCTGTTTTGTAGTTAAGTAATCTGTTATTGTGTTAGGTTTTCCAATAGTTAAAGCAAATCAATTCTTTCCTTTTTATTTTAATTCGGGCTAAGAATAAAGTGTGTCTTGCTTAAATCTGAGTAGTGTGACCAGTCAAATTACATCTGGAACACAGTATCTTACATTCACCTTTAAATAAGCTAAAAATTAGGCTATCTCCTTAATGTATTTGCAGGGAGTTTGGTCTGATCCATAACATAAAGTCTGGATTGGTATCGTTGTTATCTATTACAAACTCATTGACTCCCAGTTACCTCGATTATGCACCCCCAAACCCTGCTTTCTGTAAAGACTCCATTCCATTCTCCAAGTTTCTCTATCTCCATTGCATCTATTCCGATGATGCTAACTTCTACAAGAGGGCTCTGAAGTGTTCACCTTCTTCCTCAACCAATAATTCCTCACTGTCGTGGTTGACAGGGCCCTCTTCTGTGCCTGATTCATCTCCTGCACTTCTGACCTCACCCTATTGTCTTCTCTCCCATAACACTGATAGGCTCGCTCTGGGCCTTACTTTTCACCACACCAGCATCCTCATCAAAAGGATCATGAGCCGCCCTATCCACCACTTCCACACATTTCAGAGCCCTCTTGTAGAAGTTAGCATCATCGGAATAGATGCAATGGAGACAGAGAAACTTGGAGAATGGAATGGAGTCTTTACAGAAAGCAGGGTTTGGGGATGCATAATCGAGGTAACTGGGAGTCAATGAGTTTGTAATAGATAACAACGATACCAATCCAGACTTTATGTTATGGATCAGACCAAACTCCCTGCAAATACATTAAGGAGATAGCCTAATTTTTAGCTTATTTAAAGGTGAATGTAAGATACTGTGTTCCAGATGTAATTTGACTGGTCACACTACTCAGATTTAAGCAGTGGTGCCACTCATTCCCCTCCTCTCACTTGTCAACTTTCCCAGGAACCGTTCTGTTCAGGACACCCTGATACACTTCTCCTCCATTCACACCTCCCCTAACACCCACACAGCACCTTCCCATGCAATCGCAGAAGGTGTAATACATGCCCATTTACTTCCTCCCTCCTCTGTATCCAAGGCCCCAGACACATTGTCTAGGTGAAGCAGTGATTTACCTGCACTTCGTTCAATGTGGCTTACTGTATTCTCTGCTCACAATGTGGTCTTCTCTACACTAGGGAGACAAAATGCAGACTGGATGACAGTTTTGCAGAATATCCATATTCTGTCTGTCAAAATGACCCTGACCTTTTGGTTTCCTCCCACTTGAGTGCACCACTGTGTTCCTTGGCCAGCGTCTCTTTCTTGGGATTGCTGCAGTGCTCTGGTGAAGCTCGGGGCAAGCTGGAAGAACAGTATCTCATTTTCCATTTGGATACCCTGCAGCCTACAGGACTCAATTTCAAGTTCAATAATTTTAGAGCCAGACCACTGCCTTCCATGTACTTTCCAAACCCCCGCATACAAGGCCTTATCATCACATGGGCTGCTTCCATAACCAACCCATTGTCGGTGACTAATGGCCCCCATAGCAGCTATTGATTCTCCCAGGCTGCCCATTACCCATTTCTTTGTCTTCACAACTGCTGCTGTCTCTCTCTGGGCTCCGTCTCCACCTATCATTTATTCCTGCCTCCTTCACCCAGCCCATCCAAAGAATACATACCAATCTTTTCCTAGCTACAAGCCGTTTGAAAGAAGGGTCACTGGACCCGAAACTTTAACTCTACTTTGTCTCCACAGATGCTGCAAGATCTGCTAAGTTTCTCTAGCAATTGTTTTTTTTTTCTGATTTTCAGCATCTGCACTTCTTTAGTGTTTTTGTTTTGTGTTGGTTTGTTCGTAGGTGGACTGTTTGATTGGTAGAGAAAGAATAAAAAATGCACCGGCTAGGTGATGACAGACAGTGAACTATCAAGCTTTTTAAAATTTTCACCAGGCAAGTTGACTTGGATTAGTCAAGGTACTGCCCTGAGGAATGAACAAATGAATAGCTGTCGTCTATTTTGTTAAGTTGAAACAGGTACAATGTGTGTACGTGCTGTTTCTGTCTACGAAGAGCAGGACCCTATATATTAATACTTGTAGATTTCCAAATATACAAAAGCACTACATTGCTAGCCTGACTGATAATCTTAAATTCTTTGTCAGTGTAACTTATGATACATTCAGGATTACTTAGTAAATGTTGTCTGATCATGGAATCGTTATTATTTTAAACATGCATATATACCTGTTGTTATGCGTGCACGAAAACGTATATGCCGCATTACTGATTTATCTATATATCTTGGTAGCTGCATCCTTTTAGTGGCAAATATCATCCATGTTGCTGCTCTTAATAGCAGTTGCAAAACATAGCTTTACCTGTTGCTCAGTTCTTTTATATATACTTTACCATTCTGAGGTAGACTAGGCACTTCTCAGGAGTAAAGGATGATAGTCTTTAGCCCATTCATGAGTTTGTATAATATATGGTGATGTTACGACACAGGGTAAACCCTCCTGCTTAATTTAAATCAGCAACACAGAAAAGATTATCTCGTGCAGTAATCTCTGAAAATTTGAGAGGCCAAGAACTATTTAAAGTAAAAATTAACAACTTTATTCCTTAAAGTATAACAGAGAATAATTAACTAACAACTATTTACAACTCCTTTCTCTAGCCTATCTTTTACCTTCCCTTCTATAATACTAGTCTGATAAAACCCCTCTAGTTAAGATTTACCAAACAATCAAATTTCAAAACCAGGCAACAGTCGAATCTTCGCTTTGTATCTTCCTCTGTAGATTTTCTTCTTCTTTGGTATTTCTATTTCACAGGGCACTGATAGATAAAGGTACCTTTTTAAAAGAGCTGTGTTTCTGGCAGTCTCTCCACGCTGGTGGCTTGGCAGTTCTCTCCTCACTGTTCAATTTTTCCTGGTTTTATGCCCCAAAGCATTGGATTGTTTCATTGGTTTTTAATGTTGTCAATATACTTGATTCAAACTTGATTGGAGGTTGGTACTTTTATGTATAATTTGAACTGATTGGCTGAATTTGAATTTGTTTTTGTTTCCTAGCAACTCAGCCAGTGTTGCATGTAAATTCTCCAGCACTTTATGTCCTTCACTCTCTGAAAGGTACATTACACTTCTACACCTTCATTACAGCGAGAACTGATGAGATCAGGGTAGTCAATATCTGCAGGATGGCTTTGATGTGCCTAATTTTCAGCCTCTCGTATGCATGGTGAAAAATGGTGAAGGCCCTGTTTATAAGCTTGCCAATGAGGCCAAAGATGGAGTATGGAACTGCAGAAACTCCAATATGTATGTTGACCAGTGAAGTTAAGTAGTTGCAAACGCCTTGGCAGATATCTTGACTAGCACATCAAGGTGTAGGAACTCATTTGACTGTTTCATTTGAAAGGTAAATAGAGCTCATTAAGTTATGTAAAATCTGAACTTCTACCACCCAAAGACTCCTTCCCCACCTTCCCAACTCCAGTTCTCCAATTTATTGACAACAGTACTGGCTCAAATTTTCAGGCTTCAATTCAACAAGCTGTGTTGAGATTTCAGTTTTTTGACTTGACATACAGCTTGCTTGTTGAATTTAAATGAGCCTTGAACCAAATGGCTGCCTCCTGTGCCTCGTTAGTTCAAATACATCTCTGAGACTAGCTTAGCTTTCCTGTTCGTCATCTGAATAGTGCCATGGAATCTTTTGCGTTCACCTGAGACTGCAGAAAACACAGCAACTCTGACCATCCAGGGCTATCTCAGATTTACACTTGCTTTACAGAAATGCAAAAATAATTCTCAAAAATCTTTTCAGTGACCAAAGCAAAAAAGTCACATTTTGCAACAATGCCCCAGCAAAACAACATATATGGGAAATAAGCCTGGTAATTTTTCTTTACTTCCAATTCTGCAAGCCAATTCCAATGATCATTCTTTCAAGAACTGATATCCTGATGTTTATTTTAAATTGACTTTCTACTAATTTCAGATTTTGTCCTCAGGCTGTACATTAATGCTTATTTTGAAACAAGTTGGCTTTGCTTTATCTAAACCATTTACTATTTCATAGACTTTCATCAAATTCTCCCCTTAACTGACTTCCTTCTAGATGTTCTGTTTGCGTTTCCATTTTCTTTCTCCAGGGCCCATTTTATACTTTGGATCAGCCTAATTGAACTTCTTCTTTATAGCCTTTAGTGCATGTTCATTTTTTTTTGCTCTGTGGTCTTTCTATCTGAACAGACCAGTGATTTGTACAGAAATTTGACCATTGTGTTGATAGACTTCAATGGAGCCTCCATTTTTGAATTATTTCACACTATGGAAATTGAAAGCAACATGTCTGCTTTTAGTGTCTAAGGG
Organism: Chiloscyllium plagiosum; assembly: GCF_004010195.1. Classification (NCBI taxonomy): domain Eukaryota; kingdom Metazoa; phylum Chordata; class Chondrichthyes; order Orectolobiformes; family Hemiscylliidae; genus Chiloscyllium; species Chiloscyllium plagiosum. Next base: position 1,904,240 of record NC_057754.1, read on the forward strand.
TTAATTTAGTTAAAGGCTGATAACTGGCACCAAGTGAATGCTCTGACAACAAGACACACTCGTTTGAAAGTCTGGTTTCAGCACATAACCTTTATCCTAATTGCAGACCTTGTCTGGAGCTAGAATGCAGACACCTTTTACATTTAACTCTCAAGCACTGACTTGATAACATTTTTGTGGATAGTGCGTGTGGGCTCCATTCACTCAGTCTTGAGTGAAATTGTAGAGAGTACTGGATAATTCACAGCATATTTCAGGATGGCTTCGGGACAAGGTGAGAAGTTATATGGGTTCCTGGAAATGACACAAGAGACCTTGGTGGAGACACTCTCCCAAAGTGCTAGCTACCTGATGAAGTTATTTGTACTTACCAAATAAACCTGTTGGATGATAACCTGGTGTTGTCTGCTTTCCGGTTCTCTTCCCATACCTCCTACAGACCAAGGGGACCTGGAGCAAGATACAGTGACTATGCACTCTGTTTCTCCTGGTGACAATCTAGAGGAGTACAATAGTTAATCTTTGTAAAGAATGCCTGAAACAGATATGGATTAGAGTATTGGTGAAGTCTTGACAGATTATCGAAGGAAGTTTCCTGACATGTTTCAAAAGCCCTTTTCAAGTTTCCAGTTCCTGCAGCTTTAAGTAGCTCAAAATTTTCTGCACTAAGTTGTTTCCTCCAAATCAGCTGGTCAGTGTGAAGAGTTAGCAATTGGTCAAGATGTGCAGCCACCTTAATGAAGGCTAGCGAACAACTTAAAATGCATTCAACCCCTTTTGAGTCCTTTGAGTGGCTTTTCTCACTGTAAGCTTCAACTCCTTTAAGGTAATGTCTGCAATAGATGTCGTCTAAATTGAGTTTTATCTTCAGACTCCACCTTGGTTGGTTTTTTATTGTCTTAACTTATTTGGGAAATAAATCATCCCTTTGAGCCTTCCCTAAGTATCCCTGTCTGTCATTTCCATACATTCTGCATTAAAATTGCACATTTTTTCAACCTCTGTACAGTTCTTCTCATCATTTATTTGTGAGTTATTTTAAATTCTTTCACAGTTCTTTAGGTGTTTTTCTTTCTATACTTTCCCCTTATTTTAGCGCTGCCACAATTTACTAGCTCACAATATTGTATTTGTAAATTAAAACGATACAGTGAAAGAGACCTCGGGACGAAATTCTTTTTTAATGCTGTGAGCTGTTTAGAATTTATTGTCTCAAAGGGGCACGGGGAGAAGCTTTCTAACTAACTTTCAAAAGAAATCAAATAAATACGTGAAGGGAAAAGAGTTGCCAAGACTACAAGGAAAGCCTAAGACGCGGCACAAGCACGATGGGCTGAATGGACTCCTGTGCAATTTTTGTTTCACATCAATGCTAAATACAGGCTGCTGTTACACACCACTTGGCATCACAATTCCATTTTGACTTTGCAATATTTTCTATTGTTAATCCACCTTCTTCTTACGGATGATTGCAATGAGGGCTGGTTAGACAAAGAATTGATCTCGGACACTGCTAGGGATGCAACCCTTACTGCTGGGGGGATAGAAATACCTAATTCTCTTTCAAAGTCTTGTTTTTTCAAAATCTCCATTTCTTTCTCTCACTCTTGCTCTTTTAATCTCTCTGAATATTGAAATCAGGTATACCAAGCAAGATTAATTAAAGAAGTCCAAAAGAACAGACACAACAGTAGCTTCAATACATTCTTGGTCTCGTGTGGTTTGCATCACTCCTGGCCCTGGCTTTTCTTCTGGAAAGCACATCTTTTACCCATTCTTGAAAAATGGCTGGGCTGTTAGAAAATACAGCAAAGTACATTTTGAATTGTATTAACCTCCTTATTCGTCACATTAAAAGGCTTTTTTTTGCTGTTGGAGGTGACCACCACAGGCTCCTGCAATGCTGCTGACTTGTAGTGAGTGAAATGGTCACCAAAATTCTTGGCTGTGGAACATCCTGTCTGAGGTGAGGGCATCCTGCTCACTGACCACATGTGCTCCTTTGAGTCACCCATGCAAATCTTGCTTGCACAGGAAAGGAGGTGAGAAGCAGGTTGGCATATGAGACAACATAACATGGGCATTGCTGGATCTGACACCATGTAAAGTATTGACCACCATACTTTAACTTCAAACTGGAAAATCTCAATCAGAGTTGTTAAATCTGAAATGTTTAACTTGGAAGGGATGTGTAATCTGATTCTGTCAGAGCTTTCAATAAGCATAAACTTAGATCCCACCTATTTTGCTGAACACCAGGCTCTGTGATAAATTAGACTTTCAATTAAAGAGCCGGCATAGATTTGGCAGACTGAATAGTCTTTATCTGTGTTGTAAAATTCTGTGTTATTCTAAATCAATGAACCTGCATTCAGTCACATATAAAGCACCTCTCACAGTTTGCACATTATAAAAACAAGCAGCCAGGATAAGCTGCAGCATAAGTTAATGTTGCCTGGAGCAGTTTGTTTAAGGCTAAATATACGTTTGTGCTGGAGAGCAACTAAAGGAAATAACCTTCAAATCTAATGTGGTAAAACAAAGCTTTGTCTGAATACTTGCAGGTCAGCATGAATCCTGATGGCATGCTTAGCTGCCAAGAAATGTTGCTTCTGTAGTATTTCTGCAGGACCAGGATTTCCCCCTGTGCTGAGTGAACATAAACAGTGGCCATTCCACCAAGACAGCAGCATCCTGTCAATCCACATGGAAGGCTACTCATCTCATTAACCATGGTTTAGCAAGCAGACACAAAGGAAGGAATAGTCAACATGGCTTTGTGCATGAGAAATCATGTCTCACAAACTTGATGGAGTTTTTTGAAGAAGTAACAAAGAGGATTCATGAGGGCACAGCGGTAGATGTGATCTATATGGACTTCAGTAAGGCGTTCAACAAGGTTCCCCATGGGAGATTGATTAGCAAGGTTAGATCTCACGGCATACAAGGAGAACTAGCATTTGGATACAGAACTGGCTCAAAGGTAGAAGACAGAAGGTGGTCGTGGAGGGTTGTTTTTCAGACTGGAGGCCTGTGACCAGTGGAGTGCCACAAGAATCGGTGCTGGGCCCTCTACTTTTCGTCATTTATATAAAGGATTTGGATGCGAGCATAAGAGGTACAGTTAGTAAGTTTGCAGATGACACCAAAATTGGAGGTGTAGTGGACAGCGGAGAGGGTTACCTCAGATTACCACAGGATCTTGACCAGATGGGCCAATGGGCTGAGGAGTGGCAGATGGAGTTTAATTCAGATAAATGTGAGGTGCTGCATTTTGGGAAAGCAAATCTTAGCAGGACTTATACACTTAATGGTAAGGTCCTAGGGAGTGTTGCTGAACAAAGAGACCTTGGAGTGCAGGTTCATAGCTCCTTGAAAGTAGAGCCGCAGATAGGATAGTGAAGAAGGTGTTTGGTATGCTTTCCTATATTGGTCAGAGTATTGAGTACAGGAGTTGGGAGGTCATGTTGCGGCTGTACAGGACATTGATGAGGCCACTGTTGGAATATTGTGTGCAATTCTGGTCTCCTTCCTATCGGAAAGATGTTGTGAAACTTGAAAAGGTTCAGAAAAGATTTACAAGGATGTTATCAGGGTTGGAGGATTTGAGCTATAGGGAGAAGCTGAACAGGCTGGGGCTGTTTTCCCTGGAGAGTCGGAGGCTGAAGGGTGACCATAGAGAGGTTTACAAAATTATGAGGGGCAAGAATAGGGTAAATAGACAAAGTCTTTTCTCTGGAGTGGGGGAGTCCAGAACTAAAGGGACATAGGTTTAGGGTGAGAGGGGAAAGATATAAAAGAGACCTAAGGGACAACGTTTTCACACAGAAGGTGATACGGGTATGGAATGAGTTGCCAGAGGAAGTGGTGGAGGCTGGTACAGTTGCAACATTTAAGAGGCATTTGGATGGGTATATGAATAGGAAGGGTTTGGAGGGATTTGGGCCGGTTGTTGGCAGGTGGGACTAGATTGGGTTGGGATATCTGGTCGGCATGGACAGGTTGGACCGAAGGGTCTGTTTCCATACTGTACATCTCTATGACTTTATGACTCTATGTCAAATCAATTATTGAAAGATTTAATAATGATGTGAATAAGGGACACGGAACATAGTTAATGTGAATGATCCTACTGGAGCCAAACGTAATGATAGATTTACAAAGAATATATAGCATTGAACCAGGCCATTGGATCATGCTCAGTGATTATCCTGAAAGTAAGCCATTTCCAAACTCATTTTATCTTGCCTCCATCACTATATCTTTCCACCCTAATCTCCCTTGTCTTTCACAGAATCCCTACAATGTGAAAACTGGCCATTCGGCACAACAAGTCCATGCTGACTCTCTGAAGGGCATCCCACCCAGACCCTTCCCCTACTTTTCCCTGCAATCCTACATTTCCCATAGCTAATGCATCTACACTTCCCTGAATACTATGGTCAATTTAGCATGGCCAGTCCATCTAACCTGTACATCTTTGGACGGTGGGAGGATACCGGAGCACCCTGCAGAAACCCACACAGGCACAGGGAGAACGTGCAAACTCCACACCGACCTGAGGTTCCTGGCACTCGGTGGCAGCAGTGCTAACCACTGAGCCACCGTGCCACCCTGTTTATGCAGTTTCCCTTTAAAAGCCTCAAAATTTTTATCTCATCCACTCCCTGTAGGAGTGAGTTCAATATTTTCCCCAGTCTCTGGATAAAGAAGTCTCTCCTGAATTCCTGTTTGGATTTACAAATGACTAAATAGCATTGATATTCCCCTCCACCTAGATTTTGGCTTGGAGTAAGAATTCTGAATGAGGTGACAGTTCTCAAGCTCTTGCCACCATTTTTTCAAAAATAAAATCTATTGGGTGTTGGGATGATTTCAATACTGTGGCGACTGACAAATGCATTTTGCATATGGGAACTTGCCTGTACCACCTTATCATGATGAAACTTGCATCTGTATTCTGAAATGTGTGCGACCTGACATTTGTATTTCAATCAGGATCCATTACTCCACTAAAACTTTCAGGTATCAATGAATGGATCATGTCTTTATACTCTCTACTTTTCGAACAGCATCGTCAGTGGTTTTTAGCTTATAGGTATGTTAGAGCAGTTTAACGATTAACTAAGTTTGACTAAGGAAGTAAATTTTCAAAATCTTCTCAAAACTCACTAAGTATATTTTCAGTCTTGTGGTGAACTCAAAGAAATGTACCCTTTTCAGCTTCCTGCCTGCTAAACTTTCCACTTCAGCACAAAGAGTCATGTGCTTTGAATCAAATGTCTTGATGGAAATGGTGTGTTGTGCATCAATCTAATTTTGCAGCAGCAAAATCAGTAAGCACCATTCTATAAATGGCGACGTTGCACATGAATGTAGACTGTCAGCAATATTTGGGAGATGGACTGTGATTGGTTTGAGTAGTTTTCATTTAGAACTCCATGAGTTCTAAATCCTTGGATCAGTCCTGTGTTTAGATACTGTTGTGGTAGGAGATATCATGGCTGAATGTTAAGAGCATTTATCAAATAAGCAGTTTTATATTTGTATTTGTCCAATCTGATCCAATTACTTCTTCCTTTAACCCTTTAAGATCTTCATATTAAGTTGTATACTTTCTTCAATATGGGATCAACAAACAAGTTCACTGATGGCACATAAAGTCATTGATCTGTACAACATCAGTCTGTACACATTGCAAAATGCCAAACAATATGTGCTGAAGTCAGCCTTAACAGTCGTTCTACTCATGAAGTTTTCTTTATGGACTGGAGAAAGATTACTGAAGGTCCCTGCTTCAAATTGCTGTCCCACAACTTAGCAGTGGATATTTATGAGAAGCTGATCAGGCTTGGCTGAAATTTCATTTGGATGAAATGTAGGAAGATAGCTGACATGGAAGAAATGTTGCTCCTTTGCAGAATGAGTAGAAAATTGGACAGGAAAGTGGGATCTGCTGCACATGGTTGGACCAAGGGCAAATATTCCATGCAGAATATACCTGAACATAACTATAATCAGAAAGAGATGAAGGTGTGATCAGGGTGGGTATTTCCTGTTTTAAGTGACAGGAGGAATCATATTACCTATGAAAACAAAAAAAACATGCAAACTAAATAAAGCAGAATATTCCAAGTAATTTGCATTGTTATTCGCCAGACCAGAACCTCTTTCAAAATATTTTTAAAAGCCTAGACCCTAACTTTTTCTTATTTTTTAAGGCAGATGTGAAGTGGATATTCCAATTGTGATGCAGCTGGTCAAACCTTACAGCATTAAGCAAAACAGAATTTACTTAAACACTACAGTTGGAGCACGAACAAAAGAAAACAGAATTTAGAATAACTTAACTATTGGAAAACTTAACTGACCCGAAGCAGCAACTTAGTTTAGAAGTGTTCCAATCCAGTAACATCCCATAAACGCACTCCTTGGCACAAAAGTAAATTCAAACACAGGTTCTTACAGGCAGGAGGGAACAACTTCCAAAGAGGTTTCAGAGAGAAGAGCAATCAAGAATCATCTGCTGATGCTTGGAATCTTTCCTGGATTTCAGCATTTTGTGACTGCTACAGCTAAACCAAACTAGAAAAAACTTGAGCTGGGAGAACTGGCCACTCCCCTGCCATTGTTAAACTAAGCTCTTTCTAGACCCCTGGGCAATTCTGATTTTATGACCTGTCTTTAAAAAAAGCCCCAAGGACAAAGCAACCTTTTTAAAGTGACAGCATCATCACAGCATACAAAATAAAATGTGTTAAATATTGCCTTGCTCAGCATTTGTGATTGAACTTGCTTCTTATTAAAGTTCTAATCACTTAGATTAACGTTCTGAGGACCATCCTAGTTTTATTGATAGAAGCATTTCACTGACATGAGTGTGTAACTAGCCAATGTCAAAATGAATCTGATGATCCAAATGGTAATTGTTCCGAAACCCCTGCTGTGTTTGCATCCCATTTGCCTGGCGGACTGTTATACTAGGAGAAAGTGAGGACTGCAGGTCAAATGTGTGGTGCTGGAAAAGCACGGCAGGTCAGACAGCATCCGAGGAGCAGGAGAGTCGACGTTTTGAGCATAAGCTCTTCATCAGGAATGTTGGGGAGGCCCAAGGGGCCTGAGAGATAAATGGGAGGGGGTTGGGGCTGGGGGAAGGTAGCTAGGAATGCAATAGCTAAATGAAGGTGGGGGTGGTTATGATAGGTCAGAGTGGAGGGTGGAGCGGATAGGTAGAAAGGAAGATGGACATGTAGGGCAGTTCAAGAAGGGGTGCTGAGTTGGAGGGTTGGTTCTGGGATAAAGTGAGGGGGAGGGGAGATAAAGAAACTGGTGAAATCCCCATTGATCCCATGTGGTTGGAGGATCCCAAGCTGGAAGATGAAGCGTTCTTCCTCCAGTCGTTGGGTGGCTAGAGTCTGGCGGTGGAGGAGGCCCAGGTCTTGCATGTACTTGGTGGAGTGGGAGGGGGAGTTGAAGAGGTTGACCACAGAGCGGTGGGGTTGTTCAGTGCATGTGTCCCGGAGATGTTCTCTGAAACATTCCGCAAGTTGGACTCTTTAAACTTCCTTGATTTCAGTAATCTTGTACTACAGGGTAACCTACAAAAGTCTCATCTTTCACATACTAGTTTACATTGGCTTCAGGGTCTCCCAAAGTATTCTGTTTTGGGTTCTTATTTCATTTCAATTCTGTTGTGACATTGTTCCTCTACTTCTTTGTTAGCTTCCTCAGGCTACATTTTGTTGCCCCTTTAAGAGAGTGGGTCAGGCGACCCAGAGACTGGAGCTCAGGGAGGCAGTGTAAAACTGATTGTGGAGCTGATAGGATGCACAGTAAAGTGTTCGCTGGGACTACCTTGTGTTCTATCTAAGTTCTAGTGAACCACAAACATAATACCTTTGCTCTCCATGGATCCCTCCTATGTCAATCCTTTCATCTTGCCTCAGAAACCCAGGATTTCTCTTGCCCCTTTGCCTCTCACCCAAGCTCTCCCTCTTTTAGCTCCAGTTAGACGATTGAAATACCTGAAATGTTACCTCTGTCCACAGACTGAACTGCTGCGCATTTCTCTCCATTTCTGTCCTGATTTCCATTTTTGAATCATTCCTTAAAGCCCATCTCTTTGACCATGTTTTCCTCACCTTTCCTATTATCCCATTGTCATAAAATCATAGGAAATGGGGGCAAGTCTAAGCCATCTGGCCTTCAAAACTTACCATAATTCAATAAAATCTTATGTGACCACCTTCTTGGATACACTCAGCAACTGAACATCACAGCCTCCTGGGGTACAAACCCTTGAATGAAGGAATGTCTCCTCACCTCAGTCCTAAATAATTGAATCCTTATTTGCAAACTGTGATTATTAGTTTGGACTTTGAAACCAGGGAAAAACTGCCTCCCAGTATCGACCCTGTTAAGCTCTATAAATGTTTTCATGAGACAAATTTTCATTCTTCAAGGAAATGTAGACCAGATGTACTTCATCTTTCCTATTAGGACAATACCTCATCGCATCAAATGTTCTGACAAAACATTTGTTTTATTCTTGTTAAAGTAAGTTTATGTTTCCTTGTAGATAAGGAGACCAAAACTTAAACCAAATCTCCAACTGTGTTAGAGCATAACTTTTTTGATTATGCCTCGGTGCCTTTGGCTGTCTATCTCAGTTAAAGGGACTTAGTTGACACAAAAGGTTGTTATGGCTGCTGTTTAATGTGTTAAGTATCTTCATGCTCATCTTTAAACAGACAGTCCTGAAAGTCAGTCTTTGCTCTTTTTCTTTCTTTCTTCGAGAATACCATTTCTTTTGTAATCCAGCAAATATTTTTCCCTTGTAAAACAATACCAACTCATATGAAGATTGTTATGACAGTTTCTGAGATTTTCTTCGGGGTGTGATACAAATAGCAGTTGTTTACCAGGCTCTGTTCATTTTGTGGCCATGCATGAAGGCCATGAGTTGCACTATCAGCAACAGTTTATTGCATCATTTCATCAGTGGGACGTTACTGTTGAATAGTTGGAAGTAGTACGGATCTCACTCAAGGGAATAAACTTTTGCAAAGGATAAAATCACGAAATGCTACTTTTCTAGTTTGCAACAAGATTGTGCATTAGCAACTTTTGTAAAAGCCAGCATGAAGAAGAGTCACTTTAAACAATGAATTCAACCCAAAAACTAAGTGCCACCACCATCATAATTCCCTCCAATCTTTTGAAGATGAAAACAAATGTCAAAAAAGTCCATTAAAACGATCTTCTTCAGTTGAAAGTGTCCTGTATTATAAATATTGACACATTGCTGACACCCACATGTTTGTGTGTGTGTGTGTGTGTGAAGTGTGATCACGTCACCTTGCCATGGTTTGCCTGCCAGTAAATTATCCACTTCAGATCAACTTGTGGACGTATTTAGGTAGCAAAGTTGCCAATGCTGTCCCTCTGGCCTCTTTAAAAGTGCTTACAGCTGCAGCGGGGGGAGCCTAGGCACTATTCTATTTTGTTACCTTGATCACCCAAGGCTCCTTACACTAATTAAGTTGAGAAAGCCACAGAATCCTGAGACCAGAATACTTTGGAGAAATGTGTGACACCTACGCAAATTACATCATCAGATTTTGTTATTGTTGATCTCAGTGGAACTCCACACCTCTTTTTAAAAAAGGTGCATTGTGCTGTCAAAAAACAGTCACTGCTGGTGAGCTCTGTGCAAAACAATTTTTGACAAGTTGTGTTAGATAAAAATATAACAGTTATTTGTGGGACATGTTATTGTGCAATATGTATATAAATCTCAGCCTTCAATGCTTTCAATATAGTCATTAATCAGTTTTTTTATAACTTCATTAAAATAGCACAGAAAGAAATATTGATAAAATGATAATGTGTTTTAAATTCCTCACAATAAATTTGTTTCCGAAAATCAGCCATTCAGAACTTTGTAAACTGTGAAGGTCAGGGAATTGTTTGGCAAGGTCAGTACTGGTTCAGAAATCATCATGTGCTTCCTATTCTTCTTGGTAATCCTTAATTCTTTGCAAAGGCTAAGTCTAGCCATGCATGGCATACTGCTCCTGTATCTGAGGAAGTTCTTCAAATGTTATTGGCATATGCATGATTCATGATTCAATTCTTGCCTCGAGCGTCCAGTCTCCCACTCTTGTCGCAAGTGTTTGAGCCTTATCTTTTGTATTACTATTTAGGGCACCCTTATTATTAAGGATGGGATATTTGTGAAGCTGTCTCCTATGTTGTTTAATTGTTCCTGGAACTCACTCCCTAATGGCAGTGTGGGTATACCTACATCAAATGGACTGCAAAAGGCGACTCACTATCTCACCTTCTCAAAGGCAATTAGGGAAGGGCATTAAATGCCCCAGCTAGCGAGTCACCCATGAGTGAACAAAAGAAAACTGTAGAGCTTACATCTGAGATGTTAGCTTTATCTGCCATTTGCTCCTTGTGCTGTTAGCCATGCAACCATGTACTAACACATCTATTTTAGGTATTCCTGGTGTGTTTCCTGGCATGCCCTCCTTCACTCTTTGCAGAACCAGGTTTGATCCCCTGGCTTGATGGTAATGGTAGATTGGAGATATACCAGGCTATGAAGTTAGGTTGTATTTGAGTGCAATTCTGCAGCTCTTGATAGCCCACAATGCCTCATTGATGCTCAGTTTTGAGTTGCTAGATCTGTTTGAAATCTCTCACACAACAACCTGTGACCTTTGGTTCTTGATCTTTCCACTAATTGAAATCATTTCTCCCTATTTATTCTGTCATGACCACTTACGATTTTGAACATTTTGATCAGATTTTTTCTCTGAGAACAGTTTCATCTTCTCCTGTATATCTGCATAACTGAAGTTTCTAATCTTTGAAACCATTCTCATGAATCTTTTCTGCACACTTTCTAATGCTTGCACATCTTTCCTAAAGTGTATTTCCCAGAACTTGGCAAGATATTTCCGTTGTGACCAGTGTTTTGAACACTTTTAACCTAATTTCTTTGTTTGTATGCTGTGCTCCCATTTATAAAGCCCAGGATCTTCTATGTTTTATTGACTGTTTTCTCAATCTGCTATCCCATGTGCAGATTCCTCTGTTGCTGCACTACTTATAGATTTTGGACAACTTCCTTCCTCTTCCTTGGCTAAAGAATGCGGAAGCAAATCTGGTTGCATTAATCTGTGTCGTTTTGACTGTCATTAAATGCTGTTTTATAGTCTTTCCTCAATGTCTCTTCTGATTCGGCTTTTTGATCAGAGTTAGTTGAGCTTCACTGGTCACAAGTTGACAGGTTTAACCTGTGCCAAACAATGATCAAAGTCTAATTTATTTTCATTTAAGGGCATTGCTGGCTAAGCCAGCACTTACGGAAGAACACAGGACTCCACATTGAGTTCTCCAATTTCAAATAACCTCCCTCTCCAACACCCGACTCTCTTCCCAGCTCCATCCCCTTCCATTCCTCCCATCAACCCTTCCTACTAGCCACCAACTGGATTCTTTCCTCCCATCGACCAACCAGGTTGTAACCTCTACCTGTGTGCACCTATCCCCACCTCACCAGTCTGCCCCCCACCCCCTTTATCTGCAGCTTCCTTTCCACCCAGCCCCAGTCCTGACGAAGGTTTACACCCGAAATGTTGACTTCTCCACCTCCTGATGCTGCCTGGCTTGCTGTGTTCTTCCAGCCTCCTGTTTGCCTACCTTGGATTCTAGCATCTGCAGTTTTTTTTGTCTCTAAGGCAGCACTTATTGCCCATCACTAATTATTCTTGAAGGTGGGAATGTTCTGTTCTTTTGGTGTCGTTACATCCTCTGTGCAGTTGGGAAGGGAGTTCCAGGATTTTGAATATAAACTGAAAGGACTGCAGATGCTGTAAATCAGAAACAAAAACAGAAGTTGCTGGAAAAGCTCAACAGGTCTGGCAGCATCTGTGAAGAGAAATCGGAGTTAATCTCAAAGTCACCGGACCCGAAATATTAACTTTGATTTCTTTTCACAGATGCTGCCAGACCTGCTGAACTTTTCCAGCAACTTCTGTTTTGGTCCAGGATTTTGACACAGGGATATTTAAGGAATGGCAGCACATGGTGAATTGGTAAGGGACAGGGGATTGACGAGAGATTTAAGGACGAATACGTTTACCCAGAGGATGATGAATATCTGGAACTCTCTTCCTGAAAGAGTGTTAGAGATGGTGACCATCACAATATTTACGAAGTATTTAGATGAAGACATGATGAAATATAGCATACAAGTCTACACCAAGTGCTGGAAAACTGGATGAGAGTCGCTAGAGGTTTGATGATCTCTGCAGACTGGTGTTCTAAAGGGTCTCTTTCTGGGTTGTAAAACTGAATGAAACTATAGTTCAAAGTGAGGATCGTGTATGGTTTGGAGGGGAGCTTGTATCTTGTACTCTTGTTGTTCTAAATGATAGAAGACACGGATTGGAAGATGCTGTCAGAGGAACTTGCAAGAAAGTTGCTGTTCTGGGTCTCATAGTTTGTGAAGTAGTGCTCAACTCTTGGCCCATAACCTGATGTTATCTTTCCTCAGGTGATGCAGTGTTACTGCTGAGATATACAGTGCATTTAGTGAAGCTGAATTTGCTTCACTGCTTGCTTTTTTCTCTCTGATGAAATAACTCCTATCTTTTCAAATTTCTACAACTTGGTCCATGTGTTCTTGGTTTTCCAACTTCAACTTCCCAATCTAATGGGATTACTGATCAAGAAGCCATCATTAGTTGCAGGCATTTACAATCTCCCCACTCCACATGCCCACTGGTCAAGTCTGATCAACTTTCTGTTATGCTCTTGTTAGAGCTGAAACATTATTCAATGAGAACTTGACTCTATTTACATACTGGTGGCCTGAAATCCCATGTGTACCACCAGCCTGGAGAAATCCCTGAGTTAGGAGTCACTGTTACAGCATAATGAGAAATTGGAACAGGAATACACCATTTGGCCCCTCAAACCTGCTTCCCCTATTCAGTACCATCATGCTGATCCTCTACCTCAACACCACTTTACTGATTCTTCCATATACCCTGAAAAGCTATATCAGCCTTACATATATTAATTGATGGAGCATCCACAACTCTCTGGGGTAGAGAATTTCAAGGACTTACAGCCTTCCAAATGTCGAAATTTTATCTCAGTCCAAAATGATTGCCCACTTTTCTGAGACTATGTTTCGTAGCAGTTTGGTATCATTAGCAAACTGGGATATGTCATCCTTTTCATTCAAGTTGTTATTATAAATAAGTGATAAATTGAATACAATTAGTTGATTCCCCACGACTGATCTCAATGTGGCACTGCATTAATGATAACCCATCAATTTGAAAATACCCTGTTTATCCCTCCTGTGTGCTGAGAGAGTCAGCTCAATTTTTAAATTCTGCAATCTTCATTCATTTTTATTTGTCACTTGACCTGTCCCACTGTGGTGGAAATATAAGGCTGTTGTTCCGCAACCTCTTTGGGTTAGAAAGGGCCCAAAAATATCAGGTAAAATGGTAACTGTGAGACTGACTTTCATGAAGCAGAATGAAGAATAGTCTGTGTATGATCTGGTCTTGTCTAAGAATCACACTTCCAAAGGCACTGACTGCACTATCTTAACTTACCCAAGTAGCTTTTGATTTCAGATGTGAGCTTGACAAAGACAATAGAGGGGATTGCAGCTGAGCCAGATGTGTTTCCACCCATATGCACGTTTCCATTTGCGTTATTGATTTGCAATCACCAGTGGAAACTTTATTTTTCTCTCTGCTTGTTTGAGGTCATTGAGTTCCCAACTACTCTCTGTTTGAGGTTATCTAACTCAGCAATGAGACTGTCTGGTCTGAATAGCACATTTGATTGGTAGGCATTTATTTTATTTACTTGACCATTACATCACATCTCAGTCATTTCATGGATTGTACACTTGGCTAAATATTTTACACAAAACCTCTGTCTTTTTTAACCAATAAGTAAAAAATGGACAGTATAAATTATTCACAGTAGAAATTTTGGTGCAGTTTTTCAATGTGTGGTGTAAACAGCTTTATCGTTTTCCGTGGTATTTCTTTATCAACCTTGGTATGTTACCAGTTTATTCTGGGCACCAAATACAGGCATTCACAGCTGGTGCGCAAAAGCTATTAGCTTACTGTAATGGAAATCAGATACTTCTCAAACTACAACAGCATGTTGTCAAGAATATTGTTTCGGCACACAATGAAAAGCAAATTTTCAAGCATTTACTGTATCATTGAGTTTTTCTCCTTCTAAATTCAGTAGAAATTGACTTTATCTAGTATTTTATATTCACAAACTGACATAACACAAGGATAAGGCACAAAATCACTGTTGCCAACTCAAGCAGCAGTGCTCAGTAATCAGGAACTCCATACCCTGCCTCAGTCTTCTTTATCTTCTGCAATCTAGAGCCTTTTAAACTCCAGCTTGGCTACACATAACTGCTTCCTGATTTACCTCATTCCTTTTACTCTTTCCAACCTTTCAGTGTCCTAAATACTGAGCCATGACTCTTCAGTAAAAGCAAATGACTTCACCACCCTTCCTGTTGGCCTTGACCCGCAGTCAAGAAAGCTTGAATTTAGCTATCAAAACAAATGTACAGAATAGAAGGAAATGAACCAGGACAAGAATATTCAGTAAATTAAATCAATTGCTGTCAGTAGGCCACGTGGGACTGGTGCTTATGAATAATTTCCTCAGTCTATTTAATCTTGTGCGATAAGTCTTTGTTTTGCAAATCTTCCAATTGTTTGCAAAACATCCTAAAAAGAAAGATCTTAAAAGATTTCTCCTGGACCTTCAGGTATAATTAGATAGAACCTCAAATATAATCAGTGCAACACTTCAATTCATCATCTATGTCATTTCGCAGACTCCGCATGTTTAGTTCATTAATGAATATATTTATTAATGTTATTTACACAAGGGATATGTAAATAGCATTAACTGGCTGGGCCAACATTTGCTGCCCATCCCTACTTGCCTTTGAGTTGCCTTCTTGAACTGTTGCAGCCCATGTACTGTGGGTAGATCCACAGTGCTGTTAGGAAAGCAATTCCAGGTATGGGATATGCAGTGGATTTAATTGGTTACACAATCATATCTTGGTCCATTGGTCAGAGGAATTTAGATGACAGAAATAAAGATAATCAATAGAGACAAAAGTAGATACTAGAAAAAGTAAATCCATTAAGCAAGGATAGATTGGTCTCATTCTATAAAAACTACCTTGTTTATCTATAATTATGTAGCCAGTGTATGTTTTTTGAGAAATTTGGCCAGTTGAAATCTGAAGTAGCTCCATTGTCCTTAATATAGGTTGGGGAGAAATGGAATCGAGGGTAAAGAATTTCTTAAATGTGTACAGGCGAACAGCCTTAATCTTTCAGATTCTGGCCCAACAAAGAAGAAACAGTTTAGATCTAGTTCTGGTGAGTGAACTAGGTTAAATGGAGGATGCTGCCATGGGAGAACATCTAGCAATAATGATCATGATGTAATTCAATTGAAGAAATTATGGGAAGGGAAAGAAATATCGAAGTAAAGAGAACCTGTTTTAGTGATTTAAGATGGGATTGAACACATGAACTGGAGACAAAGATTGATCAGAAAAGCATCAAATGAGCAAATGATAGACCTTCAAGATTTGAGAATTAGAATGCAAACTAAACATGGGAGACTGAATATTAATAAGCTGAGTTGTGCTATTGACAAGGCATTTAATAATCATTAATCCCTGTCGGTTGGCATCCTGCTGCTACCTAGTGTGAATCTGGCCTTATCGTTGAAAAATTTAAAAGATGGCAAAGGTTGCTTGAAAAGTTGAGAAAGGGTCTTGCTGGACTTCTCATCTGATTCTGTTGTATCTCAACAAGGATGATGTCGCTCACTCCCCAGAGGACGTAGGTTGAAAATAATTGGGAAATGCACTAGAGGAGAAATGAAGAGAAATTTCTTCACACACAGATTTGTTATGATTTGGGATACATTATCTGAAAGGGTTGTGGGATTCCATAGCATAAAACTTCTAAAGCAATTGATGCATGCATTTGAAGCATAGTAGTTTGCAAATCAACAGAGTGTGACTAAATTGGACTACTGTTTCAAAGAGCTGGCATACGCCAGATGTTATGTTCTGTAATATTAAATAGATCTATACATAGTTTACTGAGGAGAGCAGTGATGATAGGCGATTTGGATAATGAAAATATTAGATTATAGACAATTCATAATTGGGTCTGCAAAGAATTATGCTGACAACCAATTTAGGATTGTCAGTTGGTTTTGCAGCGTGACACACCTTGTGTACTGAAAGTTATATCTATGAATACACAGGGCCTTGTTTGTTGTAGACTGGAAGAACCTGGGCATATATGCCAGATTCAACTCAAACAAAGAGGGGCCAACTGTTTCATGATTTGATTCCTTGGGGTTCTGACCAATCAGAGTCAACCTACCTGGTTTAAAATTTCAACATTCCCCAGCAGTCAACTATCAGTCATCATTAAGTGGTGCATTCTCCATGATAATACTTTTTACCAGTCAGGGTCCACTGGCCAAACAGTCAACAGTCTTCTCTCATGTAATGTAAATGTTGGTTTTTCTCCTTAACTTAGTATTTTAGTGAATGATCCTGATGAGTGCTAGTGGAAAGGCTTTGGTAAAATATATATTTTTACAGCAATACTCATTTTTTGAACTACTAAATGATTATAAATCTAAAGTCTTATTTTTCAAAGTCTGGTCCTCTGTTCCACTATCCTCAGCCTTCCACGTGCATATGTGTGATGCATAATAGACTACACTAAGCTCCTGACATTCAGAGTGCATACAATTTGGAAATAATTTTTCAGTAGTCTTTTAACACATTGCACACATTGCAGCTTTCTGACAAACACAGAGACTGTAAGCCTGTTGCCTTGAAGGCCTACTTAATGAGGAGATTTCACAGTGCCGGAAAGAGAAAAAATGTTGTGGTTGAATAGCCATTCAAATTTTGCTGAACAGAATAAAATTGAACTGCTAATCTTACTGTTTTCAGTAGGTAAGGTTTTCTGTCGCCAAAGCAGCCAATGGAATCTTAAATGAACATGCTGATATATTCATTTCCACTTTTATATCCTGATTTTCAGTGCATTTACCTAGACTGTAATAGGTACTGAAGGGTAAATGACATTCATGGAACAACCCTGCAACTAAAACCAGTGCTTGAACAAGATGAGAAGACAAAAGGGAGACTTAATTTTTTCTGAATAAATTTGATGAAAAAAAATGTTTGATGGGTAGAGTTTTGTGAGTTCTGAATGCCCAAAGTTGTTAAAAGGTTGGAGATTCTCCTCAAGCAAGTGTCTGGGTGCTGCATTTTTCTGGAGTTGTTTTTCAGTAGTTTTTCCTCGCGAGTGACAGTCACACGCCACCTCCCTGTCTTGGGATTGCTCCTTCTGTTTACAGCTACGTAGTCGCAGGTGTGCTGTAGTGCTCTGTGCCTGTGATAAATGAGTGAGAGCAGAAACCAGAGCATAACTCTAATTGGACCGTGAAATTACCTCTTGAACAAAATTCTGTTGCGTTAATTAGCGTTTATGTGACTTACTGTTTTGGATTGGGTCTTGCCAAGAGAAGCAGTTGTTGACATACCTTTTAACTAACCTGTCTAATTAACCCAAGTTCAAGGCAGCGTAATGAAAGAATACCCAACAAACATTGGCTGGAGCAATGTATTTATTGCCGTTTGTGTGGTATACTTTTCTGAAAGTGGACTGCTAGGTTTTGACAGGGTCAAGGGATTGACTTGATTATAGTTGATTGTGAAAGTGTGCTTTGCTGACTTAAATGTTCATCACAAAATCTAAGGCATTTGGTAATTAGTGCTTCCACATCCTGAGCAACAGATGTAAGTGGAAAATGTAAATTTAGAACCCACCTTATGGAATCCAGTTCACATCTTTGAAATGTTGGGACTGTCCTTTTAGAAACCATCCTTCTCATTCTAAAATGCATTAGATAACCACACCATTTATCTTATCAGTGTATTGGCTCTTATGTGTGATTTCTTTTTCCGAAATGGGTTCAACATTTTGTATATTGGTGGAGCGAGTGTGGAAATGGGATGTGAACTACACTTCCAGTGAAATTTCAATGACAATGCCAGCAAACCTCCAAGGAAATTCATCCATGAAGAAGGCTAATAGCATGCTGGCCTTCATAACAAGAGGGATTGAGTATGGAAGCAAAGAGGTTCTTCTGCAGCTGTACAGGGCCCTGGTGAGACCACACCTGGCGTATTCTGGTCTCCAAATTTGAGGAAAGACATTCTGGCTATTGAGGGAGTGCAGCGTAGGTTCATGAGGTCAATTCCTGGAATGGCGGGACTACCTTACACTGAAAGACTGGAGCGACTGGGCTTGTATACCTTTGAGTTTAGAAGACTGAGAGGGGATCTGATTGAGACATATAAGATTATTAAAGGATTGGACACTCTGGCGGCAGGAAACATGTTTCCACTGATGGGTGAGTGCCGAACCAGAGGACACAGCTTAAAAATACGGAGTAGACCATTTAGGACAGAGATGAGGAGAAACATCTTCACCCAGAGAGTGGTGGCTGTGTGGAATGCTCTGCCCCAGAGGGCAGTGGAGGCCCAGTCTCTGGATTCATTTAAGAAAGAGTTGGATAGAGCTCTCAAGGATAGTGGAATCAAGGGTTATGGAGATAAGGCAGGAACAGGATACTGATTAAGGATGATCAGCCATGATCATATTGAATGGTGGTGCAGGCTCGAAGGGCGGAATGGCCTACTCCTGCACCTATTGTCTATTGTCTATTATTGTCCGTGGGCATTCATGTAGGAATCTGCCAGTGTCCTAGATATTTACTTGGTGGGAACCTACTGACTGATTGGAGTTTCTTTCTGCTGACTCCAAGATATCTTTGGCTTTATTATTTATGTGTGTCAAGTCTGTAATGAAGCGAGTATTCTGTTTCAAAAGGTATCAGAATGTCTGGTTCTCCTTTTGTTTGGATGCACAGTGAGACATGAGCTCGAAGAGGCACATTTCGCCTTGAGCTACCCTACTGGAACTACAGATTTTCCCACAACATCATGTATGTTTAATGTAGTGTCTGTTAAAACAAAGTGGAAGTAAAATATGTATGCTGCAAACGTATGTGTGCTCCTATTTAGTGCTACTTTCCCTTCTTGTGTAATCCACTATTTTGTGTCTCCACTTTCTGGTAGGCTTCAAGGTGGCGATGCTGGCAAGGTAGGCAACATTTGGATTTCTGAGTTAGTCTGCTCCAGGCAGCTGATTCCTCCCTTCTTTTCTCCCGTTGTCGCAGCAGAGGGGAGCAGCCGGAGCAGGCCTCCTGGCAAGGCCTGGCCTGGTGATGGAGCCAGGGACTCCTGATTGTGGTATTCCCGGAGCAGGGAATGCATGCATCAGCAAGGCAGAGGCTGAAGCGGTGGTGGTGTGGTATTCCCGGAGCAGGGAGTGCAGACATCAGCAAGGCAGTGGCTGAAGCGGTGGTGGTGTGGTATTCCCAGAGCAGAGAGTGCAGGCATCAGCAAGGCAGCGGCTGAAGCTGTGGTGGTGTGGTATTCCCAGAGCAGGGAGTGCAGGCATCAGCAAGGCAGAGGCTGAAGCTGTGGTGGTGTGGTATTCCCAGAGCAGGGAGTGCAGGCATCGGCAAGGCAGTGGCTGAAGCGGTGGTGGTGTGGTATTCCCAGAGCAGAGAGTGCAGGCATCAGCAAGGCAGCGGCTGAAGCTGTGGTGGTGTGGTATTCCCGGAGCAGGGAGTGCAGGCATCAGCAAGGCAGAGGCTTCAGCAAAGCCAAGGACGCCTGGTTGTGGAAGAGTCCAGAGCGGGACTGCTGCTTATCAGCATTGTGGTGCGGTGGTTCCTGGTTGTGGTAGGTCAAGAGCAAGGGTCTCCTGGTTGTTGGTACGGTTGTGACAGTAGTGGAGCTGGGGGCTCCTGGCAGCAGGGTGAGTGTGGGTCCTTCGTGTGACCTGGCATTGGCAGCCTGTCAGCAGGGTGGGCCCAATGCTGAAGAGATGGCACCTGAAGGGTGGCGACTCTGAAATTGGTGGGTCTGGTGCAGGTGTCACTGTGGGTGTGGCCATCTCAGGGCTCGCGCCTCACGGTGGCGACAACGGATTGAAGATTGACTGATTGTTTTTCAGCTGTGCCTTTTTATTCTTGAAGTGTTCAAGTGGTGCCAGATTGTGGCGACAGTTGAAGTTTTTCACTATATTTTACCATGTTGCTCATTGTAGAGTACAAATGACAATAAATTATTATTCAGAAACTCAATTGCAAAAGGGCAGAATTTGTTGGCAAAATAAAGGCGTGTTTAATGTACCTGCAGATATTGGCATATGAATTGTTTGAAAATTTATCACAGTTTATCACAGATTGTTGGTAGATTTAATCTGTCCCACTGTTAGCCACCCAAAAAATAGCAACACACCCTTGCTATCCCTGTGAGATTTAAGAAGGGTCAAGGAGAAAGTAAGGACTGCAGATGCTGGAGATTAGAGTCGAGAATGTGTTGCTGGAAAAGCACAGCAGGCCAGGCAGCATCCAAGGAGCAGGAGAATCGACATTTTGGAAAGGCTTATGCCCAAAACATCGATTCTCCTGCTTCTTGGATGCTGCCTGGCCTGCTGTGCTTTTCCAGCACCATATTCTCAACTTAAGAAGAGTCTGCCAATTAAATTCGCCATAGAAAGTTGAGGTTAATGCCTAATGCCATAAAGCAACTTTAAGTCATGAGATTTCTGTTTCTGCAATGCCACTCAAACCCTCTGGACCAGAAAGGAAACAATTTCTACCTTCAGTCTTAATCCTACAGGCAATTGTTCATAAACTTAGCTTTTCTTCCTTTCTTTTTTCTCTCCTTCAATACATTTTTTCTTACCATGTCTGTATTTCCCTTTTTTTGTACATGATTTCATTCTAATTCACTCCATTTTATTCTCAATTGTTCCTCTTCTTTTCTCGATCCTTCAATATCATTGATTGGAGTGATAGACAGTTGATCCTATACCTTTACCTTGTCACAGTATTAGCAACTTGGATTTCCAGCAATTGCAAAGATTTTTAGGGTGGAAGGTTAAAGGGGAAACATCTGAGTCTCATCTCCTTTCCAGCAAATTCTGGCCTACTGTGTTTGAGGCATTAGGACACAATAATTCATCACAGCAAAATTTGTCTGGATGGCATCATTGAGGTGGCTTTAGCCTTATTTATGTAAACAGCAATTCATAGACCTAACATATGACCTGTAAATTCTGTCAATGAAACATATTTCTCCTTTATATACCTTTGTATATCTGTTATGTGAATTTGGGGGAAAAATAATGGAGGGGAGGGATCAAAGTAACATCAACTTGGGTTTATTTAGCACCTTCAAAATGTAAAACTTCCAAATTGCTTTGCAGAGACAAAACTATAAAATTTGGATGGCAAACCATTTTGACAGATGACCATACATAGGTTTTAAAGAAATGCCAGGGAGGCAATGAGATGAACTGGTTTAGTGAGGAGAATTCCAAAGTGTATTAGAGTACTCTGGGCAAAAGAGATCAAAAGGGAGAAAACAGGAATAGGGTACTGAGCTGAATGATCAGCCATGATCGTACTGAGTGGTATATTAGACTTGAAAGGGCAAAATGGCCTACTCCTGCTCCTGTTGTCTGTGTATCAATGGGTCTGGCTTGCTGAAAGAATTATCACTGGTAATATAATTTTTTAAAGAATCTATTCATCTCGCACTCTTCAAGACCTCTGGCATTTCAAAGGGCTTCAAGGCCAATTAATACTTTTCAACAACAGTCACTGTTGTAATGTCGGATATGCAACAGCTAATTTACATTCAAGGTCCCACAAGCAATATGATAATGACTCAGTTCATCTATTTTTGTGATGTTGGTGTCTGGATAAATGTTGTTCAGGTCACCGGGGACAATACCAACTTCAGAATAATGCCAGATGATCTTTTACCTTCTCTTGCCCTCTCAGGCAAATGTATTATTGGTTCAATATCTCATCTGAAAGATGACACCGGAAATGCAGCAATCTGACTCAGGGTTGATTTCTACCAGCTGAGCTGCAGATGACAATGTGGAGTAATTTACTGTTATACCAAGATGGGAGGAGTGCATTGACTTTCTCTAGCTCCATGGTCACAACATAATATAAGCTTTAATGCACTCCCATGTATGTTTATTTCTCTGTTCAACTTTAAAAAATCCATTAACCAAGTTTCTTTAATAAGCTCAAAGTTATTGAATTGTTATTACAAAATTTATTCAATGAAGATGAAAAACTGGTTAATACACTTAGCTTGTAATATGAAAATATAGACTTTTGGCCAATAAGTCTTAGTTCTTGAAAGCAATGTAAAAAGATGTGAAATGTTCATATGTCTGTCAGTGTACTGTTTTGACATACAAATATGGATGTCTGTAAACACAAGCAGGCATCTCTGGAATCCTTGTCTTCGTAATTTATTCAGGAAACTCAGTATTGAGGATTCTTCAATCAGGGTTCAGACTGGGCCTGGCCTCCAAGTACCACACTGGACTAGCTTTTCATGAATGTAAGATTTGAGCTGGGAAACCCCTCTTCCCCAGGTTGGCCAGCAGCTGCTAAGAATCAAAACCATCCCCAAAGCAGAAGCTGCAGTCTGATAATTTAAACTTAAGTAGGAAGTCTGCAATAAACAGTCATTACAAGCCATGTGACTTTCCAGAAATGCTATATAAAACATTCTATGGTCTTTTCATTAAGCTCTCAAAACAGAAATTAGATATTCACACCCTCCAAACTCAAATCCACAAAAATGATTATACGTGAAGTCACCACAAGACTACATGGTTTGGAAATGCACAACTTGCCAGATTCAAGAAGCAGAGAAATCTGACAAGTGTCTGAAGGAGTTTATAGCTATATGGACAAAATTATCAAACAACTTCAATTCAAGAGTGAATATGAAGTTCAATGCAGAAGTATGAGGTGATACATTTTGATAGAAAGAACATGGAGAGAGAGAGTGCAAAATAAAGGATACAATTCAAAACGGTATGCAGGAGCAGAGAGACCTGGGTATATGTGTGCATAAGTGATTAAGGTTTGGCAGGATAGATGAAGTGAGTGGTAAATTAAGTACAAGAATCCTTATTAATAGTGGCATAGACTACAAGAAAAGGGCAGTTTTCCTGAACTTGCATAAGACTCTTGTTAGATGTCAGCTGGAGTACTGTGTATAATCCTGGCTGCCAAATTTTATGAAGAACGTGAATGCATTGGAGAGTTTGAAAGTGGCTTCGGAGAATAGTTCCAGGGATGAAAAACTTCAGTTTGGAAGATAGGTTGATGAAGTTGCGACTTTTCCCTTGAAGAGGGGATTTGGTTGAAGTTTTCAAAATCATGAGGTCTGAACAGAGTAGACAGGGACAAATTTTTCTCACTCATAAACAGGTAAAAAATGACAGGGCAGAGATTTAAAGTAGTTTGCAAAATAAGTAAGTGTCATGTGAGAATTTTATTTTCATGTCGTGGGTAATTCAGATCTATAATGCAGTGCTTATATGTGTGGTGGAAGTGGGTTAAATCAAGTATTTCAAAGGAACATTTAATAATTGTTTGATTGGAATCAATATGGCACAGTCATAGTGACCCTATCTCTGAGCCAAGAGCCTAGATTCAAGTCCTATCTGCTCCAGAGGTGTTCCATAATCAGTCTGAACAGGCTGATTTGAAAGCATACATAAACAATATGCTGGGGTACGGGAAAAGCATGAGAGGACCAGTGCAGGCACAGTGGGCCAAATGGCCACCTTTTTCACAATTCTGTGAACATCATTGTGTGTATGCATGTGCGTGTGTATCTATGAGTGTCTGTGTATACCATGTTTGCAGAATCTAGTACAGTGGCTTGCTTAGGAATTGTGTAGTAATCTAACCCTGTTTTAAAACATTCTGATATTGAAAGACTGAGGTTGCAAGAATTCCCTGATGTCAGTTGTGGAAGTGGTCAGGAGTGTTGCAGATAGCCTCAGCATCCATTTGTTGAAATAGTAAAATAACCAACTGGAATTACCACTTCTGGTCAACTCCTATCTTCAGATATGGAGAATGAGAAGAGCACCGGGCAGGTAGTGTGTTGCGATAGTGTTTGTCCACTCCTTGTCCACTTGAAGATGATAATGAAGGACTGCCTGTGAAATTGTACTTAGCTTGAATCACTGACCTTCTGAGAGGAAGGAAAATTGGTGTGCATCAGGAATTTTAACTTCATACTGCTGTTAGGCCAGAATTATTGACCTGCAATCTACTATCCAAGTGATGTGTGCAGACTCTCAATTTACTGAACAGGCAGTGATCTAGATTCAGACTCCAAAAACAGGTGATGGGGACAATGAAACATAACCTACTGTACAGGTGATATGGACAAATTCACAATCTACTGTATGGACCATGACAGAGATTTGATAAATAGTAGGCTTTTAAGTCCTTTCCAGTTCTGCAGAAGTACTTTCCTTTTATTCATTCCAAAGCTGCTTTGAATGAACAAAGCATCAGTCAAGCTGTGTCTAAGCACTGAATAAAAGGAAGCTTTTTACTAAGCAAGGAATATTAATGCTGACAATCTTGTTATTTGTTTCGAATGACAAATGAATACAGAATCCACTGAGCGAATGAACAGGGAGAAACTTTATTAGAGTTTTTTAATAAACATTTCCAAAATGCCTTTCAGCAAAGATGAGCTCCCTCATTTTAAAACTTGATGAGCTGCCAAAGAGCAGGTCAAGTTACATTGTGATCCCTGTAACATTCAACTATAAAACAGACTATGCTGAATCCCAATCTGACAGAAGCCAATATATTTTTGTCTCTTTCTTTGGTCAGTTTTTAGACCCTATCCAATCACAAACTTCATGGCACAAAGTTGCAAGTTGATCAGGGATAAGAACAGTCATTCAGCTCATTCAGAATTATTCTGAATTCTGACCTAACAGATCCATTTGATGAATCCAAGATTTGAATTCCTTTGCTTCGAACGAATCCTCTTGTTCTGTTGAGGATCTACCTGTATGCTCGGTAGCTCACGACATTGATGTGTAGCAGGTATCCTTGGTTATCAACTCTGATCCACTTCAAACTGTGAGAACATTATTCCCCAAACTGATCATGAAGTCTGCTTTAAGGTGTTTCCATAAACCCCACATTGTCTACCTGGTCTGTTTAATATATTACCAAAAGAGAAAATGCTGGAAAATCTCAGCAGGTCTGGCAGCATCTGTAAGGAGAGAAAAGAGCTGACGTTTTGAGTCTAACTGACCCTTTGTCAAAGCTAAAAAAAGGGGAGAAATGAGGGAGGTATTTATACGTGGCTGAGAGAAGGTGAGTCATGGCTCCAGAAGCAAAGAGATGATAATGACAGTGCATAGAGAGATTATAGGGAGATTAGGAGCTGTGAATGACCAAGGCTGAAGCCAGTGCTGTGTAACAAAATATGTGGGGGATGGGGGGGAGGGATGAAGCAGAGGCAAAATGGAAAACAGGGGAGAAGGGTAGCAAAGGGGGAAGAGGAGAGAAAAAGGTGATGAGAGTGTGGGGAGCGAGAGAAAGAGAGACAATCAAGAAATAAGAGGTACAGAACAGTGAAAAAGAAATTTAAAGAAAATAAATGAAATAAAATTATCTGAAGTTGTTGAATTCAATGTTGAGACCAGCAGGCTGTAACGTGCCTAGTTGGAAGATGAGATGCTGTCCCTCCAGTTTGCATTGAGCTTCACTGGAACATTGCAGCAGGCGAAGGACAGACATGTGGGCATGGGAGCCTGATTGTGTGTTGAAGTGGCAAGCCACGGGAAGGTCCGGGATCTGATTGCATACAGACCGAAGGTGCTCAGCAAAGCGATCACCCAGTCGGCGTTTTGTCTCTCCGATATAGAGGAGACCACATTGGGAGCAACGAATGCAATAGACCAGATTGAAAGAGGTACAATGAAACACTGCTTAATCTGAAATGAGTGTTTGGGGCCTTGGATGGTGAGCCTAATTATTTTCCCCATAATTCAGGCCTTAAACAATGGGGATCAGTGGCTCTTCTCTTTAGTTCTTTTATTGGCTTTGAATGCCTCTTTTATCTCTCAAGGAATAGAACTAATATTTGAAGTGTGCTCTGACTAGGATGCTGTGATTTCTTTATGCTTACAGTTTTTGCCAATTAAATCAATATACTAATTTATTTATTGGTCATTTGTCCCAGTACCTCTTACACGGTTTGGAGTCGAATTTTGTTTAATAATGCTACTGTCGAGCACTCTGGTATGCTTTACCTAACTGCTTTCAACAAATAGCAGTTGTTGCTGACAACTTCAATAGCATTGCTAAAAGCTTCAGAAATTTTCATGAGATTATTAACTATGTCTTCAAAATTATGCGCATCACATAACTTTGAAAAAGTCACTAAAGCTTTTTATCTGGGTTTCTATAAATTTTATCCATTGATACGAAGACAATAAATCAATAATCTAGACAATGTGAACCAAACAATTTGCTAATCAGTTAGCTACACATTTATACTGTGGCCTCTATGCATTGATGATAGCCAAGAGACAAAACTTATATCATTAATTAAGGGCATCTTTACAAAATATGCCTAGAGCAGTGAAGACTGACCGGCATTGAAAGGACTGGGAGGGACAGTCTGGAACAACATTCTTCTGCTGTCTACAACCTATGTTCTTCTGCAGTGTTAGAATGGAAAAACTGACTATGTGCTCTAAAGAAAGAAAGACTTGCATCTCTAAAGCACTTTGCTGTGATCAATAAAAGATTTTTCAAATGTGGGCACTTTGCAGGAAATACATTTGGACACAGCAAGCTCTCACAAACAGAAATCTCATAATGACCAGATAATTGTCAGCCAAGTCAGTCAATGAGATAGAAACTAAGGCAACTCTGTTAATGGAGTTGATTAATTACTCAGTTTTACAGCTCCTTCCCCACACCTAGTTCCTCCTTTGTATACATTTTCAAACCAACCTGCTTGGTGATGTTATTACATACCTCTGGAGCAGGTGCAACTTGAATTTGAATATTGGCCTCCTGCTGCAGAGATAGGAACACTATCACCATGCCACAAGAGCCCTAGATCCCTCTTTGTTTTTTTCTTCTTCACACACCGCATGTTCCATCAACAGTGAGATATTTTCAACCGGTTCAAGGATGTCATTATATAGCTCTGGAGCTGTTGTGTCTTGAACCTGGGCAATTTCCCTTGTTTTTAACATATCCAGAAGCTCTCTTATGCACATTGAACAAACCAAACATTTTTTTTCAGTACCAGATCACCCATGGTATTTGTTTTAATCTATTGACACCACAATTACTCCTTTACATATACCCAGTCAATTAATTAAACAAGTAACCCAATTCAGCTGCTTAAGTATGTCATATTAACAGATTTCCTTTTATCTTTTTCATATGAAGACTTGAGAAGCTACACTGCCACTTCTTAAACAAAACGAACTTACCGTATAATGCAACTAGTAATAAAATGTTTTTTTGTCATTCACTGTTATACTGTCAATCTCCCATATTCCCCTTTCTTTGAACAAAAAAAACACATTTAACCACAGTGACCCAAACAAAAATTAAATTATTTCATTTTATTGTAGAATTCCTCATACCACCAAGCCTCCATAATTATAAAATGCTTCAAGAGGTTATTCACGGCTCACATCAACTCCAGCCTACCAAATTGCCCTGATTCTTTGCAATTCGCCAACTGGTGCAATGGGTCCATGGCAGATGTCATCTCCCTGGCCCTACATTCATTCATCCCTGGAACATCTGGATAATAAGGTTAGCTATGTCAGGCTTCTAGGCGAAAAGTGAGGACTGCAGATGCTGGAGATTAGAGTTGATAGTGTGGTGCTGGAAAACCACAGCAGGTCAGGCAGCATCCGAGGAGCAGGAGAATCGATGATTCGGGCAAAAGTCCTTTGTCAGGCTTCTCCTTATTGATTACAACACTATAATTCCAAACAGACTTATCTTCAAACTCTGAGACCTAGGTCTCAGCTCCCCCCTCTGTAACTAGATCCTTGACTACCAGACCAATAGACCGCAATTAGTAAAAATAATCGACAACACCTCCACACCGGTGACGCATGAGGTTGTGTACTCAGGCCCCTTCTGTACTCCTTGTACACTCACGACTACATGGCCAAATTCTGCCCCAACTCCATTTACAAGTTTGCTGATGACACCAACATCCTTGGTGGGATCTCAAACAATAACGAGACAGAATACAGGAAAGAGATAGAGTGCTTAGTGACATTGGAACAGGCCCTTTGGCCCAACAAGTCCACACTGACCCTCTGAAGAGTAACCCACCCAGACCCATTTCCCTCTGACTAATGCATTTTGGGCAGTTTAGCTTGGCCAGTTCACCTGACCTGCACATCTTTGGATTGTGGGAGGAAAATGAAGGAGCCAGAGGAAACCCACGCAGACAGCCATCCAAGGCTGGAATTGAACCTGTGTTCTTGGCACTGTCAGGCAGCAGTGCTAACCACTGAGCCACTGTGCCATACCTGGGGAATGAAATTGCTATTGTACTAGAATCCTGATGTGTGTTAGAAGATCTAACACATTGTTAAGGCAACACAGGAGAAGATTTACTTTGCATACAATTAATGCTCTCATGCTATTATAATCATTAAGCTTGTTTAAACTATCATCACCTATACAATACTAGAGGTGATGGAGGGGACGGTGGGGGAGTGGGATTACACTTATTGTCATGTTGTGCATCGTTTTAACACACAACTGGTGACAAATATTATTGTTTCTGTTCCAACAAACATTCAATAGATTAGAAACACTGACTCCTAAACACAACTCTATTGAATTTGTAACAAGACTGCTGAGTGTTTTACAAAGGTGGAGAAAATGTACATTGCACCATTATGCTTAATTGAAATCTAACTGATAAAATTGCTGATCTGAATGTGGAAATGATTGACACTTAAGGGCAAGCATTTGGTGAGTGCTGGAGTGTTCTCATTTGGCCGCTGTTTGTGGAAGGTGGAATTAGTTCTTGGCCTTAAAATCATTGGCATTTCTGTCTGTGGTTCTTTTCTGTACTTCCTTCTGCTAACAGGTGTTCCCAAAAAATTGTGTCCCTTCATATAAGAGCTTCCTCCCAACTGGTTTCTTCTGAACGAGGGCCTCCCATACATTCCCTGAATTTGTTTAAGAAATCTTTTAAAATGTTTCCTTTGTCCTACTGTCATTCAAATGCCTTCCTTGAGCTGGGAGAAGATGATCTGCTTTGGCAGATGTAACTCAGGCATCCTAAGCAGGTGTTTAGGTGTAGTGAATGCACGAACGAGAGCAATCATTCTGAATGGGCTTTCTCTTCAAAAGGACCAGTGCAAATGCTATGGCCCATTTGGCCTATATCTGTGTTGCATGTGGTGTGATTCTATGATCAGACATGCTAATAGTTGTAAAGAAACTGGAGCATACCTTAGCAAATGGAGACTACACTGCTTATGAATAAACAAATGAAATAACAATTGAATATGTTAATTCATTTGTTAAAATATTTTAGGTTACATAGATGGACATCTGAATATGCTGAATATTCCTCGTGCAGAATGGCATGAAGATGAGCTGAAAATAATAATTGAAAATTGAGAGTAATTTTCCTGCAGAATTTAGAATCTTTAAGCAAATATACTGTTCCAAGATTTTTAATATAAAAAAACTCTATGACAATATAAATACATTTTACTTGCTGATAACAACAACTCTTTCCCACCATAGATTAAGAGCTGTATATTCCTAACCTGTTCGTTGGTGATCGTTTTTTTATTTTTGGACACAGTGAAAGCCTTATAAAATATTAAAACTGCATTTATCTTGTTTTTCTTTACTCATTTTTTTTGCTTTGTTATTTAGTATTGTCCTTGGTAAGTTCACGACACTGATGTATGACAGCTAACCCAATTAGTGAGCTCCTGAAAGTACATAGAGCTCACTTACTACCTACTGTGTGCTAGGCATCTTCTTAGTAGTGATGGTTATGGGTTTATGGCTTTCAATGCTACAAGGTAGTTTAGAATTGCTATTGACATGAGTGTAAGGTGATTGCTTCCACTACACAATCCTGTAAGGAGGGTGCCTTACTAAATCTACTGACTTATATAAGCTTTGTATGCATGAAGTCTTTCTCTCCGATTTTCTGTTATACTTTGCAATCAGTTTGATGCCTCTACACCTGCAGTGGGAATGGCTTCTGTCTGTGTTGACCCTGCCAGGGTGACCAACATTGGGGGAATAAAAAAACAAAGGATTATCAAAGGAGTTGAGGAGTGCTTTTCTGGAACAAAAATTGCATCTTTACTGCCAAATATATCGTTATTATCAAAACAGTATATTGTTGTGAATTATATGTTACAGGACAATTGCAATGTGCTCAGCCTTTCATTCATAATTTAAAAGAAATAAGGGAGATTGGGCTGTCTGCTGTTGGTTTCCCTTATTCACATTTCCAAGATTTGTGCTGTGGGATGGGATGCTGATGGGAATCTTTGGTATGTGCTGGAAGGCAATAGGGTTGGAAATTGACTTTACCCAGTGTAATTTTAGAAATTGATTACCAGCAATGAAACTGAATTGCTATGAAATTCAGTTTTATTGCAGCCAAATTAATATTACTGTTCGAAGTGATTTGATTTATGCATAGATTGCCATCAAAAAGCTTAAAAAGATATGAAGTGTTCAGAAAGGAGGACATCCATTTACACTGTGTCTTTCAGAATGTTCCAATGTGTGTTCCAGCCGATCTGATCAATGGTGAAATGTAGGAGGAACATATATAACTCCTGCCACAAAAATAAAGCTGAAGAATGTTTTGAACATGGAGTATTGTAAAAGAAAGTTGCATTTGTTGAAGCTTTTCGTCTTATACTTATCAGGACATTCACGCGAATACTAGTGAACAAGATTTTTATTCTGCATGAGAACAGGGTGCTGATTGGTAGAGGGATTGCCATGGAAAATGTACCCAGTCGATGATGACTGACATTTAGCTCCCAAGTTGTGTTTAAGTTTGAAAGAGGTAGGTTGGCTTTGATTCTGTTGCAGTTGTAACATGTGAGAACCGTGCAGTCCGCAGTGACAGTGTTTAATGTATAATTGGTGGTGTAGACTTAATGAGCCAAAAAGGCATCTTCACTACTGTGTAGGCTGTTCAGAGTTGATGAGCTGGAGTCTGAGCTGCAGACACTGCAACACATCAAGGAGAGGGAAGAATTACCTGAATACTGTATTTCAGGAGGTAGTCAGACTCCTTAGATTCACAATACAAAATGTGGTCCATGATCAAGGACAGAAGGGTGTGACAGCAAGTGCATTAGGTATTGGGATCCTGAATATAGCTTCCTAGGAGCCTCAGCTAGTGCCCTTATTCATTAAGTATGAGGTTCTTGCTCCTGGTATGGACAGACAGTGCAGGTAAGATGAGCAAACAGCTTAAAGATATTTGCTCGCCATATCACATGAATAAAGAGGGAAAGTTGAAGCAAAATGATCCTGATGTCAAGGTGACCATCTCGCCTGATTCTGCCACTTATCTTGCCATTGCTAGTGTTGGTTAGATCTTGGTAAGATTCCATCCAAATATTTTTTATCACATATTGTAACATGGATTTCAGTGACTTTAGAGCAAGTCATTGAAGTGATCCTGTTCAATGCACCACACATCATCCATGATGATGAAATTCAGACTGTATCTACAATGATCCATAGCATTAGTATTACATCTGGCTATCAAGGAGAAAAGCTGTCTGATTAAACAATATCAAAACAATATCAAAGCTGTCTGATCAAAGAAAAACATGAAAACGCAAAAACAAAACGGCATCTGAATCTGTATGCATGGCAACAGAATTGGAAAATCACAAGACGTGCATTAGATCTACTGTGTTTTATTGAGATTGACAGTTAATCTCAAATCCTTTATATTCACTCTTCAGCGATTTCAATTATGCAGACTAATTTGTGGCAGAAATTATTTTTGAGGTAAGAATATGAATTTGAGATGTTTGAGAAAAACATTAGTTTGAAACAAATGGAAAAGATGTTGCTAGCCCTTGGACAAACGGTGGGATTGAACTGTGCAAGGATCACTCCTCACATTCTGTCTGTGCTGGGGATTTAAAAGCAATCTATTGCTCTCTGTGATTCAGTGAAAATAATAAAAACAATATTGTTGCAATTTTTAAAAAAATCTGAGCAACACTTATTGTCCTGGCTGTTTCTGGACTCTGGCATCTCATCAGGAGGATAGGATAATAGCAGTAATCTTTAGAGTGAGAATATGACGGAGCCCTGACTCTGAAGCACTGATTAGATGTGAGAGCTGGTGATAGTGAAACAAATGTTTAACCTCCATCAGGTTTATATTCTGCTGCAGTTTGGTTTCGTGTCTCTTGCAGTTGTTCATTTCTGAATCGCGATTACTTAGAGTTATAGAGTCATATAGCACGGAAACAGACCCCTTGGTCCTACTCATCCATGCAACCAGACATCCAATCTGACCTAGTCTCATTTGCCAGCAGTTGACTCATATTACTAAATCCTTCCTATTCATATGCACATCCAGATGCCTTTTAAATGTTGTACCTGTCTCCACCGGTTCGTCTGGCAACTTGTTCCATACACACACCACCATCTGCATTGACAAAGTTACCCCTTGGATCCTTTGCAAGTCTTTTCCCTCTCACCTTAAATATATGCCCTCTAGTTCTGGACTCCACCATCCTCGGAAAAAGACCTTGGCTATTCACCCTATCCATGTCCCTCATGATTTTATAAACCTCTATAAGGTCACCCCTCATCCTCTGATGCTCCAGGGAAAAAAGCCCCAGCCTATTCAGCCTCTCTGTCTATAGTTTAAATCCTCCAGTCCCAGCAACATTCTTGAGAATCTCTCAAGTTTAACAACATCTTTTCTAAAGAAGGATGACTCGAATTGTATGCAGTATTTCAAAAGTGGCCTCATCAATATCCTTACAGCTACACCATGGTGTCCCAACTCCTATACTCCATGTTCTGACTGACAAAGGCAAGTGTACCAAATGCCTTCTTCGCCACCCTGTCTATCTGCAATTTCACCTTCACGGAACTCTGCACCTGCACCCCTAGGTCTGTTAGTTCGGCAACACTCCCCAGGGCCCTACCATTAGTTGTATTAGTCCTGCCCTGGTTTGCCTTACCAAAACACAACACTTCACATTTATCTAGGTTAAGCTTCATCTGCCACTCCTCAGCCCACTGGACCATCTGATCAAGGTCCTGTTGTACTCTGAAATAATCTTCTTCACTGTGCACTAAGCCACCTACTTTGATGTCATCTGCAAACCTACTAACCATACCTCCTGTATTCACATCCAAATCATTTATATAAATGCCGAAAAGCAACACACCTAGCATCGATTCTTGTGGTACATTGCTGGTCACAGGCCTCCATTCCGAAAACAATCTTTTGCCACCATTCTCTGTCTCCTACCTTCAAGCCAATTTTGTATCCAATTGGATCCAATGTGGTCTAACTTCCTAACGAGTCTACCATGTGGAACCTTGTTGAACACTTTTCTGAAGTCCAAATAGACAATGTCTACAACTCTGCCTTCATCAATCTTCTTTGTCACCTCTACAAAAAACTCAATCAAGTTAGTGAGACACAATTTCCCATGCTCAAAACCATATTGAATATCCCAAATCAGTCCTTGCCTTTCCAAATGCATGTAAGTCCTACCCTTCATTATCCCCTCAAACAACTTACCACTACTGACATAAGGCCCACTGGTTTATAGTTCCCTGACTTTTCCTTAGCACCTTTCATAAATAATGACATCTCACTAGCCAATCTCCAGTCTTCTGGTACCTCATCTGTGGCTGTTGATGATACAAGTATCTCACCAAGAGGTCCAGTAATCTCTTCCCCAGCATCCCACAAAGTTCTGGGAATCACCTCATCAGGTCCCAGGGATTTATCAACCCTTATGTATTTTAAGACCTCCAGGACTTCCTCTTCGGTAATGTGTACTATTTTCGAGACATCATTATTTCCCCAAGTTCCCTAGCTAGCATATACTTTTCCACAGTAAATACTGATGTGAAATATTCATTTAGTATCTCACCCACCTCCTGTGGTTCATCACATAAACAATCACATTCATCTTTAAGGAGCCCTATTCTCTCCCTAATTATTCATTTTGGTCCTTAATGTATTTATCTCTTCAGATTCTTAGAACATAGAACATTGAACATTACAATGCAGTACAGGCCCTTCAGCCCTCGATGTGCTGACCTGTGGAACCAATCTGAAGTCCATCTAACCGACACTATTCCATTCTCATCCATATGCCTACCCAATGACCATTTAAATGTCCTTAAAGTTGGCGAGTCTATTACTGTTGCAGGCAGTGTGTTCCACGCCCCTATTACACTCTGAGTAAAGAGTAGGTCAAGTTTTGGACCTTCTCTAGTAGGTACATCCACATACTGAATAAAAAAATTATCTTGTACAGACTTAACAAATTTCTCTCCATCCAAATCCTTAACACCCTGGCACATGTTATTTATTAGATTCTCTACAGTGTGGAAACAGGCTATTTGGCCTAACAAGTCCACACCGATCCTCTGAAGAGTAACTCACCCCCCCTACATTTGCCCCTGACTAATGCACTTAACACTATGGGCAATTTAGCATGGCTAATTCACCCGACCTGTTCATCTTTGGACTGTGGGAGGAAACGGTAGCAAACCAATGCAGACATGAGGAGAATGTGCAAGTTCCACACAGACAGTCACCAGAGGCAGGAATCGAACCCAGGTCCCTGGCGCTGTGAGATAATAGTGCTAACCACTGAGCCACTGTGCCACTCCAGCGCACATATCCCAGTCTACGTTTGGGAAGTTAAAATCCTGTACCATAACCACCCTGTCATCCTTACAGATATCTGAGATCTCCTTACAAATTTGCTTCTCAATTTCCTGCTGACTATAGAGGGGTCTATAGTCCAATCACAATAAGGTGATCATTCCTTTCTTATTTCTCAGTTCCACCCAATTGAACTCACTGGGCATACTGCCAGGAAAATCCTCCCTAAGTACAGCTGTAATGTTATCCATAAACAAAACGACACTCCCCTTCCTCTCATATCCCCTTTTCTATCCTTCCTATCGCATCTATATCCTGGAACATTAAGTTGCCAGTCCTGTCCATCCCTGAGCCATGTTTCTGTAATATCTATGATATCCCACTCCCATGTTCCCTACCATGCTCTAGGTTAATTTGCCTTACCTATCAGGCCTCCCGCATTGAAGTGAATGCGGTTTAATTTACTAGTTTTATCTTGTTCTCTACCAAGCTCTTGCCTGCCTTGACTATTATCCTGCTCCCTTTATCCACTGTGCCAGACTCAGCCTTTTTCACTCACTATAGATGTGGTGACTACTCCCCCCTCACCTCCCCATGCCACTTACTAGTTTAAAGCCTTCAGAGTAGCACTAGCAAATCTCCCCACAAGGATATTTGGCCCCTTCCAATTCAGGTGGAACCTGAACCTCTTATACAGGTCATTTCTACCCCGAAGAGATTCCAGTGGTCCAAAAATGTGAATCTTTGCCCCCTGCACCAGCCCCTCAGTCATGCATTATCCGTCAGTTCTTTGGCATGCTTTGTATTACTTCCAGGTTTATAAAATCATGAGGGGTTTGGTAGGGTGAATAACCCAGGTCTTTTTCCCAGGATCGGGGAGTCCAGAATTAGAAGGCATAGGTTTAAATTGAGAGGGGAAAGATATAAAAGGGACCTAATGGGCAACTTTTTCATCCAGAAGGTGGCGCATATATGGAATGAGCTACCAAAGGAAGTGGTGGTGGCTGGTACAATTACAACATTTAAAAGGCATCTGGATGGGTATATGAATAGGAAGGGTTTCGAGGGATACAAGGCCAAATGCTGGAAAATGGGACTAGGTCAGATTGAGTTGTCTGGTTGGTGTGGACGAGTTGGACCGAAGGATTTGTTTCCTTGCTGTATGAGTCTATGACCCTATATTGGAGCAAGAGTAGGGTAAATAGCCCTTCAAATCACCATTCAATAAGGCTATGGCTGATCTTGTACCTCAGCTATTCCTCCACACAATGTCCCCATATGTCTTAACTACCATTGGAATAAAGTCTTCAGATTTGAATGCCTAATGCCTAAGCATGAAAATGTGTTGCTGGAAAAGCGCCGCAGGTCAGGCAGCATCAAGGAGCAGGAGAATCG
Organism: Chiloscyllium plagiosum; assembly: GCF_004010195.1. Taxonomy (NCBI): domain Eukaryota; kingdom Metazoa; phylum Chordata; class Chondrichthyes; order Orectolobiformes; family Hemiscylliidae; genus Chiloscyllium; species Chiloscyllium plagiosum. The sequence goes on from NC_057754.1 coordinate 1,940,661, forward strand.
ACATTTCGGGATGAGCCCTTCTTCAGGAATTCCTGAAGAAGGGCTCATGCCCAAAACATCGATTCTCCTGCTCCTTGGATGCTGCCTGACCTGCTGCTCTTTTCCAGCAACACATTTTCAGCTCTGATCGCCACCATCTGCAGTCCTCAGTTTCTCCTAATGCCTAAGCATCCACAGCTCTCAGAAGTAGAGGATTTCAAAAATTCGCACCATTTTAGAATGAAGAAATTTTCCTTCCTCTCAGTCCCTAATAACAATCTATTTTCTCAGAATCTGTGGCCCTTGATTCTAAACTGTCCAGAAAGGAGAAACAACATCTCCCCTTTGGGATTAGTGCTTTCTTTGAAAAGCCCACACACATTTTGAGATGACTAAATTGCTGGCTGACTTAAGCAATTTATTTTTAAAGGAAGCCTTTTCACTCATGTACTTCATCAATGCAACAACCAGTCAATAGTACTGCAGCAGTCATTGAAGAGGTGATTGTATTAATTTATTCTGGATTATGTTTGCAATTCATTAATCTTTTTAAAAACCAAAGGTTCACGTTGGTCAGTGTTTTTGTGATTTAGAGATTAAGCACTTAAGGTGATCGATCTGCGAAACCTTACTGGGTTTTTCCTGGCTGCTCATTTTTTCAATGTATCACCCTCCAATTTTTACCTCATTGGAGGTACAGTTCCTCAGATGCCAGGAGTTGGGCAGCATCTTACCCAAATATCTATTCTTAGTGTTTAAGTGTAGAACATGCATGGTGATGTGTTTAGGTTGTTGCAGCATGGCCATGTTTCTACATTGTTCCCTGCTGCTTTACACTCCGGGAAGACGGGCCTTACATTCTGCTCTTCAGGTTGTCCTAAATGTTCCTTCCAGTCAACAAAGCACTTTTTGAAATGTAGTCACTTCTGTACTCCAGGAAACGGAGTGGCTGATATTCACAGTTACCTTTAGAAAAAAAACCAAAGAAATAAATGGGCAGACAATTTGTTTTAGTGGTAATGTTTGACTAGGAGTTATTGGCCCCACTGTAATGAGGAATCAGAAGCAAGTCACCCAGCAGATTTTTCTTTTTCCTTTCCAATATCTGCTCTGTAGTATTCTATGTTCAGTACCAGTACCCAAGTCAAAGAAACACACACATACAGAATGCTCTCTACAAACAATGAACTGTAGGTGGGAGCTGGTAAACATGAATTTACCTAATATTAAATTGAAAACCCAAAGTGCTTGCCCTGCAAGTTATTGTGCTTTGAGCTTTCAGAGTCATGACTACAGACACAAGACTTGGTGATTAATCAACCTAGGTGCCTAACTTGTTTTTCGCTTGAACTGTTGGACATGGAGTCGAAAGAAACATTTGCTACTGTAAATTTACTCGTGTGAGTGCATTTGTTTCTGCTGGTCAAGCAGCATCATTCATGTTAATCTGAGAAGTTTGTAACCAGACTGTCTTGAGGAGGAAGCCTTTGGATATATATGGGAACTTAATAACATGGGGGGAATGTAAAGTTTTGTACTAAATGCTATTCCCATCTGGCATCATGGAGTCTGTATTTTAGATATTGCTGCTGTTGTTTGCATATAATATATGTATGTATTATCTAGACCAGAAGTTTCCTTAGCCAGTCTTTGGGAATTTATTTCACCATCAGTGATGTCCCAAGTCCCAAATCTAACATATGCTATAGGAGCAGAATTAGGCCAATTGGCCCACTGAGTCTGCTCTGCTATTCAGTCATGGCTGATATGTTTCTCAGCCCCATTCTTCTACCTTCTCCCCGTCTGTCTTAAATACACTGAACGACTTGGCCTCCCCAACCCTCTGTGACAGATGTGCTGATTTGTGATTTGGACACATTTGGCTTTCCTTACAGCCTGAAGAGCAAATGAAGAAAATTTCTCAAGCTGCCTGAGCTCCTTGCAATAATACTTCTGATGCAACTCCCAAGATCTGTACAAAAACAAACTGGGGTGACTCTAATAGAATTCAGTTAACAGTATTGTACAATTATCTCATATTGTGCAAATTACAAATATTATTGCGGCAGAGTACTAATAACTGGCTTATTTTATCATATTCCCTTGAAGTTTAGTGTTGGTTTGAGTAAGCCAGTGTTTTTACTTTGAGTCTTTTAATTTAAATAAGATTTGAATTTTACATGTAAGTGAACAAACTGCATATTTACTGCAAGGCTGCACAGACCTCATTACAATTTGCTTTCTGCTGATTGTTTTTCCACTCTCTATATTATAAAGAAACTCTCTTTTTAATCCTTGTCTACTGATCGTATTCAGCTTTAAATTGAATACCCTGTGGTATCGATCCTTTGTGCTGTGCTGAGATCCACCTTAAGAAATCGAGTTGACCCTTTAGGCTTTGAACCTTCACACTGAACAGCAAGTGATTGAATTAAATGCACAGTCCTGATATTTTAAAAAAAAGATAGTGTGTACCTAATGAGCAGCATTCGCCTCTATTTGATCCCGAACTGCTATAGATACTGCCCTGTTAGTTTAAAGACTGAAAAGAGGATTATTATATGTGAGAGAAGACTGGATTGGTGATTATGATAAGACTTCGGAGTATCCTAGGCTGTTATCAGTAGCAAAGAAGTATCAAGGGTAGCAAACACAGAATCCCAGCACAGTCTTTTTAGGAGGAGATTTTGGAAGTTTTTTTTAATCTTTTGAGTGCTGTACTTAAAAATTTGTTTCAAACTGTTTCTGTTTCTGAAGGTGCCCTCTAAATGTCATCAAATTCAACTTCTCATGGAATGTTCAGTAAGTGCACCAATTTTATTTGGCCAGTTTCTAATTATATCCATTTTCTCTGGCTACAAGGTGAAGTAGGCTCAATGCTGGTCTTCAAAAACCACAAAAAAAGCAGTAGCTTGTACATGTATCATTGCAAACATCTCCAGGTGTTTATACAAAGCAAGATGAATGTCTCCTCTGCTGCACGTAAGAGTCTAAATGAAATTACATGTTAACCAGTTCATCGTGGACATGGACTTACAGCATTAAACCCACCTTAATTTAACACAAAGTTAGCACATTCACTGAGAACGTGAGAGAAAAATGTGTAGTACATTGGTCTTTGTTATGCTTAATGGACATCAAAACTAAGATATGTTATTGAAACAATATCAGTAAAGATTCAATCTGTATCTAACTCTGTGCTGTACCTGTCATGGAAGTGTTTGATAGGAACAGTGTAGAGGAAGCTTCACTCTGTATCTAACCTTGTGTGGTACCTGTCCTGCGAGTATTCAATGGGGACTGTGTAGAGGAAGCTTTACTGTATATCTACCTCTGCGATGTGCCCACTCTGGGATATGTTGATACTGACTTAAATAGAATATTCATCAATCCAACAGTACCATCCTTGATGAGCATACAAAACAAATGTTATAATGATACTTCTTTTGTAATTTTGGCAGTACAATGGTTAAACAAAATAACCAAGCTAGCAGGGTAAAGAAAAATGTAGGTTACTGCTGTCTAGAGAGTAGTTTATTGTAACCTAAATATAGGTTTGTGCTTGTGAGAGGTTGAAATTGGAATTCCTTTTTCTTTTTTCATATTTCATTCATTATCCGGCATTATAATTTATTTCTCTTCCTTCTGTGGGTCTCTCTGGGGCCCACAGCTGAGACTGAACAATCTTCTCCTGAAACTGTGCTTTAACCTGCCTTGACATCATCAAATAGACTTTCTGCCCCATCACTAACATGGAGGAAATGCAGAGCATCTCAACCCCAACTCACCCCATGGCTTCCCTGGCAACTGCACATGGATTTAATCGATGAACTCAGCTAATGGTGTAGTAATAACTTTCATTTACCTTTCTTGTTCCAGTTCCAGTTCCCCCTTCTGAAACCTAAATAAAATTTACTGCAAAGACAGCAGCCATTCTGACCATCTGGTGTATACTGATCCAAATATTCCATGGATCTCCACCCAGCCGCCTTGACCTAACAATATCAGACTCTGGGTCTTCCTTTATTTATTATGGGAAATGAAAAATTGCTGGCAAGGCCCACATTTATTACCAATGTCTAAATGCTCTTGAGAGCATGGTAATGAGCCACCATATTATTGCTCTCCATTTGGTGTGGGTGAAAGCTGGCAACATAGTGGTAATATGACTGAAGTAGTAATCCAGAGGTCCAGGTTAATGCTCTGAGGACAAAGTTCACATCCAAACACAGCAGCTGTAGGAATTTAAATTCAGTTGATAAATTTGGAATATAATAATGTGAACCATAATTGTATTTTAAAGCTCAGCAGGTCTACTAATGTTATTCAGGGAAGAAAATCTGCCATTTTTAATTGTTCTGGCCGAGTTTGTTCTGTGACTCTAAACCGTAGTGCAATATGTTGGCTCTTAATGGCACTTTGTAATGGCAAGTGGGTAATTAGGGATGGGAAACAAATGTTGACATTGCCAGTGACACATTCCTTTGCCTGGCTAAGCTTCACTCTGAAGAACTTTGCTTTTAACTCATTTCACTTTCTTTAAGTCAAAAGGATGGCCATAGGTACCTGCATAGGTTGCAGTTATACCTGTCCCTTTGTAGGGTATGTGGGGCACTCTTTGTTCCAGTCCTACTTCAGCCCCAACCCATAACTCTATCTCCACTATAGTAATGATTTCCCTCTTTCGTCTGGAATTAGAAAAGTTTATCAATTTTACTTTCAATTTCTATTTCTAGGGATAGGCTGACCACCAATATCCACTACAAACCCACCGACTCTGACAGTTACCTTGACTATACATCCTCACACCCCACGACCTGTAAAGATTCTATTCCATTCTTCCAGTTCCTCCATCTCCGTCATGTCTGTTCTGATGATGCCAACTTCGACAAAGGGATCTCCAAAATGTTCCACCTTCTTCCTTAACTGAGGATTTCCCAGCACTGTATTTGACAGGGCCCTTGGCCTGCTCTGACCCATTTCCTGCACTTGAGCCCTCACCCCCATCTCATCCCTCCCACAATAGTGCTAGTGTCCCCCTTGTCCTCACCTACTATCCTCGAGGAGAAAGTGAGGACTGCTGATGCTGGAGATCAGAGCTGAAAATGTGTTGCTGGAAAAGCGCAGCAGATCATGCAGCATCCAAGGAGCAGGAGAATCGAAGTTTCGGGCATGAGCCTGAAGAAGGGCTCATGCCCGAAACGTCAATTCTCCTGCTCCTTGGCTGCTGCCTGACCTGCTGCGCTTTTCCAGTAACACATTTTCAGCTCACCTACCATCCTACTAGCATCCACATCCAGAGGTCTATTGCCACCATTTCTGCCACCTCCAGTGGAATACCATCACCAGACACACATTTCCCTTCCCTTCCCTTGGCAACCTTCCACCTGGTCCAGTCCTCCTTCACTCCCAATACTCCTCCACAGCCCCACGACACCTTTCTCTGTAACCGCAGAAGATGTAACACATGTCTGTTTACTTTCTCTCTCCTCAGTATCCAGTAGCCCAAATACACTTTCCAGATGAATCAATGCTTTACCTGCACTTCACTCAAACTAGTCTACTGCATTCATTGCTCACAATGTGATCGTCTCTACATTGGGGAAAAGAAGTGTAGATTGGGTGACCATCTCACAGAACACCTATGTTCTGTCTGCAAAAAAGACCCTGAACTGCCAATTGAACACTCTGCCTTTTTCCCTGCCCAACATCTCTGTCTTAGGCTTGCTGCAGTCCTCCAGCGAAGCTCAGCACAAGCTGGAAGAACAGTGCTTCATTTTCCGCTTGGGAACTGTACAACCTTCTGTACTCCGTGTTGAGTTCAATAATTTTAGGGCTTGAGGAACCTTCTCCTATTTATTCTCCTTGTCTGACTGTTGTCCACTCCTTTGTCTGTCCAACTGTTCCCCTTTCATTGGACTCTCTCTCCACCTATCATTTACTCCTTACCCCCTTTGTCCACCCTAACTTATGCATAAAATGCTTTTCCCTAGCTACCCTGAAGAAGAGTCATTGGACCTGAAACATTAACTCTAATTTCTCTCCACAGATGCTACCAGACCTGCTGAGTTTTTCCAGCAATTTCTGTTTTTGTTTCTGATTTCCAGCATCTGCAGTCATTTATTTTTTGATTTGCTGGGCTTTCAGGTTTGGTATGGAAACCAGATCAGAGATGAAACTAGAAAGTTCCTGAGTTTTGTGACAGAAGGGTTTTCCTCCAAATGGCACACTGTGGAGGTATATATGTGGGCCACAGAGAGGAATAGATTCCAACTTGTCTCCTGTTTGTTATTAATGAGTTAATCTCAGTTGAAGAAACAGTTGAGAGGCTATATTTGGTATCTACACACAAGAATGGATGAGAGGAAAGCCAGCTAAAGCCTCATATTGATTGATATTGTAGGTTTGGGGCATGTCTCATCAGGACAAGCTCCAGTCTGGGAGTAATTGTCGTCATTGCCAAGGTGACTGGTTAGTTAAGTTGTCCATACAGCTAGTAAGTGGGTCTGATTAATGCCAAAGATATGGCAATATGACTTCCCGTTCCAGTTGAAGCAGATTTAGGGGCCTGACTATTCGGGCCTAATCTTAAAAATGTCATGGCAGTTAGCCATGGTTAGGTCAATAAAGACCTGCCTTTGGTCAGACAGCAGGAGAAAAGATATGATGTATTTAATTAACGTGAATTTAAAATGAAACACAGTGACTTGAAACTACAGGAGTTTAATGGAGCATGTGAGTCACTAGTTTCTTTCGAAATGGAATTGAAAGCTAATCCCAAATGTTGGGTATTTATGAAATATAATCAATTTTCATCACAATGTAATTTATACACTTTGCACTGAGGTTAGCAGGAAGACGTCTGCTGCATTGTATCCCATCATTCCCAGGTGCTGCACAGTTTTGGTTTGTGGTTTGGAAGGCAGCAATCCTCTGTAGTTTTCACACTCATCTTTGATGACTTGGTTCTCGTATTGTCAGCAGCTTCAGCAGGCAGAATTTTCTGCGCTTCACTGCTTCTGTGAAGAGCAGGTGCCACAGGGTAATTCACTGAAAAGTAGAGGAAACTTAATTACAGGATGAGAAACCTTTGGTTGAATGTTTCAAACAAGTTACAAAGTTAACAGAGATTTGGTAGAATCAATAGCACTGGATCTTTGACATGGATTTGGATAGTGCCACTCCAAAGGCCTTGAAAGCAAACTTGAGTTTTGTGGAATTGTTTAGCAGATTTTGCTTTGCCGAAGGGACTGATTGTATTTGCATAGACAAAAGTGTCATTCATGAATTAGTGCCTGCAGAGAGCACAGTCAGAAATTGAGGCCAAGAAAAGCTCACTGTTATGGCCATTACATCTTACATTTTTATTCAGTATTGGGGAGCAATGTGAAAATTTACTTAAGACACGAGGATGTGTGCAGATGTTCTGGATCTTGTATCAAATGAATAGGTTATGATTATATCTGGATATAGTGGAGAAATAGTTCTTTATTTGAGCCATGTTGTCAAGACTATCTTTTTTGTGTTTTTTTTTAAATTGTGAACAGGACTGAAATGAGAACTAACTTGTTTAAAACCAGAGCTTTGCAAGGATTGCTGCATATTGTGAAAAGCAAATAACCAGACCCTCATGGCAGGCATCATTTGGACAGCTGCTTGAACCAACTATAATTTAAGTTTAGGTTGCAGCTGAACTGGAACTGTGAGGGGACAAATACAGATGCAGCTTTGGTTGGCAACAAGGAGTTGATGGATCTATGGACTAGTGACCAATTATTGTCCACAAAGGCATTTTGCCTGCCAGCAACTGTGAGATTGGTTCTTGGGTAACTATACAGCTTGGAGCTGGGTACAAGATACGGAGAGAAATGTTCAGATATCAAATAGCTCAGGTACTGTCTCTCTGTTCTCTGCAGTCAAAACTCCCTTTAAACCTGAAAAGAAGGTTTAGTTTTCCTTAACAGTTGCTGTAAGTTGTGACTTTTTCAACTGAAAAGGTAGAGACCACTTTAAGAGCACCACCCACCCTATGCCTCTTGCAAACCAGTGGAAGCACTCAGAAATAAAAGGCTGAGAAGAAACCTTCTAATGAGCAAAAACAATTTCAACAGATGTTATGAACTACTGAACTACTTTCCCAATTTTCTTCCATCCATTTTCCTTCCTTACCTGCATCTATCTGACTGTCTGTCTGTGTATAAGGGGGAGTTTACAAGGAAATAAAGTTTGAATTGGTGGTGTTCTATGCCGATGAGTTATAACCGTTTACTTGTAGCTACAGTCTAATTACTTGTAATAAATAGTAATTTGGGTGGCACGGTTGCTCAGTGGTTAGCACTGCTGCCTGACAGCACCAGAGACCTGGGTTCAATTTCACCCTTGGACGACTGTCTGTGTGGAGTTTGCACATTCTCCCTGTGTCTGCGTGGGTTTCCTCCCAGTGCTCTGGTTTCCTCCCACAGTCCAAAGGTGTGCAGGTTTTGGTGAATTGTCCATGCTAAATTGGCTATAATGTTAGGTGCATTAGTTGGAGAGAAATGGGTCTAGATGGATTACTCTTTGGAGGGTCGGTGTGGACTTGGGCCAAATGGAGGAGAAAGTGAGGTCTGCAGATGCTGGAGATCAGAGCTGGAAATGTGTTGCTGGAAAAGCGCAGCAGGTCAGGCAGCATCCAGGGAACAGGAGAATCGACGTTTCGGGCATAAGCCCTTCTTCAGGAAGGGCTTGGGCCAAATGGCCTGTTTCTAACTGTAGGGAATCTAATCTTAAGTACAAAAACCTGGTCTGTGCTTTCTGCCAACTTGGGTCTGAAAATCAGGTAAGTGGGGGAATTTTGTGTACTTAATTTAAAACCTTTAACAGTTTTAATGGCTGTGGGAATAGCGGAGCTTGATTTCCAGCACACTACTCCAGTGAGCTGTGACAACATCAGTTAATATAGAAATAAGCTATTGCTTTTTAGGTAGAAGCATCTCTAAGCATGTGTCAGCTTTGACTCAATGGAGCTTGAGCGCACCATCTAGACGAGAAGTTCTCAGCCAGCATGCTGCAAGGTGAGAAGTATGAGTCGCAAAATACTCAGGAAGCAGTGCTGCTTCGCATAAATCTTTGATGCCACATATGCTTGGACATTCATTCCTGCACATGTATGGAAGATGGGAAGTTTACTTGTTATGCAACTTGCTTCCACATGTGCAGGCACAATATCAAGGATCATATCTCCAGAATGGGAAGAAACTGTGCATGTGTAGTGAAGAGGTGCCCAGTTGTTGAACAACCGTTGAATCAGCCTGCCACATTCGAACAGATTTAAAGGTGAATGCTTTTGGAAGTTTTTTAAAATTAGGCCACTGATTTAAGTCTTAGAATAGATTCTGAAAAGAAATTGCTAAGCTTTCCTGTCAAAGAGATGATTCCTCTTCTAATTCCTCATCAGTTGATGAAATGTCAGAACATAAAAAAAACTATTCAAAGGTAGTCCAATGAGCTATCTGGCCTTAGGATTTTATCACTTGCCCCTTCCCTCAATGTCGCATCTGCAGAGAGAATTTGGCAATTAGTTGAGTTGGGCAGATTTTGAAAATGTGTCTGTTCTCACAGTCAAAGATGGTGTATACTTTTCTCATTAAAAGAAAAATCAATTTTCACAGATGCTAAAGCTGTTTTGTCTCATCTTTGCAGACCAAGATGAACAACCATTGAAATTTGGCATTCCCTGTAGTTGCAAAAACCAAAGACATTTCTTAATCATACTGGACACTATTGGACAATATTTATATGCATTCAGGCAGTGCGAGGGTCTGATAACCAAACAGACTTATGTTAAACCTTGGTAGAAATAACTTGGACAATGGTCTTTCTCCATTGTGCCTTGGTGGCAGTTGCTCCAGGTTTTAACGCATCCCTCAGCACAAAAGTCCAGGACCTCGAATGTGCCAGTCTGCAGCACCCGGTCGAGGTCAACTCTTTACGCTGGAAGATCAACAAGTGTTGGACAGACCAAAGAGCATCTTTCACCGAGCCGATGATCCTCCAAACTCAGACGATGATGTGCATTCCAGAGAACAGACTGTAGAGCACAGAGTCCCGTATCACGGAGATGCTGGGACGAATCTCGACAAAAACCATTGCATCTTTCTCTAGATTTCCTTTGCAAAGGCACATTCCAGAAGGAAATGTGTGAGAGCTTTTCACCAAGCACAGCCACTTCAAGGTCAGTGGTGGTGCACAGAGATCTGGCAAATGTGGAGGATCTGACAGGCAATGTCCTTCTCACTGCCAGCTAAGCTACATCTTGGTGCATGTTGGAAAGTTCTTGCAATGGGGAACCATGTGACATGATCCACCCTCTCTTTTTCCCACAGGGTCTCGAGGACACTCTCTTTGCAACTTTTTCCATGAAGATCAGGTTAAACGGAATTGTCCAACTACTTGGAACCAGATTCACCCTTCACAACACTGGGGACAGGTAGCGCCTCATTACGTGGTGACACTTGGTGTTTGCGTACTGAAGGTCTACAGACAGCTAGATGCAGCCACACACAAAGATATCATCAATATGAGGGCAGCAATGAGTACATGTTTTCCCCACCTTATCCAGAGTTTTGCAAATGGTGACCTTGTCGACACGAACCATGAAGTGGAAGATGGCTCGGGTGACTGCAGCAGCACAGACTTGGGGAATGGGCCAGATCTGCGCCACGCACAATAACAGAGTACCTCACACCTGTTGACCAGGCTTTTACCTGCAATGGAGAGGGAGCAGTGCTCCCATAAGCCCAGTGTCTGCCTTACCTTGGCAATATGCTCCTCCCAGGTTTGCCACTTGCCCCAGCCCTGACTCCTCCTAACCATGTTCCCAGCACCTTCAGGTAATCTGTCCTGACAGTGAAGGGGATAAAGGATTGGTCAGCTCAGTTCTCAAAGAACATAGTATGCCTTCGTATTGAAAAGGTCGGTAACCACAGATCTCGGCTAATCTTATGTGGTTTTTCAATGAGGTGTTAAACCAAGGTCCTGCCTGCACTAGGTGAGTGTGAACAATCCCATGGTATTCAAAGAAGAGCAGGGGAGCTCTGCTACTGTTGTGAATTGACATCAACCTCTCAACTAGCACAAAAACATTATGGGACTGTCATCATATTACCGTTTGTCATCTAAATTGGCTATCTTGTTTATCTGCGTAATAGACCCACATGAATTGTATTGCAGAGTGCGTCCTGAGATGTGAAAGGTACTGTGCAAATGCATGCTGTTTTTGTTTTATTGCATACACCGTGTAGTATTGTGTGAATGATTATCAAAGTTATACTGGACCTGGAATGTTAAACTTTGTTTCTCTCTCAGCAGAATTGCAAACCTGGCTCATTTTCTCCCTGTTTCTATTTCAAATGTGCAGTTTTTTTGTTTTTATTATATGTATATTATGACAGTTTGATATTGGTTGGACGGTACAAGGGTACTTGAATTTGTCGAGATTCAAGTACTCCATCCTTGTAACTAGCTCCTTTCCTGCCATTCTGGTTTAAGCTTCACTGAATTTCTTTGCCCCAGAAATAAGCTCTGGAATTCCTTTGCAACATTTGTCTGCCTCTCTCTTTATCATACAATCACAAAGGTGTTGTGGTGTGGCTGGAGACCATTTGTTTGCACAGACAAAGTGTTACTTAAAACCTGTCTTTGTAAGCAAGTTTTGGACACCTGTACCTAATAATTCTGACATGGTTCTGTGTCAGATTTGAGACCTTGTGGCACAGTGGTAATGTCCCTACCTCTCTTCCAGAAGATCTGGGTTCAATTTCCATCTGCCCTAGAAGTTTGTCACAGCATGAGCAGTTTTGGGCCCTTACCATATAATGGCATTTCAGGCAGTCTAGAGTCGGTTCACTCAACTGAAAACAGATATGGAGGGACTGTCTTAGGAGGGGAGATTGTGTAAATGGGTCCATACTTTCTGGAATATAGAAGGATAAGAGTCAGCCGTATTGAAATATACAAGATTCTTAGTGGAATTGATATAGGTGTGGAAAGTTGGCCTTCCTTTATGGGAGAGCAAAGTGAAGTTGAGGGTTTTCAGATCTTATTGAATGGTGGACAGACTCGATGGGCTGAATGGCTCCACTCCTATGTTTTCTGTCAGAGGGTGGTGTGTGTATGGAATGAGCTGCCAGAGGAAGTGGTGGAGGCTGGTACAATGACAACATTTAAAAGGCATCTGGATGGGTATGTGAATAGGAAGGGTTTAGAGCTGGCCAAGTGCAGGCAATGGGACTGGATTAATTTAGGATATCTAGTCGGCGTGGAAGAGTTGGACTGAAAGATCTGTTTCCATGATGTACATCTCTATGAATCTATAATGGTCTTTTGTCCAAACTGGTTCATTAAAAAATCACTTGTATCAGATTTTATCTGATAATTTCTTTGTTGAAATACAGTGAATGTTTTGCTAGGTTAAATCTAAATGGTTGTCCTCTTTTCAGTAGAATATTGGATACAGTGTACTGAACGAGCTTTGCGTCATAACTCAGTATGGAACACTACATTCCGAAACCTTGACACAGTTGAGACACTCGTTTGGTGAACTCGAGCCTTTAAGTGCAGTTGAATCTGAGACATTTTGCAAACACCATTCTGGGTCCGAAATTGAAATTCTAGCACAGTGGCTTTACTGATTCTTGATGCATTCTCCAGTTCCAAGCACTCACTAAAGAAATATGTTCTGCTTGATAGTGATAAACATTCATTTTATATAAGAGTAACTGACTATTAAAAGCAATCAAAAATAACTTTTCTTAGAGTTAATGGTACATCCATGTCTCTTTGTGAGACTTTCCTCATCCTCTCACTTATTATTTATGACACTAGGTTTTAGATGATAGATTTGGACTTATTTTCGCATGTACTCAAGTACAGAGGTACAAAGGTGCCTAGGTACAAAATCTTCGGTACAAAGATAGAAAAATGAAGAGGTAAGTTAAAAAGTTCAACGCTACAGTTCTTCTTAGTTAAAAGTAGAACAATAAAGAAATGAACTTAAAAGTTAAACATTACAGTCCTTTCTTAAACTGTAGGCCTACAAAAACTCCATGCTGGGCATTCCCCATGAGGGCTTGTTCTCCCCTGCGCTGGGCATGCTTTCACTGGTGCTGGGCAAAGTTTTTTACCTGGGCTCTCCAGCTGCTTCACCGCTGACCACCATCCAGGCTCACCTGTGCTTCACCACTGATCACCCTCCGGGCTCGCCAGGCTTCACCACCGACCTCAGCTTCGCCACTGACCACCATCCAGGCTCACCAGGCGTCACCACCTACTTCAGCTTCACCGCTGACCACCATCCGGGCTCACCAGGCTTCAAAACACTGACCTCCACTTCACCGCTGATGACCATCCGGCCTCACCAAGCTTCACCACTGACTTCCGCTTCAGCTCTGACCATCATCCGGGCTCACCATGCTTCACCACTGACCTCCGCTTCACCGCTGATGACCATCCGGGCTCATCAGGCTTCACCACTGACCTCCACTTCACCGCTGATGACCATCCGGGCTCACCAGGCTTCACCACTGACTTCCGCTTCAGCACTGACCACCATCCGGGCTCACCATTAACCTCCGCTACACCGCTGACGACCATCTGGGCTCACCAGGCTTCAACACTGACCTCCGCTTCATCGCTGACCACCATTCGGGCTCACCAGGCTTCACCACTGACCTCCGCTTCAACGCTGACCACCATCCGGGTTCAACAGGCTTCACCACTGACCTCTGTTTCAGCGTTGACCACCATCTGGGCTCACCAGGCTTCAACACTGACCTCCACTTCACCACTGACCACCATCCAACCTCACCAGGCTTCACCACTCACCTCCACTTCAGCGCTGACCACCATCTGGGGTTCAACAGGCTTCACCACTGACCTCCGCTTCACCGCTGACCACGATTCGCGTTCAACAGGCTTTGCCACTGACCTCTGCTTCACCGCTGACCACGATCGGGTTCACCTGTGCCTCCCTGCTGACCATCTTCAGGGCTTGCCAGGCTTCGCCAACGACCTGTGTTTCACAGCTGACCACCATCTGGGCTCACCAGGCTTCACCACTGACTTCCGCTTCAGCGCTGACCACCATCCGGGCTCACCAGGCATCACCACTGACCTCCGCTTCAGTGCTGACCACCATCCGGGCTCACCAGGCTTCCACACTGATCTCCACTTCACCGCTGACCACCATCCGGGCTCACCAGGCTTCAACACTGACCTCCGCTTCAGCGCTGACCATGACTGGGTTCACCTGTGCCTCCCTGCTGACCACCCTCAGGGCTCGCCAGGCTTCGCCAATGACCTGTGCTTCACCGCTGACCATCATCGGGGCTCACCAGGTTTCACCACTGGCTTGTACTTCACCGCTGACCACCATAGGGGCTCACCAGGCTTCACCACCACTGACTTGTGCTTCACTGCTGACCGTCATCGGGACTCACCACGCTTCACACCGACTACCACTTCACCGCTGACCACCATCAGGGCGCACCAGACTTCACTACTGACCTGTGCTTGACCGCTGACCACCATCCGGGCTCACCAGGCTTCACCATCAACCTGTAATTCACCGTTGACCGCTGACCACCATCAGGGCTCACCAGGCTTCACCATCAACCTCTGTTTCACTGCTGATTGCCATCGAGGTTCACTAGGCTTCACCATCAACATCTGCTTCACCGCTGACCACCATCCGGGCTCACCAGGCTTCCACACTGATCTTATCTTCACCGCTGACCACCATCCGGGGTCACCAGGCTTCACCACTGATCTCCGCTTCACCGCTGACCACCATCCAGGCTCACCAGGCTTCACCACTGACCTCCGCTTCAGTGCTGACCACCATCCAGGCTCACCAGGCATCGCCACTGACCTCCGCTTCAGTGCTGACCACCATCTGGGCTCACCAGGCTTCACCACTGACCTCCAATTCACCGCTGCCCACCATGCGAGCTCACCAGGCATCACCAAGACCTCCACTTCACCGCTGACCACCATCCGGGTTCAACAGCTTCACCAGTGACCTCTGTTTCAGCGCTAACCACCATCCGTGCTCACCAGGCATCACCACTGACCTCTGCTTCTCCGCTGACCATGATTGGGTTCACCTGTGCCTCCCTGCTGACCACCCTCAGGGCTCGCCAGGCTTCGCCAATGACCTGTGCTTCACCGCTGACCACCATCGGGGCTTACCAGGCTTCACCACTGGCTTGTACTTCACCGCTGACCACCATAGGGGCTCACCAGGCTTCACCATCAATGACTTGTGCTTCACTGCTGACCATCATCGGGGCTCACTACGCTTCACACGGACTACCACTGCACTGCTGACCACCATTAGGGCTCACCAGACTTCACTACTGACCTGTGCTTGACCGCTGACCACCATCCGGGCTCACCAGGCTTCACCATCTACCTCTAATTCACCATTGACCGCTGACCACCATCAGGGCTCACTAGGCTTCACCATCGACCTCTGCTTCACCGCTGATGACCATCCGGGCTCACCAGGTTTCACCACCCACCTTCACTTCAGCGCTGACCACCATCAGGGCTCAACAGGCTTCACCACTGACCTCCATTTCACCGCTGCCCACCATCCGGGTTCACCAGGCATCACCACTGACCTCCACTTCACTGCTGACCACCATCCGGGTTCAACAGGCTTCACCACTGACCTCTGCTTCAGCGCTGACCACCATCCGGGCTCACTAGGCTTCACCACTGACCTCCACTTCACCGCTGACTACCATCCAGGCTCACCAGGCTTCAACACTGACCTCCGCTTCAGCGCTGACCACCATCTGGGCTCACCAGGCTTCACCACCGACTCTGCTTCAGCGCTGACCACCATTCGGGCTCACCAGGCTTCAACACTGACCTCCACTTCACCGCTGACCACCATCCGGGTTCAACAGGCTTCGCCGCTGACCACCATCCGGGCTCACCAGGCATCACCGCTGACCATGATCGGGTTCACCTATGCCTCCCTGCTGACTACCTTCAGGGCTTTGCCACTGACCTCCACTTCATCGCTGACCATCATCCGGGTTCAACAGGCTTCAACACTGACCTCTGCTTCACCGCTGACCACCATCCGGGCTCACCAAGCTTCACCACCGACCTCCGCTTCACTGCTGACCACCATCGGGGCTCACCATCAACTTCTGCTTCACTGCTGACCGCTGACTGGCATCAGGGTTCACCAGGCTTCACCACCGACCTCCACTTCACCGCTGACCAATGACCACCATCGGGGCTCACTAGGCTTCACCACCGACCTGTGCTTCACTGCTGACTGCCATCAGCGCTTGCACTGTGCCCCAGCTGCTGCCACCCTCTGTTGCTGCAGCTGCTCCATAATTGAATTCTCTCCAGAAGATAAGTAAAAATAGCACTAAAAGTTAAAAAAGAGAAAAACGAACGAGAGAATAGATAAAAAGGTCAATACTAATGATCGAATAGTCAATTCTAAAAGACAGTATGCAAACAGTTATTTTGCAGAATTTCCCCTACAGAATACTGAAAATGGAGATTGTAGCAGTCTTCAAAACCCAGTTATTCCATCATTGTGAGGGCAACCACAATAAAGCTGAGCATTTAACAGTTTTGAGTGAGGACAGTGCAGGTCTGAAGCAATAGATCAGCTACCCTCTCAGTGATCTGTGGTAAGAGGGCCATGGGGAAAAGGAGGGGTGGCATGGTGGCTCAGTGGTTAGCACTGCTCCCTCACAGTGCCAGGATCCCAGGTTCGATTCCAGCCTCCAGCGACTGTCTGTGTGGAGTTTGCACATTATCCCCGTGTCTGCGTGGGTTTCCTCCGGATGGTCCTGCTTCCTCCCACAATCCAAAGATGTGCAGGCCAGGTGAATTGGCCACACTAAATTGCCCGTAGTGTTAGGTGCATTTGTCAAAGGGAAATGGGTCTGAATGGATTACTGTTCGGAGGGTCGGTGTGGACTTGTTGGGCTGAAGGGCTGTAGGGAATCATCTAAAAAGCATTCCAAAATGTCAAAGAGCTGCCAGAGGAAGTGGTAGAGGCTGGTACAATTGCAATGTTTAAAAGGCATCTGGATGGGTAAATGAATAGGAAGGGTTTAGAGAGATATGGGCCAAGTGCTAGCAAATAGGACTACATTAGGATAGGTCGGCATGGATGAGTTGGACCGAAGGGTCTGTTTCTGTGCTGTACTTCTCTATGAGTCTCTGACTCTAAAATGCTCAGCCTGCAATTGCGAACAGCTGAGAGACGAATGAACGTGCAAAATTTCACTTCCACAGAAGATTTAAGGCAATGTGTCAATTGAATAGAGATCATATGTAAAGAGGTAGCTTATTTTGGAAACGTCTAAACAAACATTATTTTGTGTGGTTCGAAATGTTCTCATGGCAGCGTGTTTTTTTATTTGTTGAATTTTGTGAATCATCTTATGCTTTAAATCCTGCAATTCAACTTGTGTGTTTATGATTTGAATTCTCTCAGATATTAGGTCCCAGTAGATTGGTAACTAGCAACAAAGATTTGCGCTGGAGGGCCAGTCTCGATTGCCAAGTCAGTTGGTGAAAGCTAAGATGGAGTGTGGTACTGGAAAAGCACAGCCGGTCAGGCAGCATCTGAGGAGCAGGAGAGTCGACTTTTCGAGTGTAAGCTTAGAGAGGTGCCCACACCTCAGAAGGCTGTGGAGGTGGAGGAGATTACAGGGAAAGGAGAGGTCAGAGAGAGTGAACATGGGATAATCTAGATATTGATTGATTGGAAGCTAATGATGGTGAGCAAGCACAGGTGTAACAGTTGGAGGTCAAGACCCATCATAAACACTTAAGCATGGAAGTGTCGGCCATCGTTTCAGTTTCAGTGCCCAGAGAACTCTGCACAATGAAAAAAGTAGAACTCTCCCTAATGTCCTGGCTATGCTTTTCTAGCACCACACTTTTTGACTCTCTAGCATCTGCAGTCCTCACTTTCTCCCACAGCTAAGGTTGGCAGACTACGCACTAAAAAACTCTCCGCATGTGTGGAAACATACTCTGGAGTCAAAGAGTTGGTGCCTTTGAGGGGAAGTGAGAAAAGTATGTTGTTTACGCGAATAAGCTAGGATGAAGGGCTTGTCATATGAGGAGCAGGTGAAGATGTTGGGTCGATACTTAAAGGGATTTAGAAGAATAGGGGAGGATGTGATTAAAGCTTACAGGAATTGGGAGGCCTGGATAGAGGGACCTGGGGAAGATGTTTCCACTATTAGGAGAGACTAGGACCCGAAGACACAGCTTCAGGATGAAGGGACAACCTTTGAGAACTGAGTTGAGAAGGAATTTCTTCAGCCAGATCGTGGTGATTCTGTGGAACTCACTGCTGCAGAGGGCTGTGGAGGCCAAGTTATTTAATGTACTTAAGACAGATATAGATAGGTTCTTGACTGGTGAGGAGAATGGGGTTGAGAAAGAGATCAGCCATGATCGGATTCAGTGGTCTGAATGATCTAATTTTACTTCTATATCTTATAGCCCTATCATCTTGTGTCTTTAAAATGACTGTATTGACTTCACTTCCTCTGTAGCTGTTTCAATAGCTTAATCTAATTTCAAACATTGGCCAGGATATCAGGGAGAGTTCTACTTTTCTCATCATGCAGAGTTCTCTGGGCACTGAAACTGAAAAGACGGCCTACACTTCCATGCTTAACTGCTGGTAATGGGTCTTGACTTCCAATGGTTACACCTGTGCTTGCTCACCTTTATTAGCTTCCAATCAAGCAACATCTAGATTATCCCATGTTCATTCTCTCTGACCTCTCGCTTCTCTGTCATCTCCTCCACCTCCACAGCCTTCTGCGTTGTGGGCACTTCTCTAATTCTGGCCTCTTTTGCATTCACACTTGTAATTTTCCACTGTTGGCAGCCATGCTGTCAATTACCAAGGCTGAGAGCTCTGGAATTTCCTCTCTGTATCTCTCTATCTCTGGCTCAAATTCCTCTTCCAAAATACTCCTTACACTTGGTTAACCTAAATGTTTGGATCTCTGACCTCATATGTGGCTTGGCATCATATTTTGTTTTATAACCCTCTTGTAAAAGACCTTGAGAACCTGTCACTACGGCAAACTCAGGGTTGGTGTGCTAACCACTGAGCCACAGCTGACACTGGATCCAGTTTGCAATATTGTACAGTGGGACAGAGCTTTTCAGTTGAGATTCGGAATAGAAATTTGGAATGTAGGCAACAGTAAACTGGGATCAAAGTTATTAACAAGACAGTTTGTAAAATGTCACCGCTCACGGAGACATTCTGAGAAATGAACCACGTGAACGAAGAAACCTATAGATTTGGGGATGCTGGGCTTTCACTGTCAAGATCATTTAAACAAACTGGAAATCAAATAAAGACATGATCAGGATTTGTGCAGTGATATTTTTATGCCTTTAAACCAGCTGTTCTTTTATTGGGTAATCATTTATTGGGTTTTACTGAATAATCACTGAAGTCAGATATTTTTTTTTCTCATGACCTCTTGCACATTAACTCAATATTTCTTTTTATGCCTCATTTCTTAATGCAGTAAAAAAAAGTTCTCCAATCAGTTTTTACATTTATTCAGCTGTTAATCAGACAAGTGAATGTAACTATGTAAGCTTTGTTTAGCAAAGATTGAAAAGGATTCAGCGCCATGTTGCCCCTGCCTCTGTATAAGCATAATAGTTCTGAATATCTAATTGGCTGCAACCCATACCAAAATGTCAGAGTGGAGTAAAAAGTTGCTTAATTATGTGTAAAATGTTCTTGGACTCAAAAGGCGAGAGACAATGGCTGTTGATGGGAGGACACAATGTAGTGATAAATGGATTAAATTACAGTTATCTGGTAATGGAGATGTGACAATGTGGAAGATAATTTTTGGCAGATTATGCAAAGGGATATGATTGAAGTTACATGAACAAGAATATTTAAGTATAGAATTTGAGAGAGAGGGAGGTAGTGGGACCCACAGAGACACAAGACTATCGAATACTGGCAGATCTACATTTTATTGTGTTAATACAGTTTATCAATGAAAAGTAATTGCTGCAATAGAGGCTTGTTAACTGTAACTAAATCAGGATATCAGTTCGATTCGTTGGAATTCTAGATTAAAATGAGCTGGTCTGTGAAAGGCTCTTTATGACTGCTGACTTGAATTTTAAGTAGTTTTTAGGACTGTGTACCTTGTGCCCTCAGCTATCACATCTGACAGATCCTGTCTGTTAGATTTTTGCTCAAGGACTGTTTACCCAAGGCTGTCCAGAATAGCTCCAAAATAATAAATATGATTTTTAAAAATCACAAGCTGTGTTGGCATATAGACCACTGGGGATGGCAAATGGCATTAAATATTTTTCATTTTTTCATTCCTTTATCTCCTTAAACTCTCAATATTGTCTCTCTCTTTAAAAATATATTGTTTCTGTACACAACCTGCTTGGCTTTAGAATTTGCAATTTTTTTCCACTTTCTTTCTCTGAGTGGACATTTCTATTTCTGCTCCATATCTGAGATCTGTACTATCCTGAACAATAAGGCTTATTCTGTCAGGCTGTTCCAGTACAGCTGCAACATTGGTATCTCCCCAACAATGTGAAAAGCTGACCAGGAAATTCCTGAGCACAAAAAGTGTGACACATCCAACGTGACCACTCAGTGCCCTAACACCGTAATCTTGATCATCACGAAGTGATGGAAGGGGTCATCAACAGTGCTGTCAAGCAGCACTTACAAAGGAGTAATCTGCTCACTGATGCCCAGTTTGGGTTATGTCAGGGCCACTCAATTCCTGACTTCATTACAACCTTGGTTCAAACATAGATTTTAAAAAACCCTGAAATATGGACAAAGGAACTGAATTCCAGAGGTAAGATGAGAGTACCAGACTATGACATCAGGGTAGTATTTGATCTTGTCTGACAAAAATGATCTCTAGCAAAACTGGAATTGATGGGAATCGGAGAAAAACTCCCCACTGGATGGAGTCTTTATCTACCACAAAGGCAGGTGATTGTGGTTGTTGGAGGTCAGTCATCTCTGCAGGAGTTCCTGAAGATAATATTCTAGGCCCATCTGTCTTCAGCTGCTTCAACAATGATGTTCCCTGCATCATAAGGTCAGAAACTGGGATACTCACTAATGATTGCACAGTGTTCAGTATCATTTGCAAGTCCACAAATACTGAAGCAGTCCATGTCCAGATGCAGCAAGACATATACACCATCCATGGTTGGGTTGTTAAATGACATATGTGTCACACAAGTGCCAGGCAATGGCTATCTTCAGTCGGAGGGAATCTAGCCATCATACCTTGACAGTCAGTGATGTTATCATTGCTGAATCCTCCAAAATTGATAGCCTGGGGGTTATCATTGATCTGAAGCTGAACTGGCCCAACCATATAACTACTGTACCTTCAGCAGCAGATCAGAAGCTAGGAATTTGATTTGATTCACTATTGTCACATATACCGAGATACAGTGAAAAATGTTGTTTTGCATGCTCGACAGCCAGATCATATTTTGTAAGGAGTGACTCATTTCATGACTCAAAGCCTGTCCAGCATTTATAAGGCACAAGCATTACAACTGTGATGGGAGGAATTCACTGGCAGTTAAGTCCAACTGCATCACAAATCGCATTAGTGGTGTTATTTTGAAGTAGTTACTGAAATGATTAATTGTTTCCCTTTTGTATTGCTTATCAGGGATAAAAGAGATTTTTGCCAACCTTCTTAAACTCAAAATTATCCATTTATCATAAAACAAAATGCATTCTTAAAACAAGCATTTAAACTGGGTAATATTTGAGGAATAATTTGGAATTAGGATTATATCCCTTATTAATCCCAAAGTAAACTCTCACAACACAAAAAACAACGAAGACTCTGCTGAGATGATATTTTAAAGGGGCTGAAGATTAACACCTTTATTGACAAATGGTCTCAAATGTAAGAGAATTTAATGAAATCTCGCAGACGTCTGGAATTATTATTGACAAAATCAAATTGCTGACAACTGCAGACCAATGAAGATCTTCCAAACAGGTTCAGTTTAAATG
The DNA here is from genome assembly GCF_004010195.1 of Chiloscyllium plagiosum. Classification (NCBI taxonomy): domain Eukaryota; kingdom Metazoa; phylum Chordata; class Chondrichthyes; order Orectolobiformes; family Hemiscylliidae; genus Chiloscyllium; species Chiloscyllium plagiosum. The sequence continues at coordinate 1,962,751 of NC_057754.1, forward strand.
AAAATCAAGCTAGTTTGAAGTCTTTGGATAGTGGTCACAATTTAGCTTCTCTGTGTTTACAAAGTAGACAAAATACTAAGATGTGAAAATGTTATCAGTTTTCCAAACACTTCAATAAAAGGAGAAAAGAGAGCCTTTCGCCAATTCTAAGGGTTTTCTTCCATATAACTTCCTAGGTTTGTGAAGGAGAAATTAAATTTCCAAAGAGTTGTTATGCAGTCATCAGCACAGGGACCTCCTTAATCCTTTCCAAAGTCAGGTTTTCCAGTAATTAAGGGCAATTAACCATATCTTTTGAGGAAGGGTCACTTGACCCGAAACATTAAGTCTGATTTCTCTCCACAGATGCTGCCAGACCTGCTGAGCTTTTCCAGCAATTTCTATTTTGTCTCTGATTTACAGCATCCACAGTTCTTTCAGATTTTAACCACACCCTTTATCTCCCTAAAAGCTTTGCTTGGTTATTCCCCAAATCTTTGACTTTCTGTAATCAACGTGCAAATCACAGCCCCATTAAATTGTTGAACTTATTTTCAAAGAAATTGCATGAGTTTCCTTCAAACCCTTTATAAGAGGCCTTTTTAATTCAGAAAGTGTGCAAATCATCCAATAATCTCTAGTTTTTGTCACATAGGCCATAAAAACAAGTGTGTGTTCTGAAAGAAAACAAGTCAGTAGCATGATGGATACCCTCCAGTTGTCTGGATGAGTGCAGCTCCAGCAATATACAAGGAGACTCATGCCATGGGATAAAGCAGCCTGCTTGATTGGTACCCAATCTAATACCTTCAACATTTACATCCAGTACTACTGATGATGAATGGCAGAAATATATACCTTCTACAAGATGTAGTGCAACAAATTGGACTCATTCCCTTGCACCTACTGAACCTGTGATCTCTATCATCTAGTTGGATAATGACAGTGGATGCATGGATAATTCTAAGTTGCAACTTTCTGCAATTTCCCCTACAAGCCACACACCATCCTGACCTAGAATTATATCATTGCTCCTTTTCTGTGGCTGGTAAAAGAACTCCCTGGAAATACTGTCCTAACAACCCTATCTTGAACCTATACCACATGACTTCAGCTGTTCCAGAAAGCAGGTCATTTCCACCTCCTCAAGAGCAAATAGAGATGTGGAATAAATGCCAACCTCGCAAGTGATGATACATCCCCTGAATGAATTAACACTAAAAGATAGGTTCCAGCTGTAATACTGTGGCTAATTGTGGGAACCATACCTTGTGATGAATTTCATGGCATGACTGAAGGTGTGGAGGAGATTTACTCAAATGGGCAACATATTAAAGACTTCAGTTACGTTGGGAGATTAGAGAAACTCAGGTTATTCTCCTTAGACCAGAGAAGTTTAAGTGAGATTTAATAGAGGTGGTCAAAATTTAGATGGGCAAAGTAGGAACTGTTTTAAATGGCAGGAGAGTCAATAACTAGAGTGCACAGTTTTAGGATGATTATTGAAAGAACCAGGAGCAATGTGTAAAAATGTTCTTTTTATATAGCAATTTGTTATAATATTGAATGTGCTACCTACAAAGGTAATGAAAATTGATTCAATAATAATTTCCAAGAGGAAATTGGATTTATAATTGAAAAGGAAGAAAATGCTGCTTTATGAGAAATAAGCGGCGGCTGAAGCTAATTGGGTAGCTCAGAGAACCCACACATAGGCATGTGGGCTTCGTCCTGTGCTGCATTCTCTTATGGTTAATGAGCACCAGTACAGGTCAAAGCTAATCCATTTCCTACCGTATATGTTCATGAAAATAACTATCTCAGCTAGATGCAAAAATGTAGCAGTGAAAAGCTTGGCATAGGGTGAATTTTCTAGCACTGTTTTCTGTCTGGCATAAAGTGATGCATTTCCCTTGTTGCAAACAAATGAGATGGGGTTCATCAGTTCCCGTCTTTTGAACCTCCCTACTTAGCTGCATCAAAGACTTAAGTTCTTTCTAGCATGTGGCTGTACCTTTCCTCAATTAAAATGTAATTAATTGTTTTCACCAGAAACACCAAGAACAAATGGTTTTCCTGAGTGAAAGAGAGAATAATTTTATTAGCTGCTAATCTCGAGTAAAGTAATAAAGATCTGTTATCAGGTATCACATGGGCTCACATGCAAATACATATGTGAAGTTAAAAGGGAATAGTGTCCATTATATAAAGGAAATTAAGTTTAAACTTCTTAAGGTGACCTTGATACGTGTGAGTTTAACCTGAGACCACAGTTGGTTAGTTGATTTCTAGGACTGTCAGCAGTAGAGAATGTTGCAGTTGTGCTCTGAATTATTAGTGCCATTATATTTCTTTCCAATTAGTATTGCCACAGAACACATTTTAATCTTGAAAAAAAGAGAAAGTACTCAGCCTGTGTTCGGTGCTGTAGCCTTCATCTCGTCCAGCCTTGTGTGTGTGTGGAGTTTACATGTTCTCCTCATGTCTGCATGGGTTTTCATTTGGTGCTCTGGTTTCCTTCACAGTCCAAAGATATGTAAGTTAGGTGGATTTGCTGTGCTAAATTGCCCATAGTATTCAGGGATGTGTAGGTTAGCCATGAGAGATGCAGGGTTATAAGATAGGGGGATGGTCTGAGGTGGGATGATCTTTGGAGGGTTTCTGTGGACTTGTTGGACTGATAGCTTGTTTCCACACTAGGGGTTCTATTCTAATCGATTCTATTTCCCTCTCTGCCACAGACCAGGAGACCATAAAACATAGGAGTAGAATTAGGCCATTCAGCCCATCAAGTTTGCACCACCATTTGATCATGGCTGATGTTTTTCTTGACCCCATTCTCCTGCCTTATCCCCATAACCCTGGATTCTTTAACCAATCAAGAACCTATCTATATCTGTCTTAAATAAACTCAATGACTTGGCCTCGACAACCTTTGCAGCAATGAGTTCCACATATTCACCATCTACTGGCTGAAGAAATTCCTTCTCAATTTAATTCGAAAAGATTGTCCCTTCACTCTGAGGCTGTGCCCATGGGTCCTAGTCTCACCTACTAGTGGAAACATTCTCTCCACATCCACTTTATCCAGACCTCTGAGTGTTCTGTAGATTTCAATCAGATCCCTCCTAATTCTTCTCAACTCCATTAAGTACAGACCCAGAGTCATCCTCCACTTGAACCTACTCTGGACCCTGCAGTCTGACCAGAGACTAACACAGCGTCAGCAATTCATTTCTGCTTTTATCTTCTAGTCCTCTTGAAATGAATGCTAACATTGTATTTGCCTTCCTAACTGCCAACTGAGCCTGCATATTAACCTTCGGACAATCCTGTACAAGGACCCCCAAGTGCCTTTCTGCTTCAGACTTCTGATGTCTTTCCCTCTGTAAACAAAAGTCTTGATTCTTCCTACCAAAGTGCATATAGAGTCATAGAGATGTACGGAACGGAAACAGATCCTTCAGTCCAAAGAGTCCATGCCGACCAGATATCCCAACCCAATCTAGTCCCACCTGCCAGCACCTGGCCCATATCCCTCCAAATCCTTCCTATTCATGTATCCATCCAAATGCCTTTTAAATGTTGCAATTGTACCAGCCTCCACCACTTCCTCTGGCAGCTCATTCCAGACACGCACCACCCTCTGCGTGAAAAAGTTGCCTCTTAGGTCCCTTTTATATATTTCCCCTCTCACCCTAAACCTATGCCCTCTAGTTCTGGACTCACCCATCCCAGAAACAATACTTTGTCTATTTACCCTATCCATGCCCCTCATGATTTTGTAAACCTCTATAAGGTCACCCCTCAGCCTCCGATGCTCCAGGGAAAACAGCCCCAGCACGTTCAGCCTCTCCGTATAGCTCAAATCCTCCAACCCTGGCAACATCCTTGTAAATCTTTTCTGAACCCTTTCAAGTTTCACAACATCTTTCCGATAGGAAGGAGACCAAAATTGCACGCAATAGTACAACAATGGCCTAACCAATGTCTTGTGTAGCCGCAAACATGACCTCCCAACTTCTGTACTCAATACTCTGACCGTAAAAGGAAAGCATACCAAATGCCTTCTTCACTATCCTATTTACCTGTATATCTACCTATATATCCTCACACTTTCCCATATATATTCTATCTGTCACATTGCCCATTCTCCTTGCCTGTCCAAGTCCTTCTGCAGCCTTCCTGCTTCCTCAACACTACCTCCAACTATCTTTGTGTCATCTGCAAATTTAGCAACAATGTCCTCTGTTTCTTCATCAAAATTGTTAAGAGTTGTGATTCTAATATGGCCCCCTACAGATCTCCACTAGTCATCAGCTGCCATTCTAAAAAAAGACCCCTTTATCCCTACTGTCTGCCTTCTGCCTGCCAGCCAATCCTGTATCCATGTCACACCTTGCCCCAAATGTCACGAGCTTTTTTTAAAAAAATTAGAATTAGAATTAGAAACAGGCCCTTCGGCCCAACAAGTCTATACCGACCCTCCTAAGAGAAATCCACCCAGCCCCATTCCTCTAACCTATATTTACCCCCGACTAATAACCTATTTAGCAGCCTCCTGTGTGGTACCGTGTCCAAGGCCTTCTGGAAATCCAAATAAGTCACATCCACTGGCTGTCCTTTGTCTAAATTGCTCGTTACCGCCTCAAAGAATTTGAACAGATTTCTAAGGTATGACCTTTGCCTGATGAAGCCGTACTGGTTCAACCCTATTTTACCATGCAGTTCCATGTCCTCTGCAATCTCATCCTTAATGATGGTCTCTAAAATCTTTCTAGCTTGTTTGTGTATTGTCTGCAGAAGTTATGTCTTTAAGCTTTTTGATTGGAGGTGACATTCCATCTTCAACATATGAACATTCTCATAAAGGTGTAAATCAAAATAGGAGATGGAGATTCATTCCCCTCTGTAGGGAGGGGCAGGGTTAGTGGCTGGTTTAATTGGTTTTGAATCAGATGTTAATTTCAGCTCTGCTGACCTTTTTTAATCCAGGGTTGGTTACCCTGAATCTTGGTTACTTGTTGGGTGATGCCTGTGGCTATTCTAATTCTCCCTTTTTAAGATCATTTCAGTCCATGAAACTCCTAGATATTAAGTCGGATGATAACATTTAAAAATCAATAGTCCAATTTATATCTTATGCCACCATGTACATACAAGATTAGGAATTTATTGTGACATTTTTGTAACATTCTCTGGACAGGCTGAACAATCTACTGTGTTTGTCTGTATGGCTGAATATGATGAGGATTTAGATTATTAGTGGTGTCATGAAATTATGTTTTTTTTCCCTGTGCATGTGAGAGTAGGGTTACACTTGTTTTAATTTGTTCCATCCATGTAGAAATTGCTGTTCAAAAAGTATTTTTAATTAACATGTTCAGACATGATGTGACACATTTCAATGGCAGGTAGGACTTGAACCCAGACCTCCTTGTCTAAGGGTAGAAATACTACTACTGTATCACGAGACCCCAGACTGTTGCTCAGTGGCAACCAATGGTGTTGAAGAATACAAACTCTTCCAGTCCAAAGATGTGTAGATTAGGGTAGATCAACCATGCGAAATTGTCCATGTGTCAAGGATGTGCAGGCTAGGTGGGTTAGCCATGGGAAATGCGGGATTACAGGATGGGGTGGGAGGGGGGATGGGTCAATGTGGACTTGATGGACCAAATGGCCTGCTTCCACAGTGAAGTGATTCTCTGATTCTCTGATGTCGTCAATAGCTGGACTGCATCACTAAAAGGCTGATTATTTGGCCATTTTACATACTGCTGTTCACAGGACCTTAGTGTGTATGAATTAGCAGCTGTGCATTACTATGACTGCATGTCATGAGCAACCATAGTCCATTAAAGTGATTTTAAACATCTTGAGATCAGGAAAGGTGCAATATGATACAATTTCTTTATTCAAGTGAAGAAGGAGATCAAACAAGAACCTGACTTCATGGAGTTCTGAAGGTGCAAGAGGCTTAAAAGCTGCTTTTTAGGGTGAGTTTATTGTCAAAGTATTCCCTGTGTATGTGTGCGAGACAGCATGTCATGTTATTTGTTGTTGATTTTGTGAGGGTGTATCTCTGTATCTTGTGAGGGAGTATCAGCCAATCTTGGTTGCTTAATAATACTCTTTAACATTAATTGGCAGAAGCTGATGCCATTTAGTAAGGGCTTTCTTTGCAGTGGAGATGTTTTTGCAGAAGTGCATAATTAGATAGTTCATGTCCTATGTATTACCCTCTACCTTAGAAAAAGGAATTGGTTACCCTTGGCCTTGTTTAAGTGCTCACAAAGTGTACTTTCAAATAGTTAAAATTCAATGTTTCCATTTATTCAACTGAAAACCAGAACTGGGGAGTGAGCATTCTGTTAAGTGAATAGCAATTATGTAAACATCAAAAAGCTCATTATTTGTAATTATCAACTCTGTTGCTCGACAAATAACATTTATTTGAATGAGAAACTAAACAGTAGTTACAAAAGTCCACAATGTGGGCGGAGGACAGCGATCACAGTAGAAAAGGACAGAGACTAAGTGGAAGGTAAGCTAAAGCCCTTCTGCTTTTCCTGGCCTACACAGATCTCTGGAATAGGAACTTAATTTCTGTAGCTGGCAGCTCTGGTCTCCAGTGCAAGCACCACTGGATAGCTCTCACACAGAAAAGCTCATGTGATAACTGTTAATTTTGGGATTGGGAGCCTAATGTTAACATATTAATGAGCTGCTCCATCTCTCTGCAGCAGATTGCCACACACTGCAAAAGCTTCCTCTCTGAACCCTGCCAGGAGTATCCCTCACATGCTTGCTTGTTTTCATTCTTCCACTGGTCGCAGTGGGAGGACAGTCAAAGCTACACAGGTAGCATCGGGTCAAGAATAAATAGAATGTATCCTGAAGTTGGTTAGACATTGTTGGCTTCTGATGAATTTCTAGAGTTTAGGTAGAGTTCTTGGTAGAATGCGTTGAATGTCACCCATGGAGTAAAACAATTTGAAAGGGTAAATTACTTCCGTTTTAATCTCCCTCATTGCATTTACCAGCTTGACCTTTGTAGATAATCAACCAAGTAAATGTCAAATTATCCTCCATAGGAAAAGAGGGTAGGATTAATGACAGAATGAAGTCACAGTGCTCCTGTGCGCTTCCTGTCAGCTTGGTGAATTGTGGGGTTATTGGAAGTCAGGACACAGACTTCATTGAGCTTTTCGTTTCTCAGCAACATACTGTAAATTCTCAGTTTGTGTTCCTGGACTCTAGTGGTTTCAGCTTGTCTCCTTGAACTAGGAACAGGAAGGGATCTGTAAAGGATTCTCAGTCCTGATTGGTTTCCTTTACATCTCCTATAATCACTGTACTTCATGAGATGTGAATTACAACATTGCAATAGAACCTAAGAAACTGTGTGAAAAGAGTTTTCAGATTCAAAGTGTGGTGGTGGAACAACAGGTTATTCCTAAGCCTTAGAAAGAATGAAAATGTACAAAACATAAATTTGCCTTGGAAACAGATAAGAGAAAGTAGGCAGAATTTTATTAGTTATATGCTGGTCCTGATGCAACTGGAAGTATGCTGTATTCTTCCTTCTGGCTTTTTCCCATGTGATTGCCGTTCAAATTTAAGATGCTGACAGCATGTACCTGGAACACACAAGACCACAAAGTGAGGGAAGCTTCTCGCTGGGGAAATCAGCTATTGACAGGTACAAGTGGGCTATACAAAGCCTCCTTGTCAAACAGGGAGACTCTGCAACATGTCAAAAACTTTCCTGTTAAACTCCATTGACATTAACATAAGACTTATTAAGAGAACAAGAGCAAAGACTTGGGAGCAGAATTAGGCCATTTGGCCCGGTAAGCCATCTTTGCCATTTGATAAGATCATTGCTTTCTGACTGTGGTTTTAACCCCACTTTCCTGTCTGCCTGTCCAATATCCCTTAACTCCTTTCATGATCAAAATTCAATGTGACCCATCTCCAAATTGATTCAATGACCCAGTCTCGACTATTTTCTGAGGAAGATTGAAAATAAGAAAAAAGCACAACAGCTTACACTGGGATTTATGAGTTCCTATCTCTGTTCTTGCCTACAGGGCAGAACCCAAAAATTTCAGGCCACTGTGTTTAATTCTAGGCACTACCTTTTGGGAAAGATGCTAATCAGTTGAAGAGGATGTACAGTGTACAATGTCCGAATGCTATCAGGAATGTGGGACCTCTAACAAGATGACACAGTTTGTTCCTTAAATGTAAATTTTACTAAATGTACATTATACTGGTTTAATTTTGCACATCGTTACTTATTGACACTACCTTAGTTAGAGAGCTAGATGTGCTGACATAACTCATGCCTGGCCTGTGATTAAAATTACAATGAGTATTTCCTTTATAGTGAAAAGAGCAATGTTTTGTTTTTGTGGTTTTTCTTTATTGAATGTTTATGTCAATGTGCAGCATTGTATTCACCATTCTGTGGGACATAGCTGAACTTTTCAAGTTCAGTTGAATCTCCCAATCACAAGGATGTTTTTGTGAACATTGTCAGTGGAGGTAATTGAAATGTTCTAAGTGTACTCAAAGTCCTGTAACAACTCTATGAGCCAAAACTCTGAGATGAACCCACATGTACTGACCTTGCTCTTTAAGTCTCTAATTTCCTTACTTTGACTGACCCCACAAGTTTCCAACACATCCCAAACTCCAGACCCTTCCCTCCGACACTCCTTTTATGTCTCAGACTCCACCGTCAGACCTTTGGATCCCTATTCACCTCGACTTCACTCCCCTCCACAGATTCACCCTTGCAAATCCAAACTTCAGTGCAATCTGGTATTCTCCTCCTTCCCTCCCATGTGCTGTAGAGTTCAACAAGAAAGTTTACTAAACACAGGACAGCACAAAGTCAGCTGGTCATGCTGCTTTTAAACAACATGAAATGGGCACAAGGAGATGCTTGTGTGCTCGAGTCAAGATTAGAGTGATGCTGGAAAAACACAGCAAGTCAGGCAACATCCGAGGATTGACTTTATTGTGAAGGTAGGACTTTGTAGTAAAATTTTATTGTAATTAATATTCATAGAATGTAAATGTACAAAACCCATCACAGCATGAGCGCACCACAAACATTCTGCTAACTTGTCTAAACCTCTTAACCTGGAAAGTAAGGAAATGGCAATTTTGCATCCTGCCTAACTCAGTGACCCTGTAGGCCATGTTTCCCACAGTTACAGGCTCCATAAAATGCTCCCTGTTTTCTGTCTAGATTCCTCCCTTGATCTACCTTCTCAATTACAGCTTCTACATTAAATGTTTGCCCTCTCTGCAGTATGTCAGCCAAACTAATTCGTGCTGCTAATGAGTTTTCTCACAGACGGCGTGTGCACAAACACTGGTGGAACAAAATAATATGCTGGTGTTTATGTCCAAGGCCATAGAAAATGTTTTGAACAGTAGGAAACAATTAAAAACAAACAAACCTGCTTGAGGAACACTTACAGTTGTGTTACAAAACTTGTTTTATTTCTGCCACTGTTTCTTTCCTCGTTCTCTTGAATAGGTTGACTTCTGCTGAAATGGATAAAATACTTAATTAATTCTTATGTGTGACGTGGGCAGCACTGGCAAGGCCAGCTTTTGTTAACCTTTCTTAGTTCCCCTCGAACTGAGTGCCTCTAGGACAGTTAAGAAACAATCACATCGCTGTGGGTCTGTGGTGACACATAGACCAGACCAGGTAAGAGCAGCGTATTTCTTTCCCTAGTGGGACATGAGTGAACTAGATGGATTTTACAATCATTGACAATGATTCAATGGTTGCCAGTCACAGAATCACAGAATTGTTATTAGATTGTTATGCTAATGGAAAAAGCGACCACTGCATAGTCCCGTGAAGATGAAATCTGTCTTCAAATTGAGAATACCCTCAATTGGTAACTATTGTTATCACAGTGCTAAATGGGATATGATTTGGCGATGCCGGTGTTGGACTGGGATGTACAAAGTTAAAAATCATTCAGCAGGTTATAGTCCAATAGGTTTAATTGGAAGCACACTAGCTTTCGGAGCGTCACTCCTTCATCAGGTGATTGTGGAGGACACAATTCTAAGGCACAGAATTTATAGCAAAAATTTACAGTGTGATGTAATTGAAATTATATATTGAAAAATACCTTGATTGTCTGTTGAGTCTTTGATCGAACAGATGAAAGATTCAACAGACAATCAAGGTTTTTTTCAATGTCTAATCTCAGTTACATCACACTGTAAATTTTTGCTATAAATTCTGTGCCTTAGAATTGTGTCCTCCACAATCACCTGATGAAGGAGTGACGCTCCGAAAACTAGTGTGCTTCCAATTAAACCTGTTGGACTATAACCTGGTGTTGTGTGATTTTTAACTAAATGGGATAGGTTTTGAAAAAAGATCACCTCAACTTTGCACATCCATTAGCAATGTTGGCCATCACCAGCAGCAGCAAAATTATATTCAACCACAATCTAACCTCATGGCTCAGTATATCTCCCAATCTACCATGATCACTAAGCCGAGAGAGGAACCTGGTTCAGTGCAAAGTGTGGGTACATGCAGCACAAGATATACATTAAATGAAGTGTCGATCTCATGTACCTACAGCACATGACTACCTGCATGCCAAACAGCAGAATCAGTAAGTAACAGACAGAGGTAAGAAATTCCACAACTGATGGATCATATTCAGGTTCCAGGTCCAGTCATGCTCAGCAATCAACAGTGGTGGACAAGTAAACAATCAGCAGGAGGAGAACACTTCATAAATATTCTCACTACAATGATAGGGTGCCCAGCACATCCGTGCAAAAGACAAGGCTGAAATATTTGTAACAACCTTCAGCCAGAAGTATCAAGTACATGATCCATCTCAGCTTTCTTCAGAGTCTCCAGCATCACAGGTGCCAGTATCCAGCCAATTTGATTAACTTCACATGAAATCAAGAAATGGCTGAACACACTGAATATTAGAAAGTCTTTGTGCCCTGATGACATAAAGGCAACAGCACTGAAGACCTTGGCAGAATTAGTTGAATCCCGAGCCAGGTTGTTCCACTAGTTCCAACACTGGCATTTTCACATCAATATGAAAAATGGTTGAGATGTCATATCTGCATAAAGCAGAATGACTTCAACTTGGCCATTTATTGTCTTATTATTTACACTCAGTTATCAACAGAATGATGGAAGGGGTTGGCCGACAGTGCCATTGAATGGCAATTGCCCAGTAATTATCTGCTTGTCGATGCTTGAATGGGGTTTCATCTGTGCCATCTCACTCCTGAACCTACTTCGGCCTTGGTTCAAATGTGGACAAAAGAGCTGAACACCAGAAGGGAGATGAGTAACTGAATTCCCTCATTATCGACCTCCATTGACCAGAAATTGAACTTGACCAGCCATGCAAACATTGCAGCTACGAGAGAGGTCAGAGTCTAGGAAATTGGTGACAGATAATTCATTCCCTATCTCCTGAAAATATGTCCACGGAGTGTTATCCACTTGGCTAGATGGATACAGCATCAAAAACACTGAAAGAGCTAAACATCATCCAAGGCAAAGCAGCTTGCTTCACTGGCATGTCATTCTAACAGCTTCAACATTAACTTTTCTCCAGCATCAACGCATAGTGGCAGCATGTGCAATAACTCACCAAGGTTCTTGCAACAGCACTTCCTAACCTGCAAACTTGACAGCTTTGAAGGATAAGGGCAGCAGATGCATAGGAACACCACCAACTGCAAATTCCCATCCTGACGAAGAATAGCTGTTCCTTCATTGTTGCTGGGTCAAATTCCTGGAACTTCCTTCGTAACTGTATTGTGGATGTTCCTATAATACCTAGGCCCTTCAGTGGTTCAAAAAGGCAGCTCAACATCATCATCTTATGGCCATTTTGGGATATGTAATAAATGCTGGCTCAGTCAGTGATGCTGATATCCTGGGAATATGAAAAATCGGTTGAGAGTATCACTATGGCACAGAAGCCAATTGGTGGCTGTGCCTTCAGTTGCCTTGGCCCTAAACTCTGGATTTTCCTCCCAAAACCACATTCCCCTTCTTCTTAGCATCTACATTTTTGTATAAGTTTTTGACCAGTGGCTCTAATTTTTTGCCTTACGTGGCCAGTTAGTCATTTATGCCTTATGATGCTCCTGTGAAGTGCCTTAGAAAATTTTATTCTGTTGAAAGCATAGATATCAGTTGTTTTTGTTCCTTTAAGCAGATGCCCTGAGGGGAGTTATTACCTCAATGATATTAGCTCATTTATTGAAGTCTTTTTAAAAAAATTACAATGTTTTTGTGCACATCATGTTTGGGTTGTTAGTTTTAACTCTTGAGAATGTCCAATGTTCATTCCTCATCTCAAAGTGAGATATTGGACAATAGTTTGCTTCATTGTGGTACAGTTTGGCTTTGTAACCAGCATTAATATCAAGCTGATCAAACTGCCCTCCACTGCTCTTGAATTACATTAATGACCAAAATATCACTATTAATGGGACTGGAATGGACTGGTGCTTGCTGAATTAGTCTCAGACTCCATAAAATACATCCTATTTCATCTCTAATCTTCCTTCCTTAGAGTCATAGAGATGTATAGCATGGAAACAGACCCTTCGGTCCAACTTGTCCATGATGACCAGATATCCTAAATTAACTTAGTCCCATTTGCCAGCACTTGGCCCATATCCCTCTAAACTCTTCCCTATTCATATACCCATTCAGATGCCTTTTAAATGTTGTAATTGTTCCAGCCTCCACCACTTCCTCTGGCACCTCATTCCATACGTGCACAACCCTTCGCAGAAAAATGTTGCCCCTTAGGTCTCTTTTAAATCTTTCCCTTCTCACCCTAAATCTATGCCCTCTAGTTCTGGACTCCCCCAACGCAGGGAAAAGAACTTGTCTGTTTAGCCTATCCATGCCGCTCATGATTTATAAACTTCTATAAGGTCACTCCTCAACCTCCAACGCTCCGGGGAAAACAGCCCTAGCCTATTCACAGCCTCTCCCTAGAGCTCAAACCCTCCAACCCTGGCAACATCCTTATAAGTCTTTTCACAATACCCTTCTTATGGAAGGGAGACCAGAATTGCACACAATATTCACCCTTGCCAATTCCTCCCTGAATTTGTTGACACATTCCACTCTCATTGCTTCTCCAGGAATTCAGTTCAACATAATCAGAACACTCTCTATAAAGTAATTATATCTAAATGTGCCTCAGCTCCGAATTTCTTCCATTTGAATTGCTAGCTTAGGTATATATTGGTTGAACTGATTTTATTTCCATTTCCAACATTCATGTTTTCTTTATGTTGCTAGTGGGTGTAGATGTTATTCTTTTTATTAATCCACTTCAAACCAATTGCAATAGCTGTGCTCTGTCAAGAAGAGGCTAAGCTGATTACAGATTATTCTGTAATTGAAAATTACTTATAAAAAGAGCTCCACCTTGATCTTGACTTTTAAACCAAATTCTGATCCTCCAGGGTGTGTGTTCTACTATGATCATGTTTTAATTTAAAAGCACTGAAGCATTTGGAGCAATAATCAATTGGCTGTTGCATTTTTAGGTCCAATTTGCACAGCCTGAGACAGCAGAAAGAGTGAAGAGCCTTGGATGAACATCATATTGACAGCAAGGAGTCCATATGTTCTTTATGTGGCTGACTGTGATCACAGTATCATGGTTATTAACAGCTGCTTTTTTGGTAGCCATGCATTTTTCTTTGGCAGCCATGACTTCTATTCTCTGTCAGTTATAGAGTTAGTAAGGCCTTAATTAGTCTGTAGCCAAGTTTGAAAGAAACAATGTAGGATGACTTTGTCATTGAATATCACATCCTATTTTATTAAAACAATCAGAGGGGCTGTAATGGAATTGTTGAGCTACTGCTATTTTCATTCCAGCCAATATGGTGATTCTTGCTAATTCTGACCTTCTTTCTTTGTTCTTCAAAAGCAAGTGGTTCTTTTGCTTTGGAAGCACTGTTATTGGTGTTTTGATTGGAAGTACAACCTGAGATATTTCCCTTCTCCCTCTGTGCGGAAAGACCTGACAGTCAGGTCTTTATGACAGTCATAATGACTTAGGTAGGTTTGAGAGCACACTGAGTACTGGAGGCCCCATCCCTGGTCCCACCTTACCATTCATCAAATTCCTCACTTTGCTGTTTCCTATCAAACAAATTAGTCATTGTTTGCACTTCCTCTGGATGAATGGGATCGAAGATGCAGATATTTTTCAAATGACCTCGCATTAAGTAATTTCAGATAAGTTGCCTCAAATAATCTGTTTTGTGGTTTGGAGATCTGATTGGTCTCTACTGGAAAGGTGACAGCTGGATGGCTATCATAGATAACTAAAAATGCCTGGAGCAACTTTACATTCAATCAATCCATTTACACAGAATCTCAACTATTACAATCAGGATTCATTGTCCTGGGTGTTACAATGGCCAGATAGTTATTGGAGCAGTGCAGAATCGGCATTATGCCTCAGGACCCTGTGGAATTCCAGACACAGCAGACTCTGTGGGAATTGTCTGAGAAATTGAAGATTCTGATGGGCAATTCCTTGAATCTGGGACTCTCTTTGGTGGGGGGGGGGAGTAAAATCCTTAATGTCAGAGAATTCAGAGGGTTCTATGAGGATTCTGTTTCTGTTAAATGAATAGTTACCCAGAAAAGGTTAGATGTTTAAAAACCTAGCTGCCTTGTTTAGTTCCCTCTTATTAAGCTGATCCCCCAACTCACAATGCACAAACCCTCAACTACACATCTGCTGCAAATGGATACAATGTGACACTAACCCCATCTTGGGATGCCAAACCAATCCTGTTGTATCCGACTCTCTGCTGGCCCTCACAGCAACCTCTCCCCCTCAAATAAAAGAAAAGTCTGCATGAGTGCCAAGATTCGGCACCCAACCTACCAGCCACTGACTCTGATGCACTCCACAAATACTGATCCTGAAATCCCATCTGTCCACACCCCAACACCTTCCTCATCCACACCTCTCTGCATGCCAACCTTGTCACTCCCCTTGGAGAAAATGACGACTGCAGATGCTGGAGATCAGAGTCAAAACTGTGGCGCTGGATAAGCACAGCCGGTTAGGCAGCATCCGGGGAGCAGGAGAGTCGACGTTTCGAGCATAAGCTTTTCATCTTACCTGATGAAGAACTTATGCTCAAAACGTCAACTCTCCTGCTCCTCGAATGCAGCCTGAGTGGATGAGTTTTTCCAGTGCTAGAGGTTTTGACACTCGTCAGTTGGCCATAAGACACCTCTTACCCACCAGCTCTGACACCCTTTCGCCACATCTCCCCCCATCACTGCCAGCCCTGACATCTCCCCTTCCCCGCGGGCCCTGAACTCCCCGCACCTCACAGGCCACCACTGTTGCTGACCTTGATAACCCCTTCACCACATCCCTGACCACTCCCTCACCATTGTAGGGACACCTCGCTCCCCAGATGCTGGCAACTTGCTTTGCAAGAAAAGAGAAAGAAGAAAGGAGTGGTTTACAAATGGCTTAAAATCAAAGATGTCGGAATTAGTCCATGTGAATTAGACACTGGAGTAAGACAATATTTATTTAATATTCTTTTAGTTGATGGCGCACAGAAAGGTTTCTTGCGGTAGCTCAGACACTGTTGAATTATTGGTGAAGATGTAGCAGTAATAAAAATACCTACTTTGGTTTAGCACTAACTAATCTGTGGTTTTAATTAGACTTCTCACACAAGGTTTGGGGAAACACACCACTGCCTACTTTTTAAAAAGGGAAAATAAGAGCATTTCAAATAAAAACCCCTACAATAAGCAGAAGAGACTAACAGTACAGATAATTCAATTCAGCTCTCCCTCTTATCTGTGACACTCCTCTTTTCCAGAGACAGCCTGAACCTGATCAATCTTTTCTGATAGAACCACAGTCCCAATGGTTGAACATTTAAATCTAAGTACAAGGACTTCAAGAGTGGGAGGTACATCTTTTCACAGTGTTGAAGATAATAGATTTTTATCAATAAGGATGAAAATGCAGACAAAATTTCAGATGAAGGCTGCCTCCTGGAATATGCTATAAGCCCTGTACTATTTTAATTTGACAGTAGTACTGTCAATCTCAATCGGCAAATTTTGAATGTGAACAGCTACACGACCTGAGCACAATATCATCGTTGACAATCCAGTGTGGCAATGAACAAATGTTGCAGTATTAAAGTTCCTATCGTCAAGGTAGACATAGAAGTTCTGTAACCCTAAAAGTCTGGAGTGTTCAAGACAATATTAATTCTTCAGTGGTCACATAAAACAGGGTCATCATATTTGCAGTTTAAGAGACAAGTTAATCATCTGTGAAGTGTTTGAAATGAGAAAAGTAGCATGGAAATGGACAATTCTTTTCCTTTCATACCATACCAAACACTTAAGTCCCTTTCAATTCTAATTTCAGCAGACTCTCATTACCCGATAGATAGTCTTTGAATGCCGGTCGAGTAAGCTTTATCCCAAGTACTGCATATTGAATATTTTTATAACTAATGTAAAGATTATTTTTCTGACACCAATCTATTGTAGCAATTTTATTTTGTATACCACAGCAGAGATCAATATATTACAATGTTAAGGTGGTAATTTACAGTTCCACAGAGATCAGATCTTACCTATCAAGTCATTCAACGAATAGCACAGAATATACTCTTTTTGTTCTTTTCTATTCTGTCTCCTTGTTTCATATAGCATGATAAGCACTCAACTCCATGGCGTTATGTTCCTTAGCTGAAAACGTGTTGCTGGAAAAGCGCAGCAGGTCAGGCAGCATCCAAAGAACAGGAGAATCGACGTTTCGGGCATAAGCCCTTCTTCAGGAATGCCCGAAACATCGATTCTCCTGTTCCTTGGATGCTGCCTGACCTGCTGCGCTTTTCCAGCAACACATTTTCAGCTCTGATCTCCAGCATCTGCAGCTCTCACTTTTTCCCTGTTATGTTCCTTACTCAAGCTAAAACACTTGTTCATCGTTCATCTCTTCATTTTTAGTTAAAAATCTTCTCTCACTTATATCCCTTTTCCTTGATTGACTGACATTATAGGTTGTGGGGTTGTCTTATAGCAAAAGGTTAGACAGGCTGGCCCTGCATCCATTTGGAGGAATATTAGGTGTTTTTATTAAAGCTTGAAAGACCCTAAGGGGATGTTGACAGGGTGGATGCTGAAAAGCTGTTTCCTCTTGTGTGAAAGACTACAACAAGGGCCATTGTTTAAAAATATGGGAACTCTCATTTAAGATGGAAATGCAGAGTTATTTCTCAGGAATTATAGAGTCCCAGAGATGTAGAGTATGGAAACAGATCCTTCGGTCCAACTTGTCCATTCCAACCAGATATTCTGAAATAATTTAGTCCCATTCACCCGCATTTGGCCCGTAGGTCTTTGAGTCCTTCCTAATCATGTATCCATCCAGATGTCTTTTAAATGTTGTAACTGTACCAACCTCCTCCACTTCCTCTGGCAGCTCATTTCCCCACACACACCACTCTCTAGATGAAAAAGATGTTCCTTAGGTCATTTTTAAATTTTTCCCCTCTCATCCTAAATCTATGCCCTCTGGTTATGGACTACCCTGGGGAAAATACCTTGACTATTCATCTTATCCATGCCCCTCATGATTTTATAAACTTTTATAAGACCACCCCTCTTTAGGAAAATTGCCCCAGTCTATTCAGTCTCTCCCTGTAGCTCAAACCCTCCAACCCTGGTAGCATCCTTGTAAATATTTTCTGAACCCTTTCAAGTTTAACAACATCTTTCCTATAGCAGGGAGAACTAGTCATATAATATCAGTGGCGAGGAATTCTGCAACAAGTAACTCATCTCCTGACTGTCCAAAGCTTTTTCACTATCTACAAGGCGCAAGTCAGGAATGTGATGGATACACTTAACTTGCATGAATGCATGAAGCTCCAACAATGCTGAAGAAACTTAAAACCATCCAGGACAAAGCAGCCTACTTGATTGATACAACATCCACAAAACTTCACACTCTCCATCATTGACACTCAGTAGCAGCAGTGTGTATCACCCACAAGATGCACTGCAGACATTTGCCAAGGCTCCTTAGACAGCAGCTTCCAAACCCAGACTATTGTTATCTCGAAAATCAAGGGCAGGAGATACTTGGGAACGCCACCACCTGCAAGTTTCCCTCTAAGGCACACACCACCCTGACTTGGAAATATATTGCTGTTCCTTCAGTATCACTGGGTTAAACTCTTGGTCTTTTTTCTATCTGCAGCAAGTGGATTACAATGGTTCACGGAGACAGCTTCTGATAGGCAGTTAGCTATGGGCAGGAAATGCTGGTCAGCTAGTGACACCCACATTCAAAAAAAAAATCACAACTACATCCCTTTGAAAAGTGACATTTTAACAACTCTGGAGAGGGTACATTAATTCAGAAGCTTACATTGTACTCGGCCATGCCACAATGCAGACAGCCAGACTGTGCTTTAACCTGACTAGGTGAGGCCAATTCCACTGAATCTGATTGAAACTGATGAGTTAAATCTCTCCTTTTCACCCCTCACAGACTTACACACGCCATTAAAGAAATGTATAATTATTTGAGATCAAAGCTGAAAAAAAATGTACTGGGCATGTATGTTTGGTTGAGTTTTGTTTTGAGGGTGATGGATAGTGAAAGTATCTGTAGCTCCATACCCGAGATTAGGGTTTAAAGATTGGGATGTCCAAATGATTAGAAAAAGCGATATTGTATTCTGTTCTGGAGGGCAGGTTACTTGCAACCACTCAGGAGAATAGATTGGCTGCCACAGGTGAATGTAGAGGCAGACAGGGTTATCCCTTTGGCTGAATCAAAATGACAAACAGCTGCTTGTGATTCAGGGCACACAGGAACTAACCTCATTGTACCAGCACACGGCAGACAGGCTGCTGGTCACACAGCAGCTGCTTCCAGGTTCAAATGTCAGGCCTATTTGTGAAATGCTTAGGCCATACAGGACCTACCTTTTTTTCATGGTTTGCAGTTTTGTTTTTAATTTAACATTTCCTTGACATTTTCCTGTTTTTTTTAACGCCCTTCATGGTGCCTGACCATCCCGTCACAGGGAATAATACATTAGTTTGGTTTTTTTTATTCACATGATGAATGAGGTAATTCTCTTTTGCTCATGCTGAAGAATATGTCTAGAATCAACCCAACTAGGATTAAATGAATTTTAACACACATAAGAAAAAAGAAAATTTGAGGTTTGTAGCAAAGATAAGCCTCTCAGTTGGTGAAGAGATGTTAAGCAATTTCATTCTAGATTTCTATTGACCCATAAACAATTCAGCCGTTTGCAGTCCTCCACTGGGGATACAATTTACCTAAACTGTAATGTATTTGTCAAGTGGTTGGCAACAAGATGTATGTTAGATAGTACAAAGTGTGAACGATTTGTTCCTCTTAACCTAGCATGTACTCTACACATACAGGATTGACCCTGAGATGCACATGAATCATACAGTACTTGGGCGTGAGTGAATTATCAATTTTGCAGCGGTATACACCGCCTCCTTTTTTGTTGCAAGTTTGGTTCCGTTCTTTCTTGAACTATGATTCCACAGTGGGTTGCCTTTATGTGCTGAGGCTTGTGACCATCAGGAGGGGTATCTACCACGGCAGACATTTCAGATGGGTGTGATTCTCTCCTCATTCAAAGCCACTCTCATGCAGTCTCCAGCTGCTGTTAATATGGAACAATCAGGAATGAGAATCCTGTTCCATTTTAATCTCGATTAACACACAGCAAAATTGCTGACTTCAGGCTCCTTCTTCAATTTCTGACAGTGGCTCCCACTTTGAAAACATGACTGCACCTCTGTAAAGCACTTTGAGATGTTCTGAAGTTCCATGATGCGATATTAATGCAAGAATTTTATTTCTCTCTCTCATATTTTCTGTTCTTTTTCCTTTCACTTTCATCCATTGCAAATATGTCTCCATCTTAAACTGATCTGAAGCATGGCTATCTTTCAGTTTGATGCAATTGTACAGTTTTTCCTGTACCCTTGATGTTTTACTGTGAGCTTTATATCAAAAAAAGTCAGTTCTGAGATTTGTGTGTGTGATTTTTTAAAAGCTAAGGTAGCTGTTGCCTCCAAACAGCTGATGTGCTGAGTAGGATTTAGTTTCAGTCATACTGTGAAGGATTGCAAGTGCTGCAATGGCTTAGTGACCTTTATCAAGCCCCTGTACACATTGGCGGGTTAACAGTGTTTCAGATTAAAGTCAAGCCTCCCTCTGGTAGTTTTATGTAAATACTCCAGATCGGCTGGTTTATTCTTCCTAGTGCCCAGAGGTTTGTACCAGCCTGAGCCAGGGAATTGGTGAGCTCTCTTTCTTTCGTAACTGTTGTTACTCCAGACTGTGTTGAGCTGCGCTGAATACACAGCAAGTTGCTGTGCAGACATGTGTTTGGGGCTGTCTGAAAGCTGAGTCTTTTATCAGTCACTGTTCCAGCTACCCTGTTTATACAATCCTAAAGCTAGGATTAAAAATGGTGTATATTCTATGTATAATTACCTGCTTCCACAAAATAAATAGTAATGTTTCTTTCCAAATCCAATGTAAAATAATGTCCGTGCATGCTGGTGCACTGCAAAGTTTGTGCAAATTGTGTGTTCTTTCATCAGAGTTGATTGAAAAACACTATTTCCTGTACAAATATCATATCACTGAGATACCCATGGGCTATCCTTTCCTTGCTGTTGCAGAATTTACATCTCCTTGACTTGGAGAAAGGAATGTGTTAAATGGAATGACTCTGTAATGATAGAGTATGTACATTGAGTTGATGTGACAAATAATCTGACACTTGCCAGCACTTTAAGAGAATCTCGTCATTGATACCATTTTTCAAAATAAATTAGATATTTAAAGTGAGCTAGGTTCATTTCTTAGTCGAAAATGATTTTTTTCCTTGCCTGATTTGCTGCAACAATTTCCTCCTGTCCTGAAGGCATTGATACTGTCTTGGTGTAAAGTATCGGAGGCATGGATTCTTGATGAAGTGTGTATTTTTCACATTTACAAGCGTAAGAATTAGAAGCAAGTGTAGGCCATTTGACCTCTCTAGTCAAATTCAATATCAGCTCCACCATTCAATAAAATGATGGCTGCCTTGATTATAGCCTTAATTCTACTTTTTGATACATCTCCCCCTCCCTCATCCAAAACTCTTGTAGGTTAAAAATCTGTCCAATTCAACTTTGAACATACTGTATTTAGTGACACAGCTTCCTGTATAATAGCAGATTATAACAAATAAACAACCCTTTGAGAGAAGAAATTCTTCCTCAAATAGCACACCTTTTCCATCTGAAATAGGGGACCCTTTATTTTGGAACTGTGCCCTACTCTAGAACATTCTGGGGGATGTAATGATATAATGATCATGTCATCATTAACCCAGGAAGCATCCAGATAATGATTTGGTGGCCAGGGTTCAAGTCCCATCATGGCAGATGGTGGAATTTGATTTTCAAAAAACATTAGAATTTTAAGTTGAACCCATTGTCAATAGTTGTAAGAGCCTATTTGGTTGACTAATGCCCATTAGGGAAAGGAAAATGCCATCCTTACGTGATCTGGTGTAAATGTGACTCCAACCCAGAGCAAAATGATTGGCTCTTAACTGGCTTCTGAAATTGCCCAGCAAGCCATTCAGCTATATCAAACCATGGAAAAGTTTCACATGTGGATTAAAATTAAATGGACTACTGGCATCAGCAGCAAACTGCTGACCCTGGAAAGTCCTCCTTACTAACCTCTGGGGGGCTGGTACCAAAATTGGGATAGCTGTCTCACAAACTAGTCAAATAACAACCTGATATAGTCAATCTCAAGGAATCATACCTCAGAGATGATGTCCTAGACAAGTGGTTCTTTACCTTTTCAGTATCAAGATGCACTTCAGTGAGGCAAACAATTCCACGGCAATTCATAACATGGTACTGTTTGTCTCATTGAAATGCACAACCACTTCTCTCAACTGAATGGATTGCTCATAAAACATCACACTTACTTGCACTTACTATGGTTACTAAGAGAAAAATCATAAGCAAAATGCCACTGTCTTCCATTGTAAGCACAGATACACTTTCAAAATCTGCTCAGCCAATTCTAACTATTCTTGGAAAATGGATCAGAGCAAAACCCAACACAGAAAATTGCAATTTACTGGGTTAGCGGGAAACCTGGGCCTACTGGTGTGTGCAGAACCTTTTTAATTGGAGGAGGAATTGATGAGAGGGCCACCTGCAAATCTTACTCCATTGTCAAGTTCTCTCTCTTTTTTTTTTCATGAACATCAATGTTGAAAATACTAACTCTCAGAGATATGTTGTTGGGACGGCGAGAGTACAGCAATAACATGGTCAGAGATCATAAGATATTTACATACTGCAGTCAGCCAAATGACTACAAAGTCACCTCTCTGAACTTCAGCTTCATCTGTAGCTCTTCATAGAGTCATAGAGATGTTCCTCTTTTTCTTTAACATCAGCTTTCGTTATGAATCAGAAGACAGTGAACTAAATAGATTGCGTATCCAGTCTTAGTCTTCCACATTTGTTGAACGGAAGTAGAATTTGAACTTCTCTTGCAGTTCTTTAAGATGTTTGAATGTGTGGCTGTGCAGCTTGACTGCTGCCTCATTCACTGACAATATGGTTAGAGAGAGAGATCGCAAGTGAAGTCCCTGCTGCTGTCTCATTTTTGACTTGAAACCTTGAGGTATTTCAGTGGTAGTCAGGATTGTCTTGTTCTTGCTCTGCATTTTAGTATTCAGCTCATTCAGATGGCTGAAAATGTCATTGAGATTTAACATCTTAGCCCACCAGTAATCATTAAATAGTAACTCTCTCCATAAGGTAGTTCATGTGTTGTTGAAATCTCCGTTAGTCCTGTCTGGAGCTCATGAAAGACCATTCTCCTGCAATAACCATTTCACCTCAGTGTGTAACAGTAAGTCCCAATGCTTGGCCTGATCTCTGCACAGAAAATAGTGAACAAACGTGATTTCAATTGTCCTGACCTGATGTAATTCATGATTTTCACAGCTTGGTCTCATACTGCAGCTAACTCTGATGGCATTGTTTTGGCTGCAACAGCTACAAGATGGAAGATGATTGGGTGATCTGAATGTCAGGATTTTGCTCTTTCACCTTACTGACAAATCCTTTGCCTTTCTCCATCATGGAGGCTCTAACGGATCCCTCAAGTAGGTATCTGTTACCCAAAATATTTGTTCACAAGGTACATGACAGAGCAGCTTCTTATAGAATTTCTCCTGAATGGAGTTCCCATCAATGTACTAAATGTTGTCCAACCGCTGAGAGTATGATCTCATCAATGTGTGAAGGATACTTGCCACTAGTAGCTAACTTCTCTTGCATCATCACTTCGATATTAGCTGACATGTTGTCAATTTGCTGTTTAACTGTGTTTTCGGAGAGTAGAATTTTATCGATCTGAAGCATCAGCCCCAAGCATTACACCTACAATATTTTTACATGCAGGCATGCTAATGGGTTTGGAAACGGCATGAGACTTACTTGATTTTACTACATGTTCAGCCACCAGGTAACTAGCTTCTTGAGTTTTATCCATCACTTGTGCACACTCCATCAGATGTTGCCTCCTCTTCTCTCAAGCTCTTGAAATTCTGAATATGTTTATTTGCAAGAGATGGGTGTTTGATCTGTAAACGTTAGTTTACTTGGTACCATCACAGTGTCTGCCAGCTTCTTTCTGCAGATGAGACATTCAGGCAAGGACAAACAGCACTTCTTGTCCATGGAAATCCCAGGACCAGATAGCTCTCATTGCACTGTCTCTGAACAGTTCTTGCTTTCAGATGTTTCATCGACTGAATTAGCAGAGGAGTCACCTGTTTTGAGAAGAAACTTTTCATTTCTTCTTAGATTTAACATTTGGAGAAGTCGAGTCAGAGAACCATTGAGTCATAAAGCATGGATACAGACCCTTCAGTCCAACCTGTTCATGTCAACTGTTAACCCAAACTAAACTAGTTCCACCTGCCTATGCTTGGCCCATATCCCCACTAAACATTTCTTATTCATGTACTTAACTAAGTGTCTTTTAGATGTTGGAACTGTACCTGCAACCACCACTTATAGAGTCATAGAGATGTACAGCATGGAAACAGAACATTCGGTCCAACCCGTCCATGCTGACCAGATATCCCAACCTAATCTAGTCCCACCTGCCAGCACCTGGCTTATACCCATCCAAATGCCTTTTAAATGTTGCGATTGTACCAGCCTCCACCACTTCCTCTGGCAACTCATTCCATACCCGTATCACGCTCTGAGTGAAAAAGTTGCCCCTTAGGTCCCTTTTATATTTTTCCCCTCTCACCTTAAACCTATGCCCTCTAATTCTGGACTCCCCGACCCCAGGGAAAAGCCTTTGTCTATTTATCCTATCCATACCGCTCATAATTTTGTAAACCTCTATAAGGTCACACACATCCTCTGGAAGTTCAATCCACACATGAACCACTCATGTCATTTTAAAATCTTTCTCTGCTCACCTTAAAAATATGACCCCTTGTTTTGAAATCCCCCACCCTAGGGAAAAGATACATGCCAATCACCTTATCTATACCCCTTCATGATTTTATAAAACTCTATAAGGTCACCCCTCAACCTGACATTCAGATCACCAATGCATCCTCAAATAATTCAAAAATATTCACTTTAAAGTTTGTGCTGAGGTAGAATTGTGTCCAGACAGCCAGTTCAATCGCTGTTTCAATTGCATGCCTTTTTACTATGCATGCATAGTTCCTTCTCAGAACATGCTTGGTCCTGTTCATGAGAAGGTGCCAAACCTTTGTCTGTGCATATATCAGATACCGCAACGTAAAGCAGCGCTGCTCCCATGGATTTTGCAGCATACTGGTTGAAAATCTCTGATAAAACTATTCAGATCACTGGATTGCATGCTGTTCCACTGGCACTAGGCCAGACTCCTAACTTTGCATGTTGTTTTAAGCAGGTGTACAGTGGATATTCCAGGAGTGATGCAACTGGTCAAAGTACTGTTTAAACAAAACAGAATTTATTTGCAAGATTAGCGAATGAAACACAAACAAAAGAAAACAGAATATAGAGTAACTTTACCTCTCCAAAACCCCAACAGACTAACCCCACCTAATAATGCTGCTCCAAATATTTGCAACAATCCCCATAAACACCCGTTGGCAAAAAAATAAGGTAAAATCAATCACAGGGTCTTATAGGAGAGAGATGTTCAAGAGAGAGAGGATCAGTGTGGACCTGCTTCTTTGGATCCAGCAGCTTCACAACAGACTGCCCCGCAGTTCTGAACCCAAACCAAACCACACCAGAGAAATGCTGAGCTGGGAGAACTGGCCACTCCCTTTTCATTGTACAGGTATTTCTTTTAAAACTTAAAAGCTTTCTCAAGTAGATCAACCCCTGACATATCGGAGCCTGTGTCTTTACGATCTCCTGAAAAAAAAAATCAACAACAACCTAACCTTGTTAAATGATTAGCACCATCACACCAGTCAGGAAGAATTTGCCCTGGAAAACTTCAACATTGACCCTGAAAGCCACGTTGCTAAACTGCTCTTTTGTTCTAATTTCTCCCTCTCCATTTTTAGTAAGCTTTGTAAAGTGTTTTCAATTGTAATTTATTGTCGAACTCATTGAATATAGGTACATCAGAACATAGGAACAGGAGTAGGTCATTCAGCCCCTTGGGCCTGATCTGCCATTTAGTGAGATTATGGCTGATCTGTGGGCAAACTTCATGGTGTAAAATCTCTGACTACATTTTATCTTCCTCCTCTGGAAACCAAAAGCGCAGAAACCAGCTTCAGTATCTCACTGCTGTGATGCTAGATCAGATTAATACATTTAGTACCGAAGGATCTTCCTGGCTGTTTTAGTTGAGCTCTTGTCTTAAATATCTGAATTATTAGAAGAACTCAAAAATGTATGCGTTTTAATATTTCTAATATATTCTAAACAATTGGGGAAATTTGCTCATGATCCATCCTTGCTGGGAATGCAGTTCCAGCAACATCCTGTTTTGTGTTTAACAAAATAGAAGATGTTTTGTAAATGACATATCTGCATTCCAAAGCACACTTCCTTGCTTTACTTTCCAGAAGCATCTTCTTCAAACACTGATATCGCTAATAAGGAAGCATACTGACTGGAAATGACTCTTGAAGTTTATGGGGAGGTACTGTCAAAGTCCACATTTGAAAGCATTGTAAATGATGCAAAAGTGTATCGAGGCATTTCAGTTTGTGTCAGGATGTGGTCAGACCAAGAAAGAAGATATGGATAATAGATTCAGCCTTTTCTCTTTCCTGCAGTCACAAGACAAGATCAATGAGTTTTCTCTAGGCTCTATTCTTTCATCATATTAATGATCTCCACTCATCATCTAACCTCACTGCTCTATCTCTGATGACTTCACCCGAGACTTATCTACTCACTTCAGATCTTATTCCCATTGTGCTCAATACTCCTGACATTACATCGTCTAATGATTGATTCTCTACACATTAATCTCATTCATGTCCTTTGATGGAGAATGAGAGTTCTTTCACTTCTTCATTATCTTTTCACCTCTTGATTTCTAACCACAACTATTATCACTTACCTATGGCTGCTTCACCCTTGGTACTTCTCCATACCGTAATATTTTTTGCATCCCAGTACTTGTGGGCTTCCTACATTTCCCTCAGGTTAAAGTTCAAGAAAGATGGCTTCTTCTGCTAAACTAGTTTTTCAAAGCTCTACACTTGTTCACTGTTATAACAAAATAATTTAGTAGTCTCTTGATCTGTGTCCCTGTTTATGATTGTGTTAAATAGTGAGAAAGCAGAAATGCTTTCTCCCCTAACCAAAAGACCCAAGAACTATGGATGCTGGAAATCAGAAACAAAGACAAACATTGCTGGAACTCAGCAGGTCTGGCAGCATCTGTGGAGAGAAAAAAAAGAGTTAACCCTTCTTCAGAACTGATTGTAGCTGGGAAAAGGATGGTATATATGATAAAGAAGGTATGGGGCAAGAAGTAAGTGATAGATGGAGATGGAGCCAACAGAGAGGAAAACAATTGAGCAGACAAAGGAAAGGTAAAGGTCAGCCTGGGTGAATGAATAGCTGCTAATGGGCATCATTTGTAGCTGACAATGGGTTGATTGTGTTAGCAGCCTATGTAATGACAGGTTTATAGGTAAGGACTTGGGAGAAGGTGTTCAGGGCCCTACATTTATTGAACTCAGTATTGAGTCCAGAATGCTGGTTCTTCGAGCTGGCTGTAAGATTTTCTGAAGTACTGCAGTCAGCCCGAGGCAGAGATTTTGGCAGGGGGACATGTGGTGGCGTGTTGAAAAGGCAGGGGATTGGAAACTCATGGTCATTTTTGAGGACAGAATGTAGGTGTTCTGCAGAAGTGGTCACCCAGTCTGCATTTCATCCCCCACATCGTGAGCAGAGAATATAGCAGACTAGATTGAGTGAAATGTAAGTAAGTCCCTCCTTCACCTGGAAGGCATGTCTGGGACCTTGGATAGTAAGGAGGGAGGAAGTAAATGGGCAGGTGTTACACCTTCTGCCTTTGTATAGGAAGATGCCGTGTGAGTGTTGGGGTATTGGGACCATGGTATCCTGAAGGGATTGGTCCCTCTGGAAGGCTGACAAGGGAGGGAAACAGAATGTTTATCTGGTAGTGGCATCCTGTTGGCGGTGGCGGAAATGACGGCCAATGATCCTTTGGATGGGATGGCGAGTGAGGACAAGGGGGACCATTTCGCTATTATAAGAGGGAAGAGAGGGAGTGAGGACCAAAGTGTGGGAGATGTGTCGGACCCAGCTGAGGACCCTGCCAACCGTGGTGGTGGGAAATCATTGGTTGAAGAAGAAGGTGGACATTTAGGAGGTACCCTTGTCAAAGTGGGCATCATCAGAAACAGATGCGACGAAGATGAAGGAACTTGGGAAATGGAATAGAGTCTTTGCAGGAAATAGGGTGTGAGGATGTGTAGTTAAGGTAGCTGTGGGAACTGGTGAATTTGTAGTGAATATTCATGGCCAGTCTATCCTGAGAAATGAAAACAGAGAGGCGAGGAAGGGAAGGAAGGAGTTAGAGATAGTCTGAGTGAAGGTGAGAGTGGGATGAAAATTGGAAGCAAAATTGATAAACTTTTAAAATTCTGTTTTTATATCGTTTCTTCCTTTTTCTGTGATATCTGCCCAAGGCTTGCATGCTGCTCCTGAATCTGGGGAAACTTTCTTGTACTCCTGATGGGATTATAAGAATAAGTTTACTGATAGTTGAACCTTCTGTCACCTTGAGCACTTAACCTCTGTCCATTGTAAATTCATTATACATTTTCTTTTTGATACTTCAATGACCAGTCCTCTTGTTTTCTTCTTGTACTTTCCTGTCTCCTATCTCGCCATGTTCAAATCAATATTTAGCATGGTTTCTCATATTTCCACTCTTACCTTTCCTTGAAGTTCAAATGATGAAACTCTGTTTTCCACATGTTTTTGTCTCCCCTCCCATTTTTCATATTTTTAAAATTCAATCTTATGTTGCCTAAGTATTATTTCTTTATTTACCTTGTTAATCAGATAGTGCTGCCCTTTACATTGGCTTCTCAATTTTCAGAAGTACTTACACTTCTATACAGTACAAGGATGATTTGGAATCCCAAGTTCTCTGTGCATCAAATCCTGAACACAAAACTGACTGCATTTTCTGGGATTAAATAAGAAAATCTCATTTGGAGAAGATTTTGTGTGGAAATGGCAAACATTTCATTTATATAAATGATTTGGATGTTAACATAGGAAGTATAGTTAGTAAGTTTGCAGATGAACCAAAATTGGAGGTGTAGTGGACAGTGAAGAAGGTTACCCCAGATTACAATGGGATCTTGATCAGATGGGCCAATGGGCCAAGGAATGACAAATGGAGTTTAATTTAAATAAATGTGAGGTGCTGCATTTTGGAAAGGCAAATCATGGCAGGACTTATACACTTAATGGTAAGGTCCTGGGGAGAACTACTGAATAAAAAGACGTTGGAGTACAGGTTCACTCTCCTTGAAAGTAGAGTCGCATGTAGATAAGACAGTGAAGAAGGCCACCTCCAGCAGGATGTCACTGCCAGATACATATTCTGCTTCCCTCCCTCGTTTGGTATGCTTTCCTTTATTGATCAGTGCATTGAGTAATAGGAATTGGAAGGTCATGTTGCAGCTGTACTGGATATTGGTCAGGCCACTTTTGGAATACTGTGTGCAATTCTGGTCTCCCTGCTACAGGAAGGATGTTGTGAAACTTGAAAGGGCAGGAAGGATGTTGTGAAACTTGAAAGGGTTCAGAAAAGATTTACAAGGATGTTGTCAGGGTTGGCGGCTTATAGGGAGCAATAGGGAGAGGCTGAACAGGCTGGGGCTATTTTTCCTGGAGCGTCGGAGGCTGAGGGGTGACCTTATAGGGGTTTATAAAATCACGAGGGGCATGGATAGGGTAAGTAGGCAAAGGTTGGGGGAGTCCAAAGATAGAGGGCAGAGGTTTAAGGTCAGAGGGGAAAGATTTGAAAGGGACCTAAGGGACAACCTTTTAACGTAGAGGGTGGTGCATGTGTGGAATGAGCTGCCAGAGGAAGTGGTGGAGTCTGGTACAATGACAGCATTTAAAAGGCATCTGGATGGGTGTACGAATAGGAAGAGTTTAGAGGGATATGGGCCAAGTGCTGGCAAATGGGACCTCAATTAATTTAGCATATCTGGTTGGCATAGAAGAGTTGGACCAAAGGGTCTGTTTCTATGCTGTACATCTCTATGACTCTAATATCTTCAGTTGTGACTGAGGTATACCTTCAGGAAAAGATTGAGATGCATCATTAGAATAATGTGTTGGAACTTACATTACCTGTAATCAAACAAAATCAAAAATAGTTATTCTTTATTAAAATGTAACCACACACAAACTGACCATTGACTTTAAATACAACATGCACAAAAAGCTCAACGAGAAAGATGGGACAGAGATAAGGACCACTAACAATGTGGTAGCAAGGATTTAACTGTTCATTTCTCATGAAATTCTCCTGACAGAAATCTTTAAGGTTATAGTGCAGTTCAGTATATAGAGCATGTATTCCCTTTGGTTTGGTTCCAAAGACAACAGATGTATCCAGCTGAGGGACTTTAGAACTCAGAAGGTGGGTACTAAAAGATGTTATGATTTAAGATTTTCTTAAAATTTAATTGCTATCATGAAAAATGTCAGAGTCTGGGAAAAGCCCATAGTCTAGGTCATCATTGAGTGTGGTACAACGCCATCCTTTAAGTGGCTGCTGCTGCTGCCCAAGTTATGATCCAGTAAATCATAGTGTCTTTGTCTGATGATATTGATGAGGCTTTTGGATGAAGTATTAAACTTGGACACCCTCTGCCATCATAAGTGGATGTGAAAGATACCTGTAACAGTATTTGGAAAAGAAACAGGAAACTATTCCCTGCCTTGTATTTATCCATAAACCAACAGGTGAAGCTAGTAAAAGATAGGTCGCGGTGAAAATACTCAACTGGCCTGATAGCATTTATGGAGGGAGAACCCAAGTTAACATTTTGAGTCAAATGTGAATCAGGACTCACCTAAACATGAATTATATAGCCCTTATCACCGTGTTGCTGGTGGGAGTTTTCTCAGTGTCGATAAAGTGTGGAGCTGGAAAAAGCACAACAGGTCAAGCTGCTTCAGAGGAACAGGGAACCTTTCATCAGGTTCTGACCTGAAACGTTGCCTTCCCTGCTCCTCAGATGCTGCTTGATTTGCTATGCTTTTTTTCAGCTCCACACTTTATCAACTCTGACTTTCTAGCATCTGCAGTCCTCACTATCTCAGAGTTTGCTCAGGAGCAACTTGTCTCTTTAAAGCTTACAACAGTACAGTAATGAGAGGAAGAAATTGTGCCCCGTAAGATGGTTTTGTGGTTTCCCAGTATTGGAAGCAGGTGGATAGAGAGAAGGGACCAAAAGGTTTTTTCCATGCTCCTTTACACTGTCTGCTTTAGTAAAGAAGTACACAACCTTTGAACAAAATTCTCTTTCGCTATTCATCCACTGGCAATGCCAGCACTTATTGTCCACTCCTGGTTCCCTTTGAGAAGCTTGAGGTGAGCCACCTTCTTGAATACAACTGAGTTGCTTGCTCGCTAAACCCAGAGAACAGTTAGTGGTCAACTAACAGTCAACAGTGGGCCCTGAAGGCATGTGTCTGCCAGACTGGAAACAAATGGTAGATTTCCTTCCCTAAGGGATTCTGATGAACCAGGTGGTTTCTTTACAAGCCATCCAGTAGTTTCATATTAACAGTTGCTGATAAATAGCTTTTTATTTCAGATTTATTACATTCTTTACCTGTTGCCATATTGTGCAATATCAGCAATCAAGGATCTTCACGGTGCTTGATAGCAGCCAACATTTTAGTGTTGTTCCCAAATCTTGGACCTATTCTGCTTTTTAAATTGCCTGCAATCCCTCTTGTTTTCCTCTTGGTTTGCTGCACTCCAGTCACTTCCAGATGGTCTAGCTTCTCTCTCTCCTAAGAACATGCCCAAATGATAGGAAATGTCATTTTGCAAAAAAGTTCTTCTCATTGCTGGCTTCCCTCAAAACATCCTCATTAGTTCTGTGTCATCATCATACATCTTAGAAACAGCATCTCAGTTGAGTTTAGTGTACCTTCCATTGTCTTGTCTGTATCCAATTTCCATGTTCAAGTCATAAAGCTGACCAGATGTAACATTCTGCTATTCTCTTTCTGCTTTCTGTAGAGAGATTCTTAGTTCTAATATGGTCTGAGGTGTTGGTGAGGGTTTGGTTTGTTATTTATTGTTAGGTTTATTTCATTAACTGTAATTTAATGCAACTGCTGTGCTGAAATTTGAACTCATATCTCCAGAACATTTGTCCAGACCTGTAGTTCACTAGTCCCACAATATTCTCTCTATCCTATATCCACCAGTAGGGAATGTTAGCTCTAGATTGTCCAGGATACAAAGTGAAATACAGCTAGCTGAATGTGATATATTTACCAAGTACAGTAGAATCCTATTGTTGCCCTTCCCTGCACCATCACACATACAGAAGATTCTCTCCTTGACAAAGGGACATTGAATACACATTTTCGTGGAGATACCTACAATGCAAGGGGCAGGTAGGCCAATTTGCAGCTTTTATGAAAGGAAGAAAGCACAGTTGTATCTTGTCATTAGGTTAGATTAGATTCCCTACAGTATGGAAACAGCCCCTTCAGCCCAACAAGTCCACAACGATCCTCCGAAGAGCAACCCACCCAGACCCATTCCCCCACCCTATATATACCCCTGACTAATGCACCTAAAACTATGGGTAGTTTAGCACGGCCAATTCACCTGACCTGCACATCTTTGGATTGTGGGAGGAAACCCAGTCAGACACGGGGAGAATGTGCAAACTCCACGCACACACAGTTGCCTGTGGTGGGAATTGAACCTGGGTCCCTGCTGCTGTGAGGCATATGTGCTAACCACTGAGCCACCGTGCCACCCAACTTGCTTGCTTGCCATTTATTAGTTTGCTCATCTGCTGTAAATGCAACTCAAAGGGCGATTTTTTTCCATTATTTGGCAATGTTTGTTTGAATGAGATTCCCGGTTTACTATGACCTCCATTGGCATTTCACATGCAATGTTCCACTCTTCTTCTTTTAATCATGCAACTGGCTTCTTTAGTGCAGATATCGTGGAATCATTCAGCAGGAGAGGGGAGCAAGGGAAAACAATCTCTCCACATATAATCCTGACAAGTCCCATAAGAATCTTGTATATTTCAATGAGGTCGCTTCTCATTCTCCTAAATTCCAATAAGTACAGGCCCAACCTAGTTGACTTCAAAAGACAGCCCCTCCATAATGGGATCAGTGTAGTGAACCTTGGTTGAATTGCCTTGAATGCCAATAAATCTTTCCTTAGATAAGTGACCCAAAATTGTTCATGATATTCCAGCTGTGGTCTGACTAGTGCCTTTCATTGTTTTAGCAAAACCTTCATTCTTTTATACTCTATTCCTTTTGAAATAAAAGTCAACATTCCGTTGGCCTTTCCTATGATGTGCTCAACTTTTGTGATTCATGCATAACAGAAGAGATCCTTTTTTAAAGTAATCATTTTGTGATCGGGTGGGGGGGGTGGCATAAGTGAATAAAGAAGTGGAACCAGTTCATGCCTCTTCACCTGGAAGCTTGACCATTTCACGTATCCTGTCTGGAACTATAACAAATTGGGAGATCCTCACCTGGGATTTGTGCTATTCTCCTCAGCTACTTCCCATGGTGGGTAGTTCCACATTCTCATCATGCTCTAGCTAAATGGTTTCTTAGCTGAATGCTGACATAAGGGCCATTAAAAAATAAAGCGAGGTGTCACATCTGCTGCTGACTCCTAGGGGCACGGTTTCCTGAGAATACGATGCCCAGTGCTGGTGAGAAAGAGGAAATGGAAGATGTGCGAAGTGTTTTATCTTGCTGGCCACACTCAGGATATGGCTCCTCTTGGAGCCCTGTTTTGCAGTGCTGGGTGTGAAAGGGTTGGCAGTCAGTGTTCAGTACAGCTGCTTCCAAGTGGCACAAGTGATAATTCTTGGTCGTTTGCT
This sequence comes from Chiloscyllium plagiosum, assembly GCF_004010195.1. Lineage (NCBI taxonomy): Eukaryota > Metazoa > Chordata > Chondrichthyes > Orectolobiformes > Hemiscylliidae > Chiloscyllium > Chiloscyllium plagiosum. The sequence continues at coordinate 1,996,567 of NC_057754.1, forward strand.
TACACACAGAGTTTTGATTGCATGCTTGTACTCATTTACATATCTGTTTGTGCATTGGTAAAATATCAAATTGAAATCCATACAGGCAGCTAAACCTGGGAAACCTTCTCTGCAGATCTTTAGATGTACCATTTAGCTGGCCGCATGCAACGGAATTCTGACGGAGAAGCAGATAAAGGAGGCAGACTGCTTGGCTTTTTCATAGCTTATTTAAATTGATTCATTGCATGATGTGCCAACATTTCAAATATATTCTGACAGAATTCTGAATATTTGAGTGTCCCCTGTATCCAATGACAGCAGGCAGAATAAGTGAGATGAAGAGAAGGCAGAACTTCACTTGTTCAAATCGCCATGAATATCTGAAGGTGAGAGATTGTAAAGAGGAGTGAATGGAGCTCTACATGTGAAGGTCCCCATGATCATCAAGATGGTCACTCATGGCACTGGCACTCAGAAACAAGGGCCAGTATCAGTAGACAGAATACAAGAAAAGGAAGAATTGTCTCTCTTCATAAAACTTCAGCAGAAGATCCTTTGTTCTTCTCTGTCAGGAATTCTATGCTTCCACTTTTAACATTGTGTTGAATTGCTGCAGCTTACTTCAAAGTTCAGCAGGCTCCCATCCTTGATGCACCCTGGCTGACAGCAAACCACATGTCAATTGACCTGAGAGTTTCAACAGGTGGGCTGTGAAACTCTGTCAAGATCACAAACAAACTTAGAGGGAGGAAATTAAAAGTGCCAGGAATGGCTTCCCTGTGAATTTCCATGTTGCCAAAACTGCCATCATGGTTCCAGGACTGCCAAAGCACTGGATATGCTTTGAATCTTCTTGAAATTGGTTCCAGGACTCAAATGCATATTCTCTCAGATCCTGAACATTGATACTTATCGAAAAGTATGACTCCAGATATCAGGTGAAGCAACAATTAGATTTGTCTGCATTGTCCTTCATTGTAAATTAGCCTACCTACCAACACCCATAGCCCAGAGTGAAACATGAAGAATGGCCATTTGAGTAATGTATTGAGTGAAGCTTTGGAAGATGCATCCCAGCCAGGTTGTTCAAACAAGTGGGGAGAAACAAAAACATAAATTTCTGGAAAAGCTCAGCAGGTCTGGCAGTATCTGTGGATAGAGTTCAGAGATAATGTTTCGGGTCCAGTGACCCTTCCTCAGAACTGATTTTTGGTAGGAAGTAGTTTTTTAGGTTTCTGATTTCCAACATCCTCAATGTTTTTTTTAAAGTAGAGAGAATAATTGAAACAATAAAGATTTGGGGCGTTGGGCCCATTAGACATGACAAGTTGTAGTTCATATGTCCTTGTTTGCTATGATCTGCCTATACTACTTGCAAAACAAAGCTTTTCACTGTACGTAGTGTGCATGTTACTACAATAAACCTTGATGCTGTAAACAGCTAATAAGTGTATTACATGAACACACAGTGAAAGCTTTGTTTGCTGCATCTGTCTCATGTTGATTACTTTCAGACAATATGTTTTAATATTTCTGTAAGAAAACAAAGTGAAATACAGGACTTGAAAAGACTCCTTTCCCTCGCTGGATGTTCAGGTCACAGGCCTGGAATATTTCCTAGTGATTATTCTTTATCATGTAGAGGATACCTTCTCCTGCTACCACAAGAAGTGCAAAACCTGCACCCACACCTCTCTCCTCACCTCCGTCCCAGGCCCCAAAGAATCCATCCACATCCAACAGAAATTCACCTGTACTTCCACACACATCATTTACTGTATCTGTTGCACCCGATGTGGTCTCCTCTACGCTAGGGACACAGGACGCCAACTCGTGGATCATTTCAGAGAACATCTCTGGGACACCAACCCCACTGCCCTGTCGCTGAATACTTTAACTCCCCCTCCCACTCTGCCAAGGACATGCAGGTCCTGGGCGTCCTCCATCGCCAAACCCTAACCACCCGACGCCTGGAGGAAGAACGCCTTGTCTTCTGCCTTGGGACCCTCCAATCACACGGCATCAGTGTGGATTTCACCAGTTTCCCCATTTCCCCTCCCCCCACCTTATCCCAGTCCCAACCTTCCAACTTGGCACTGTCCCCTTGAACAGTCCCACCTGTCCCATCTTCCTTTCCACGTATCTGCTCCACCCTCCTCTTCGACCTCTACCTCTTTCACCTCTACCTTCATCTACCTTTCCCCTTTGCCCCACCTTCTCCCATTTGTCTCTCAGTCCCCTTGGCCCACAAACCTCATTCCTGATGAAGGGCTTATTCCTGAAACGTTGATTCTCCTGCTCTTTGGATGCCGCCTCACCAGCTGTGCTTTTCCAGCACCACATTCTTCGAGAAAGGATGCTTATGAAGAATGAAGCACTTTATTGTTTCACATCAGGACATACAATTAGTTTGGCATTACAGCCTCTGAAGGACTTCTTATTTAAGATTTACTTTAAAATGATCTGAACTCACTTTGAGGTGTTCATGGTAAATATGATCTTGAAATATAATGTAAATCATCTGTTTTCATAATGCACTGAATAATAACTGTATACCTCAAAACATCTATTTTGGCACATTGAACATTTGCAAAGAATGCAAATGGTTTTGACAGCAACTAATTTGCAACTAATTTTCTCCAAGCTTTTTGTTCCTACCCTTTGTTTTTATTGCTGTGGAGAAACTGTCCATTAGTAATTATGATGTGGAGGAGCTGATGTTGGACTGGGATGGGTAAAGTTAAAAATCACACAACACCAGGTTATAGTTCAACAGGTTTATTTGGAAGTCAAATAAACCTGTTGGACTATAACCTGGTGCTGTGTGATTTTTAACATTAGTAATTACGCAAGAGCCTTTAATTGTGATTAAAGGCTCAATATACCGGCCAATATACAGGTCCAATATACCGGCCACTACAGCAGACAGCTGAAACTGACAACCGGAAGCGGCAGGGACAGGCCACTATAAATGCCGGAGTAAACACCATAGAAGCGCTTCACAGGAGGCTCTCAAGCACTGAGGATGTCACCTAGACAGGGGACGAAACGTTTGCAACAAAAACTTCCAGCTCGGCGAACAGAACCACAGCTTCCTTAAGTAAATTGAGCTGTTACCTTTTTATAGAATTAAATTTAATGCAGTGAGGACTTTTGATGCTGTGAGCAAAATACTGTGGATCCTACAAATCTGAAATTAAGACAGGCAACATCTGTGGCTTGAGAAACCAAGACGACACTTCAGGTCAATGATCTTTCAGCAGAATAGCATTAAATATTTTTATTTCTTTAAAATAACCAGAGCACAGCCGATGTCTGTTTGTATCGTCCGGGATTATAGACTAAAGTTCTATTTCGACGAACCTGTTGTAATACAGCTGCCAACACTATATCAAATAAGTACAACATTGGGTTACTTCTTTCAAGTTGGAGTGCTTGATGTGTTCTTATAATGTGCACTGCAATTTGAAAGATTATCTATGACATATGTTTACATGTAATTTGGACTGCTGCTTTGTGCAATTGACTTAAAGGATTTTAGAGTACAGAAGATGACCATTCGACACACTGTGACTGTAGTGGCTCCTGAAAGAGCTATCCAGCTAGTCCCACTCTCCAACTCTGTCCCTTTGGCCCCCTAAATTAATCACTTTCAAATATTTCCAACATTCTAGCTTGAGTCCAAGAACTCTGAAAAGTGAATTGAAATATACAGTAAATTGGAGGTTTAGATATCCAAACTAAGACCTTCTAGTTGGCTGAGAGAGAAAGCTTCCATTTCGTACAAACCCCACAGTGCGGAAGCAGGCCATGCAGCAAATCAAGTCCACACCATCCTTCCAAAGGGCATCCCACACAGATCCATTCCCCCACTCTATCCCTGTAACCGTGCATTTCCCATGGCTAATCCACCTAGCTTGCAAATCTCAGGCAATTTAGCAGGATCAATTCACCTAACCTGCACATTTTTGGACTGTGGGAGGAAATGGAGCACCCGGAGGAAACCCAGACAGACACAGGGAGAATGTTCAAGCTCCACAAAGACAGTTGCCTGAGGCTGGAACTTGGGTCCCTGGTGTTGTGAGGCGCACAATGCATTAACCAGCCGCATCATTGATAATCTTCTGTTTTTTCTCTTTATTCTTGTATGTGATGTGGGTGTCATTGGCAAAGCTGGCATTTTTTACTCATTGCTAGTTACCATTGAACCAATTAGCTCCCTGGGCCATTACATAATACAGTTAAGAGTCAACCAAATTGTTATGGACCTGGAAACACAAAGGTTTACTGTGATCATTTTACTTAATGGCAATTTTTTATAAAGAACTATACATGTTGTAATCACTTTGTCTTGCTGGACTATAAGTATGTTGTCATCACCTTCTGTATCTTGCCAAAGTTGTTGTTCTTCATTAATTTGAAGACAGGGAGCGCAGAGTAGCTTTTGACAGGTAGGGACACTCACAACAAGGCCTAACCTGTCACCACATAGAACCTTTATAAAAATGATTACTAGATAATCATAAGGAGCAAGGAGTTGTGACTGTGTTTTCCTCTATCTGAACCCTGGTACATTCCATCCAATATCAAGCTTTTTTAGATTAGATTAGATTAGATTCCCTACAATGTAGAAACAGGCCATTCAGCCCAACAAGTCCATATAAAGGTTTATAAAATCACAAAGGGATGGACAGGGCAAGTAGCCAAGGTCTTTTTCCCAGATTAGGGAAGTCCAAAACTAGAGGGTATAGGTGAGAGGGGAAAAATTTAAAAGAGACCTAAAGGGCAACATTTTCAAACAGAAGATGGTGCGTGTATGGAATGAGCTGACAGAGGAAGTGGTGGAGGTTGGTTCAATTACAGCATTTAAAACGTATCTGGATGGGTACATGAATAAGAAGGCTATGGGGGTTATGGGCCAGATGCTGACAAATGGGACTAATTTAATTTAGTATATTTGGTCAGCACGGATGAGTTGGACCGAAAGGTCTATGACTCTAATTGCTACTCTGGATGAGTTGTGCTAGCTGAATGTAGACCACAAATCAGTCCTGGGACTTTCCTATGGCTCAGATTCAAATGAGACAGATTGTTAATTCTGAGCTGTATCCATAACAAATGGTTAGTGGCAGCAGTCTTGGCTTGTGAGTGTTGTGTACTCAGCTCTACCCCAATGTTAATGTTGTCAGGAATTCTTTTAAGTTACAACCATGCAGTTGCAAATCACTTGTGTTTTATTGAATGCTGCCTTCCAGCTGACAGTTCTCAAATGTAAAATTATTTGTTTGACTAAGTTTCCTCTTTTTAACAATTTGCAGCTATTATTTTGGCAAGCCCTGTTATAATGATACCTGCAGCGTGATTGAATCCGAAACTGAACAAGATAATTCCATTGTTGCTGAAACTGTGGATGTATTTTCTGTATAGTGCAACTGGTTGAGGTCGACAAGGTCAGAAGTCACACGACACCAAGTTATAGTGCAACAGGTTTATTTGAAATCACAATCTTTCGGAGCATTGCTGCTTTGTCAAGTGAAGTGATGAAGGGCCACGCTTCGAAAGCTTGTGATGTCAAATAAACCTGTTGACTATAACCTGGTGTCATCTGACTTCTGACCTTGTCCACCCCAGTCCAACACCGGCACATCCACAACATGGTTGGGGTTGATGAAAGTAATTTTGAATGGTTGATTGACACCCTGAAGTTTTGCAAAGTTAGTTAATAGGGTCAAGAGGTTTTGCATTTAGTTGATGACTTTCTTCAGGATACAGAATGCATTGATTAGTTTTCAAAAGGGCAGGTTGCTGAATTGCCCAAATTTGTAGGCAGTACCAAAGTGGAGACAAGAACAAAGAATGAAAACTAATGTCACAAGTTCAAACAAGACCTTGACAAGCTGGTATAACTTAGTGTTGAGGATTGCAAAGTGACAGCATTTATCAGTGGGTACAAGGAGATGTTGTGCTAAAGGGAAAAGCAGTGAGCGATCCGAACAGGGGAGAGACATTTCAGTGGAAGGAAAGGGAAATTTGTAGCTTCTGCTTATGACATGCAAACCTCCCTTCCTGCACTTGTTTCAGATAATGCTTTAAGACTCAGAGACAATAAAGCTGAAAAATCTGGCTTTGGATAGCTACTTTCAACTCCAAATTTTTAAAAATTATGTCATAGGGTGTGGGTGTCACCCGCAACATCAGCATTTATTGCCAATTCTTAATTGCTCTTGAACTGGGTACCTTGGTCGTTTATTTCATTGGGCAGTTAAGAGTCAGCAACACTGGTCTGGTTCAAGGACAGCAGATTTTCTTCCCGAATTTATGAACAGGATAGTTTCTGCCTATGCTTTCATGGTCACCTTTACTGAGACTGACTTTGAATTCCATGTCTATTGAGTTTAATTCAGTTTAGCTGTTGCCATGACAGGATTTGAACCTATGCCCTCAGAAGCGTGTGTTGGTCCTCTAGATCACTAGTCCAAGTACATTACTACTTCCCCACTGCCAACCAAGAAGCCTTTGGATGCATTCATGGTTATGTTTTTGTGTACGTAGTTTGATTAAATGGCCATTCTGAGTGTAAGATAAGCAGACCATTGTGAGTTTGTACTTTCCTTTCCACAAAACCCCTGATTTCCACACTATAGTGTGGTCCTATCTACATAACTTTAACATCATCTTTTGAAACCCTCATCTATGCATTGATTACTAGGGGAAAGTGAGGACTGCAGGTGCTGGAGATCAGAGTCAAGATTAGAGTGGTGCTGGAAAAGCACAGCAGGTCAGGCAGCATCCGAATGAGCTTGATGAAGGGCTCCTACCCGAAACAGCGATCTTTCACACATTGCTTCCTATGTTGGCTGGTGTACATTGCCTCTCTTCTGGCAACATCTTGATTTTGGATTTCTCTGTTCTTATCTTTAAACTGTCACCCTAGCCTTGCTCTGCCTCTGTAACTGGAGTCTGGAAAATAAAACAAAAAAAATGGATGCTGAGGATCTGAAACAAAAACTGTTGGGAAAACTCACCAAGTCTGTTGGCAGCATCAGTGGAGAGGAAGCAGATTTAACATTGAGTCCAGTGATCCTTCTGAGGTTCTCCATCAATTTCTGTTTCTGTTCTGGAAAGCTCTACAAGGAAGTTAATTTCATAACTGTTTTTGAAATGCAGTTGGATGTAGGTATTTGAAGATGAGGAAATTGCAGGATTTGGGACAGACAGCACAGTAGTGTGGATACAGATGGTTGCTCTTTCAGAAAGCCTAAAAGATCTTTCAGTGACGTATATTTTCTATAATTCTAACCTCTTTCACCCAGAAGCCTCTAAGATCTCTGTCTATCTCCCCACTATTGGAGGCCTAAATCCCTAAGCTCTAGAATTCACTGTCTAACTTTCCTCCCCTCTCACTTCTTTAGCTTCCTTTAAATTATTATTTAAACCCTACCCTCTTGAACAAACGTTTGGTCACCGAATATCTCTTACTGTGTCTCAGTGTCAAATTGTATGTAGCGATGCTTCTGTAAATTGATTTCGGATATCTGTCCTATATTGAGACACAGTACAAATGCAGGTTGTTATATGGTTAGCCTAATATCCAATTATTTCAAAAATGAGAAAGCTGTAAACAAAGTCCAACGAAGCATACTGTGAATCACCCACTGCTGTAGTTAACTACTTAGCTTATTAACATTACAATACAGAACTAAGTTAATGGAAGATGAGGACTAAGAAACATCAATGAATGGACAGACATTTCCATTGCTTATTTTGAGAGTAGGTGGCAATTCTGCTGAGTTCAGTTCCTTTCTGAGGAGCACACAGTGTAATTTAAATAGCCAGCAATTAGCTGCTCACATTATTTGAGCTGTGTCTGATCCTTTGCTGCTTCATGAGATTTGGCTGAAAGAAGCACAGTCTTCTGTAACTTGGCACCAATTGAGCTCTTGTTTTTTTCTTTCTCTCAATGCCAGGCTCCCGTCAGGAGCCAAATAAAACAGAACGGCAGCCAAATCTGAGCATTGGGTGTGAAATCCAGCCGAGTGGCTCATTTTGCACATGGTTTCACTGCATGCTCTTTGTTCTGAAATGCACAATGACCTGGTGAGTGCAGCAGAATTCAGTGCAGCCTGAAGAATTTGGAATTTCTGAATCACATTTGTTCAGTTCATAACACAGAAACCACTACATTTTCAGCTTCGTTTTCTTGAAATGCTAAGGGTGAATTTATCAAAAGGTTCAGATTACATCAACCCTTATTCAATGCTGCATTGTTCATGTCATTTGCCCAGTCTGCCAGACATGCATTGAGCTGTGTGTATGCTTGTCAGTTTCCTTTCCTTTGTAAATTTTACTGCCAATTGTAGTTAATATCTCCTGATATATCTCATGAAATTCAAAACCAATCCAGTTTTTAAATTTGAAGTTTGAGTGTGCAGGTGAATGCAAGTGGAGAGGGAGTGGAATCATGGTCACAAAGTCATAGAGATATGCAGCACAGAAACAGACCTATTGGTCCAACTTGTCCATGCTGACCAGATGTCCTAAATAAATCTAGTCTTATTTGCTCGCATTTGACCCATTTCCCTCTCAACCCTTCCTACTCATATACCCATCCAGATGCCTTTTAAATGTTGTAACTGTACTGACCTCCATCACCTCCTCTGGCAGCTTATTTTATACATGCATCACCTCCTGCGTAAAAAAAGTTGCCCCTTGGGACCCTTTTAAATCTTTCCCTTTCATTTTAAACCTTTAATTTTGGACTCCCCTACACTGGGTAAAAGTCCTTGTCTATTTACCCTATCCATGCCCCTCATGATTTTATAAAGCTCTATAAAGTCACCCCTCAGCCTTCAGGGCTAATAGCCTTAGCCTATTCAGCCTCTCCCTATAGCTCATACCCTCCAACCCTGGCAACATTCTTGTCAATCTGTTCTGAACCCTTGGAAGTTTCACAACATCTTTCCTATAACAGGGAGATCAGAATTGCATGCAGAATTGCAATAGTGGCTTAACTAATGCACTGTACAGTCGCAGTATGACCTCCCAGGTTCTTTACTCCTTGCATTGCCCAGTAAAGGCAAGCATACCAAATGCCTACTTCACTATCCTATCCACCTGCGACTCCATTTTCAAGGAGGGATGGTGAGCTGGAGAAGTTAATTTGAAGGGATAAAGAAGGTAAAGAGAAGTGGGATGAGAGAAATAGGAGTGGTGGTCAAGATGGAATGTCATCCGGGAGAAGCAAGCAAGTGGAGATGATGATAGAGGTAGTATAGAGGGCAGGTAGGCAGCAGATAGATAACAGAGGAAGGGAATGCAAACAGACATAATTTAGATCAGTGAGCGAGCCATTGAAGGAAGTCTGGGATGGCAATAAAATGGAATTATTGTGACGGTTAAAGCAAAGTATGATAGGAAGAGCCTGCAAAGAACCATCTGCAGCTAGTGGGGATGTGGGGTGTTGAGAGTTAGAGTGAAGTGTGGAAAGTAGATTAAGCAGGAAGGATGAAGCTATTAACATGGAAGGTTTGAGTAATAAAGAAAGGCTGGATAAGCTGGGATATTTTTCACTGGAGTGTAGGAGGTTGAGATATGATCTTACAGATGTTTATAAAATAATGAGGGGTACAAAAAGTGTTAATGGGAGTAGTCTTTTCCCTAGGATGGGGGATTCCAAGACTAGGGGTCACATTTTTAAGATGAGTAGAGAGAGATTTTAAAAAGATCTGAGGGGCACATTTTTAACACAGAGGGTGGTTTGTGTGTGGATTTAACTTCCTGAGGGAGTGGTGGTTGCACGTACAATTATGACATTTAAAAGACATTTGGATAAATACATAAATAGGAAAGGATATGGGCCAGGCGCAGGAAGGTGGAATTAGTTTAGTTTGGGATTATGGTCAGCATGGACTGGTTGGACCGAAGGATCTGTTTCTGTGCTATATGAGGGGTAGTGTTTCGGGTTGTGCCAAATATTATTCAGTGATGGGATGTGGGAGTCATTGGTCAGGTTGATATCTGTTAGGAGAAAGTGTGGACTGCAGATGCTGGAGATCAGAGTCAAAAGATTTGGCGCAGGAAAAGCACAGGCACTCAGGCAGCATCTGAGCAGCAGGAGAGTTGACATTTCAAGCATAAGCTCTTCTGGCATTTGTTGTCCATCACATAATTGTCATCGGCCAGAGTGGCTTGCCAGACCACTTCAGAGTCAACAATATTGCTATGGGTCTTGAGTTATGTAGGGCACAATGGGTAAAGACAGAAGATTTCCCTCCCCTCGGGACTTCATTGAGCCATATTGGTTTTTGGAACAATCAACGATAGTCATTATGGTCACCATTACTGAAACCAGCCTTGAATTCCAGATATTCTTAGAATCAAGTTAACAGAAAACACTGACCTGGTCCTGTACTTAACAATAAGTGCTATTTATTTCAAATAAGGACATTCTAATCACAAGTAAACAGCTATGAACTATCAACATCTGGCTCTACTAGTTAAAATTCTAGTGCACCTTTTAAAAGCCCTACATGCATATACAGATAGACAGCGACAAACAGAAAAACATTGGTTTTATGGCCGGAGAGAAAGAACTAGGAAACACAGTTCAATAGCACCAGCCAACAGGGTTTATTGTGATGTTCCTTTCAGTTTACCATGATTTCCTGTTCTTCAAACTCCTTTCTCCAGGTTCTTTCACTACTTCACAGCAAGCACAGGGTGACTGGTACATTAACTATCAAGTCTTCCCTTGTTAAAGGCAGCAGTTTCAAGCAACCTGGTAGAAGAAAATAACTGGTTTTCTTCAGACTTCCATAATGAATGGAACAAGGTCGGTCAGGTGGACCTCATAGAATGAGTTCCCTGATAAATGCTGTTAACCCTGACCAATCAGGGAGCCCTGGCTGACAGATATACATCGGAGTGTTACCGTGCGGTGGAGATCCCCAGTGGAGGGCTCTCTATGCGGGGGTCCTCCCCCTTTCGGGGATCTGGGGTGGAGGGTGTTGCACACAGCAGTCCCCTGCAACCGCACATTGCGGTGGTTCACGGACTCGCAGCCCAACTGCTTGTTCTGTGGCGCTGTGGAGTCTGTGGACCATGTATATATTGGGTGTGGGCATTTGCACTCCCTTTTCGATTTCCTTAAAAACCTTCTCTGTTTTTGGTTGCACTTCAGTCCCATGCTCCTGATCTTCGGGCACCCGGTACGGAGGAGGGAGGGCAGGTCTGAAGACCTCCTCGTGGGTCTGCTCCTGGACCTGGCCAAACTGGCTATAAACAGGTCCAGGCAGCGGGCCATGGAGGGGGTCGTTAGGGCTGACTGTCTGCCCATCTTCCGCAGTTACGTTACACTGGCCACCCGGGTGTTTTCCTATCTTCCTGGTGGTGGAAATTGAATAAAAGATTTGTGCACCTTGTGTCTCTCACTGTGTCTCACACCTGCACACACACACCATGGGTGCTGGGGAAAATATAAGCACTACCGCAGTTAGGCGGTAGTGTGGGGGTTAATAAAAAAAAAGAAAGAAAAAATACACCAGAGTGTTACCGGGCGGTGGGGATCCCCAGTGGAGGGCTCTCTACGTGGGGGTCCTCCCCTTTTCTCTCGGGGATCTGGGGTGGAGGTTGCTGCACACAGCAGTCCCCTGCAACCGCACATTGCGGTGGTTCACGGACTCGCAGCCCAACTGCTTGTTCTGTGGTGCTGTGGAGTCTGTGGACCATGTATATATTGGGTGTGGGCATTTGCACTCCCTTTTTGATTTCCTTAAAAACCACCTCCTCTGCTTTTGGCTGCACTTCAGTCCCATGCTCCTGATCTTCGGGCACCCGGTACGGAGGAGGGAGGGCAGGTCTGAAGACCTCCTCGTGGGTCTGCTCCTGGACCTGGCCAAACTGGCTATAAACAGGTCCAGGCAGCGGGCCATGGAGGGGGTCGTTAGGGCTGACTGTCTGCCCATCTTCCGCAGTTACGTTAGAGCCTGGGTCTCCCTGGAGAAGGAGCATGCGGTGTCCACCAACACCCTAAATTGTTCAGGGAGAGGTGGGCGCCGCAGGGCGTGGAGTACATTATTTCCCCCTCCAACCCTATTTTGATTTAATCCCTGCCCTCTCTTTCACTGTTTGATCACACAGCATTGCCCTTTGATGTGAAGGGCAGTGCTTGTCACTGGCCACTTAAGTGTTTCCTTTATTCAAATTTCCACCACCAGGAAGCAAGATTCGTGCACATTGTGCCTTTCACTGTGTCTCACACCTGCACACACCCAACATGGGTGCTGGGGAAAGAAAAAAAACGAAAAAAAAAGACAAAATAAATCGAAGTGTTTTCCCCCTCCAACTCTATTTTGATTTAATCCCTGCCCTCTCTTTCACTGTTTGATCATGCAGTATTGCCCTTTGATGTGAAGGACACTGCTTGTCGCTGGCCATTTGGGTGTTTCTTTTCTTCCTGGTGCTGGAAACTGAATAAAGATTCATGCACCTTATGTCTTTCACTGTATCCTACACCTGCACACACATAACATGGGTGCTGGGGAATAAATAAGCACTACCACAGTTAGGCTGTAGTGTGGGGGTAATAAAAAAGGAATGTCAGAGGGAAAAAAAAGGCATTAAAAAAATCAAGAGTGTCAGAGGTTCTGCTCACTCCAGGAGCTGGCTCTGAGGAAGCTGCACCAGTATCAAGTACCATGCATGTGTAAGTAAAGAGTGACTTAGTGATAGGATACCAGTCTCTGTGCAGCTATTTCAGCTTCAGGTATTTTAACTGCAGAGAGAGTCAAACACACGCACACGTCATAAGGCTGATGACCATTGGCATGCATGACTTGTCATAACTCTACGAGACAATCAGCGACCTGTTGCCAGTTAAACAGCACTCTGCACAGCCCCTTGTGACAAACAGGTACCCCCTCTGCTTGAACAAAACAGTAGCATGAACACCGTATGCCACGAGTTCTAGTAACTCATTTTTAAAAACACAGTAATTCTTTCCGCAGTTCTTGGTTTTAGTTCAGAATCAAAAATTCAAAAAATTAAGTAATACAGTCATGGCACCAGTTTCCCAATTAGTGAACTCACTGTGCCCTCCACTGAATTTGCCAAAGTTTCAATGTGAGCAGCACCGGAAAAAAAAGCAAGAGTGTCAATAGTTTTTTAAAAAGAAAACATTGATTGTAACAGCCCCATCACTTTTGCAGCAATCCTGGACCTTTTCAAAGAAATTAAGGTACTGGGGGAGAGAGATCTAGTAAATGACAGCAAATTGGCTGAAGGAGTAGATATTGTAAAGTGGAACAGCAAATTAGAATGGAGGATAGTTTTGAAGATAAAAGAAGTGATGGCATTTTGCAAGTTCTGTGGACGTCGAAATTTAATTTTTTGTTTCACATTTTAAAAAAATTATTCTAAATGGGGTTTTATTTTGCAATTTAAGAATTTAGCAGTGCAAAATGTTAATGTTTTGTTTCTAAAACAAATTTTCAGCTCAAAAAAGAATTTATAAATAAGGAACAATGAATCTATAGGTTGATTTCAGAATAGTTCAGAACTTACTATTTCATGATAGAACTGAGTGGAGTTTGGGGATGTTTTCTAATTTCAATTTATTCAGATGTTTGCTGCTATCCGTAGTTGCAGGTTCAGACCTTATGTGGCTTACAGTTCACCAAAAGAAGATAACCAAAGTATTTCATTGAAATAACTCTGTGGAGACTGGTATCCCATCACCAGGTCACCCTTATGTACACACGAACAGTCCTTGTTATAATACTGGATCATACAGAGTCAGGCTCCAGAGTGTCAGTATCCCTGAAACTCAATCTTTTTATGTCAGCCTGGACTCACTGATTGGACCAGATTAATAGCCTCAATCAGGCAACACACAATCACTACAATTATCATGAGATAGACTGCAACTCTTTTAAACAGAAAGGAAAGTCCCCTCAACACTGGCCCCATCAAACAATCCTGGAAGAGTAAAATTCCCTCTACTCTGAGATGGGAAGTGAGCGGAGAGTAATGTTCCCTTAATGCCCCCAACCAACATTTCTGGGACAGGGGAAGCTCAGGCATGAATACAGAGTAAAGCTCTCTCTCTACCCCTTGAGCTAATAATAATCTGGAAGATAATTTCCCTTGACTCTTTTGAACT
>NC_057754.1:2011206-2030810 GCF_004010195.1 Chiloscyllium plagiosum
TTGAAATGCATAAAAGTGGATAAATCCCCAGGACCTGATCAGATGGACCCTAGAACTCTGTGGGAAGATAGGGAAGTGATTGCTGGGCCCCTTGCTGAGATATTTGTACCATCGTTAGTCACAGGTGAGGTTCCGGAAGACTGGAGGTTGGCTAATGTGGTGCCACTATTTAAGAAAAGTAGTAAGCACAAGCCAGGGAACTACAGACCGTTGAGCTTGTCATCAGTGGTGGGCAAGTTGTTGAAGGGAATGTACATGTATTTGGAAAGGCAAGCACCGATTAGGGATAGTCAACATGGCTTTGTGCGTGGGAAATCATGTCTCACAAAATTGATTGAGTTTTTTGAAAAAGTAACAAAGAGGATTGATGAGGGCAGAGTGGTGGACATAATCTATATGGACTTCAGTAAGGTTTCCCACGGGAGACTGGTTAGCAAGGTTAGATTTCATGGAACGCAGGGAGAAGTAGCCATTTGGATATAGAACTGGTTCGAAGGTAGAAGACAGAGGGTAGTAGTGAAGGGTTTTTTTCAGACTGGAGGCCTATGACCAGTGGAGTGCCACAAGGATCGCTGCTGGGTCCAGTACTTTTCATCATTTATATAAATGATTTGGATGTGAACATATGACATATAGTTGGTAAGTTTGCAGATGATATCAAAATTGGAGGTGTAGTAGACAGTGAAAAAGGTTACCTCAGATTACAATGGGATCTTGATCAGATGGGCCAATGGGTTGAAGAGTGGCAGATAGAGTTTAATTTAGATAAATGCGAAGTGATGGATTTTGGGAAAGCAAATCTTAGCAGGACTTATACAATTAATGATAAGGTCCTCGAGAGTATTGCTGAACAAAGAGACCTTGGAGTGCAGGTTCGTAGCTCCTTGAATGTAGAGTCACAGGTAAATAGGACAGTAAAGAAGGCATTTGGTATGCTTTCCTTTATTGGTCAGAGCATTGAGTACAGGAGTTGGGAGGTCATGTTGCGGCTGTACAGGACATTGGTTAGGCCACTGTTGGAGTATTGTATGAAGTTCTGGTCTTCTTCCTATTGAAAAAATGTTGTGAAACTTGAAAGCGGTCTAAGGGACACCTTTTCCACGCAGAGGGTGGTGCGTATATGGAGTGAGCTGCCAGAGGAAGTGTTGGAGGCTGGTACAATTGCAACATTCAAAAGGCATCCGGCTATGTATATGAATAGGAAGGGTTTGGAGGGATGTAGGTTGGGTGCTGGCAAGTGGGACTACATTAGGTTGGGATATCTGGTCGGCATGAACGAGTCAGACTGAAGACACGGTTTCCATGCTGTACAGCTCTATGACGCTATGACTCTCTAATTGGCCCAGGTTAATGGCTCCAATCAGGGATCTCATACTCAATGTGATCTACCTGGCCAACCTTGTTCCAGTCACTACAGGCTGTAAATGGGAGCCTTCGATGTGAATGTGTTTCCTCCAGGTTACAAAACTACAGATGGTCTGGCACTTGGTGAAGTGATTGAAACTGCAGTTGTGCAGAACCGCTGCATGCAGCACTCTCCACCCAGGTCCCCTGTGGAAAAGGGGAGGATCCCTTTGGAGAGGGCCCCTCACACCTGGAATCTCCATCACTGGAGGGCAAGAGTGCAGAAATGGAGAGTGTGCAGCAGCCAGGACAGGAATTGTCTCTGTGCCATCTGAAAAGGCATGGGAAGCATCTCCCCGAGATGGCCCAGATTGTGGAGCGCTGTGTCACAGAGAAGGATCCGCCATGCAGGGCCAATGTTGTGTTCTGGACAGGCAGGGGTCAGTTTGTCCAGAAGCCCACTGCGTGTCTGAGCCACCTCAATCTTGCAATGAGATGTCAGGGCAGAGCACTTCATTCCTCATGATCTGGAAAGCTGGGGTCGTGTGAACTAGATGCTGACTGATGTCCTTGTGGCCAACTGCACCAGCATCATCCAGTCTGCTCCTCTGCCATCCCCTACTTGTGTAGACCCGCACAGAGCAAAGAACTTATTATTTATTAATGGCATCTGAGTGAAGTTTAATCTCAGTTCGAATATTTGTGAAGAAGATGGAAGATTGCCCAGTTTGAAACAAGTGGAAGAATGGTCCCTATGGAATTTTTTTACAAGGAAAGCAACAAGTAAATGCGCATAGAAATATTGAAAATTAATCAGAACAACTGACTGAGGCATCCACAATCAAGAGATGGGAAATTAACATTCTACATGTGAGAGTTGCTGCTCTTGAGAAGGATTATAGATAGATTCCAGAGGTCTGTGGCATAATTGAAGGTGGTCCCTACAGAAGTAAATTACTTTAAGATTGATGTGGTTCTGAAAAAGGAATAAACCTGAAAGCATTAGATATGTTGTTGTAAAATGTATTAAGTTAATAGTACTTGTTAAGCTTTATTTTAAAAACAATAAAGTTTGTTTTGTTTATAAGAAGCTGAAATCTTGTGGTGCAGTTCTATTCATTAGAGTGAAGTTTTCCAAAAGGGTACCAAACTGGTTCATGACAATCTGAATCAGCAGAATGATATAATGTGCTCTTTCTCTTTAATCTGACACTGAGAGATGTTCTGCATTTTTGTATTCACTTGTGGGACATGGGTGTCACTGGCTGGCCAGCATTTATTGCCCATCACTACTTGCCCTTGAGAACATGGTGGTGAGCTGTTTTCTTGATCCACTGTAGTCCATTTGCTCTAGGTTGACCCATAATGTCCTTGGAGATTTCCAGGATTTTGACCCAGTGACAGTGAGAAAACGGCAATATATTTCCAAGTAAGGATGGTGAATGCCTTGGAGGGGAACTTGCTATGTATCTGCTGCCCTTGTCCTTCTCAATGGAAGTGGTTATGGATTTAAAAGGTGGTGCCTAAGAATGGGTGGCACGGTGGCTCAGTAGTTAGCACCGCTGTCCCAGAGCGTCAGGAACCCGGGTTCAATTCCAGCCTTGGGTGGCTCTCTGTGTGGAGTTTGCATGTTCACCCAGTATCAGACTGGGTTTCCTCTGGGTGTTCTGGTTTTCTCCTGCAGCCTAAAGATGTGCAGATTAGGTGGATTGGCCATGCTAAATTGCCCATGGTGTTCAAGGATGTAAGTTAGGTGGATTAGCCATGGTAAATTCAGGATTTTGGAATACAATGGGGGCATGGGTCCAGGTGGGATGCTCTTTGGAGGAGTTGCTTTGACTTGATGGGCTGAATGGCCCCCTTCCATACTGAAGGGTTCTATGACCTCTGGTGAATTCCTGCAGTGCACCTTGCAAATGGCACAAAATGCTGCTACTGAGTGTCAGTGTTGGAGGGAGTGGGTGTTTGTCGATATGCTGCCAAACAAGTGGACTACTTTGTCCTGAATGGCATTAAGCTTCTTGAGTGTCGCCATCCATTCCCGTGTTGTGCCTTGTAGATGGTGAACAGGCTTTAGGGAGTAGGGATTACTTGCTACAGTATTCCTAGCCTCTGAACTGCTTTTGGAGCCACTGTTAATGTGGTGATTCCAGTTGAGTTTCTGGTCAATGATAACTCCCAAGGTGTTGTTAGTGGGAGATTCAGTGGTGGCCACATCAGTGAATGTCAAGTGACAGTGGTTAGATTATGATGGTTGTTGCCTGGCATTTGTCTGATGCAAATGTTACTTGTCACTTCTGATGTTATGATGGAGGGATAGTCATTGATGAAGCAGTTGAAGATGGTTGGACTTAAGACATTACTCTGAGGAACTCTGAGAGTCCTGGAGCTGAGGTGACTGACACCCAACAATCACAACCATCTTCCTATTTTTCAGGTATGACTCCAACCAGCGGAGAGTTTGAAGTAGTTGATGATGTACTTTAGGAAACCAGCAGTCAATTTGCACATAGCAGGCTCCTGGAAACAAGCTTGTAATAATGATCTGATTTATTGATGTTGGTTGAGAAAGATAAATTTCACTGCAGGGTACCGTGAACTCCCATCCTGCTCTGACAAATGCAGAAAGCAAGAAATTTAAAAATATATCCACCTGAGAAATATGACAGGAGACTGGCTGTCTTAGTTTTTCTGTTGCAGCACCACCCTTTTGTTGATACTGTGGCCTTGTTATGTGAAGAGCATTTCTCTGGTATTTGAACCATGAACAGTCAATAGATTATATAGTTGGGATAATCTGGATAGAAAATGCAGTGACGCACAATGAATTGTGTGTAAGTGATAATTACAGTTAAGATTGGCCTTTGCATCAATTTGAAAGCATGAGGTCTGCTTTATCGCATATTAAAAGTCTACCGTGTAAAATGGTCAACTTGCCAGTGAGTCCTAATACAACACTGTACGCGAAACCCCTGGGGGGTTTGGCATTTTTGTGTATGAAGTAGCCAAGCCAGTTTGAAATTGAATGAAAGGGTTTAATTTTAAATAAAAGCAGAATTATAAAAACTGGAGAAAACCAAATGGAAAAAGACTTATCTCAGTGGGTTAGCTCCAAGCTTTTACTGTCATGAGGGTTTAATTTTGAACAATCCATGTCTAATGTAAAATGATATGTGATGCTTTGAAAAGTTATTGCCTTATGTTTGTGATTTGAGTCAAAAAGTGTGGTCCTGGAAAAGCACAGTAGGTCAGGCAGTATCCGGGGAGCAGGAGAGTCAATGTTACGAGCATAAGCTCTTCATCAGGAATGCTTATGCTCAAAACATCGTTTCTCCTGCTTCTCGGATGTTGCCTGACCTTTTACAGCATCACACCTTTTGACTCTGACTCTCCAGCATTGCAGTCCTCACTTGCTCCTTATGTTTGTGGTTGGATAAATCAAAGATTGGATTGCATGTGAACAGGCTCTCATGGGGGGAAGGTGCTTTTATACCTTTTCATTTATATTCCAGGAACATTGTTGAGGCTGTTTTCCCCAGCTTGGCAGCAGACCGATCTAACCAAGTAAAGCAAGCTCTATGTATCTTCTACTGGGTTATAGCAAAGGCACCAAAAAGCTGGCATTGCCTCGAAACATGGATCCCTGGAACTCTGCCAAAGTAACTCCTCCAGCACCATTCACGAGTTGGAACCATCCCACAGTGGCTTCACAGCCAATGAAGTGTAGCCATTGTTGTAACGTTGGAAATGTGGTAGCCAATTGTACATAGCATGCTTCCACAAATAGCACTGTAATAGCAACCAGTCATTGCTTTTGGTGGTATCAAAACAAAATGGTGCAGGTGCTGGAAATCTAAAATATAAACAGAAAACACTGCACGACCAGTAGCTTTTGTGGAAGGATAAACAAGAGTTCATGATTTGGATCTGTGATATTGGTTGAGGGATACATATTGGCTGGGATACTGGGGAGATCTCCCCTGCTCTTGGCTGCAAGCCAAGTGAATTCAGCATCATTTTCTTAACAGCCGTGTTTTTGATCAAATTTAGTGGGCCATAAATATCAAGAAATTTATATTTGAATCAGTTTGTAGAATTCATGTAATCTTCAAAGAAAATGTATGGCCTTTTTAAAGAATCAGTTTGCTACAAATTAGGAGGATAGAGCAGATGAATGCAGGGCTGAGGAGCTGGTATGGGAGAAGGATTCACATTTTTGGATCATTGGAATCTCTTTTTGAGGAAAGAGATCGATATGAGACGGGTACAGCTGAGAACAGAAGTGAGTCAAACAGTTAGGGCAGGCAGGGACAAGGTAGGACTGATAAATTAAGCTGCATTTATTTCAATGCAAGGGGCCTAATAGGGCAGGCAGATGAACTCAGGGCATGGTTAGGAACATGGGACTGGGATATCATAGCAACTATGGAAACATGGCTTAGGGATGGGCAGGACTGGCAGCTTAATGTTCCAGGATACAAATGCTACAGGAAGGATAGAAAGGGAGGCAAGAGAGCAGGGAGAGTGGCATTTTTGATGAGGGATAGCATTACAGCTGTACTGAGGGAGGATATTCCTGGACGAGATCTCAGCTATCTGTAAGAATAATAGGGTAGTTATGGTAGGGGATTTTAACTTTCCAAACTTCGACTGGGACTGCCATAGTGTTAAAGGTTTAGATGGAGAGGAATTTCTTAAGTGTGTACAAGACAATTTTCTGATTCAGTATGTGGATGTACCTACTATAGAAAGTGCAAAACTTTACCTACCCTTGTTAAATAATGCAGGGCAGGTGACTGAGGTGTCAGTGGGGGAGCATTTTGAGGCCAGCGACCATAATTCTATTCGTTTTAAAATAGTGAAGGAAAAGGATAGACCAGATCTAAAAGTTGAAGTTCTAAATTGGAGAATTCTGACGGTATTAGGCAAGACCTTTCGAAAGCTGATTGGAAACAGATGTTCGCAGGTAAAGGGACGGCTGGAAAATGGGAAGCCTTCAGAAATGAGATAACAAGAATCCAGAGAAAGTATATTCCTGTCAGGGTGAAAGGGAAGGCTGGTAGGTATAGGGAATGCTGGATGACTAAAGGTATTGAGGGTTTGGTTAAGAAAAAGAAGGAAGCATATGTAAGTTATAGACAGGATAGATCGAATGAATCCTTAGAAGAGTATAAAGAAAGTAGGAGTATACTTAAGAGGGAAATCGGAAGGGCAAAACGGGGACATGATATAGCTTTGGCAAATAGAATTAAGGAGAATCCAAAGGGTTTTTACAAATATATTAAGGACAAAAGGGTAACTAGGGAGAGAATAGAGCTCCTCAAAGATCAGCAAGGTGGCCTTTGTGTGGAGCCACAGAAAATGGGGGAGATCCTAAATGAATATTTTGCATCAGTATTTACTATGGAAAAGGATATGGAAGATATAGACTGTAGGGAAATAGATGGTGACATTTTGCAAAATGTCCAGATTACAGAGGAGGAAGTGCTGGATGTCTTGAAACGGTTAAAGGTGGATAAATCCCCAGGAGAACTCTGTGGGAAGCTAGAGAAGTGATTGCTAGGCGTCTTTCTGAGATATTTGTATCATCGAGGTTTACAAAATTATGAGGGGCATGGATAGGATAAATAGACAAAGTCTTTTCCTTGGGGTCGGGGAGTCCAGAACTAGAGGGCATAGGTTTAGGGTGAGAGGGGAAAGATATAAAAGAGACCTAAGGGGCAACATTTTCATGCAGAGGGTGGTATATGTATGGAATGAGCTGCCAGAGGATGTGGTGGAGGCTGGTACAATTGCAACATTTAAGAGGCATTTGGATGGGTATATGAATAGGAAGGGTTTGGAGGGATATGGGCTGGGTGCTGGCTGGTGGGACAAGATTGGGTTGGGATACCTGGTCGGCATGGACGGGTTGGACCGAAGGGTCTGCTTCCATGCTGTACGTCTCTCTGATTAGATTACTTACAGTGTGGAAACAGGCCCTATGGCCCAGCAAGTCCACACCGACCCGCCGCAGCACAACCCACCAGACCCATTCCCCTACACCTAACACTATGGGCAATTTAACATGGCCAATTCACCTAACCTGCACATTTTTGGACTGTGGGAGGAAACCGGAGCACCTGGAGGAAACCCACACGGACACGGGGAGAAAGTGCAAACTCCACACAGTCAGTCGCCTGAGGCGGGAATTGAATCCAGTGGCAGCAGTGCTAACCACTGTGCCAACGTGCCGCCCACGGTTTCTGTAAATTGTTGAAATAGGAACATGTGCTAAGGAACTCAGTGCCTAAATTTTTCTTGCTTACTCCTGAGAGACAGTTTATATCAACTGCATGATTTTGGTATATAAGACATCCCATGTAAGAACAGAACTCAGGAACTGATTTTAATGCGTTGTTAAAGTATAAAGCCAGGATACCTACATTTGTTGGACAATCGACGTACAAAAGCTGAGGTTTCTAAGTATGAAGTATTAATGGAAGGCTTTGGCAGTTGACCATGAATTTTGACGAATGGTTAATTTGCAGCTGACAGCTTTTCAACAATAAACTGAATAGTGGTATAAATCAGTGATGTATGCCAGTTTATTCTGGAAATGCAAATCCCATGGGCAAGGCTCCACCTGTAAGACAAAGTTGGAGAATTGGTCATGCACTGTCTGCCTCATGATTGAGTATGGCTTGAATGTACAAAGGTGCTGTTTGGAATCAGAATCCCTGCAGTGTGTGAACAGGGAAAGCAGAGCTGGTCAGGCAGCATCTGAGGAGCAGGAGAGGTCACGTTTTGTGCATGAGCTCTTCATAAGGAATAAGCTCTCCTGCTCCTCAGATGCTGCCTGATCAGCTGAGCTTTTCCTGCGCCACATTTTTTGACAATTTAGAATGGCCAATCCACCTAAACTGCATATCTTCGGACTGTGGGAGGAACTCAGAGCATCTGGTGGAACTCACGCAGACGCAGGGAGAATGTGCGAAGTTTGCACAGTCACCCGAGGGCAGACTTTAACACAGGTCCCTGACACTGTGAGGCAGCAGTGCTAACTACAGAGCCACTGTGCTACCTTTTGCTGCGTCCTGACAGTAATTTAATGTTCACTTGATTTTGCCAGTCACCATTCAGGATTTCAGAGTGAGAATAAAATTCCACAGATATTGTTTGCTCACTTATGGCTAGAGAGTGGTACTTGAATTGTTCATAATATGGCAAGGGACTTATTGCAGCCCATTTCCACTTAGCTGCCTTGCTGTTCCATGTAAGCTAGATTTCAGTGCAATTCCTTCTCATCCTGTAGAGACAATTGCTTATTAAGACCTTATGTCAAATAAAACAAAAACATTCCAGTTTCCTCCCACAGTCTAAATATGTGCAGGTTAGGTGGATTAGCCACAGGCAAAATGTCATGTTACGGGGATGGGATGGGAGGGCTGGGTCTAGGTGGGTTGATGTTTCGAACTTGATGGGCCAAATGGCCTCTATCTGTACTAAAGGGATCCTATGATTTCGATCATTCTATCATTATTGTCATATGCAGTTTCAAAGCATTGCTTGGCGTACTGTGCATCTCCATAGTAATGTCAAAAAGATAGAAATTAGAAGCAACATTGATGAAACTTTACACCCATGGTGGAAGCAGGAAATGGTGGTGATACAGATATCAATGTATCAGAAAAATAAGTTAAGGAGGCACCATGAGTAACTCTGGAACATACAGTACTCCACATGTCCAGAGAAAACAAAGACATATCTTGGATGCAGGTTCCGAGAGCAACACTTTTAATTTGGAAGAAATGAGTTCAGTTAATGAATACATTGCTCAATACAAGAATGAGTTCTGTCAGGCAGAGGAAGGCAATGTTCAATGGGGGCTGGTTGGGTCTCCATTTATAGAAGAACTGGAAAGCTTTCACATCAACTGGGTGGGAGAGAGAGGTACAGAGAGATTGGGCATCCTTGGTGAAAAGATGTTTAGGGACAGGAAACTGGAAACTTGAAGTTGTAAATGGCATTTGGAAGTGTCATGGATGTAGGAGAAAATGCAGTCAAGATAGCAAGGAATCCGTTCCATGTGGCAGAAGCAGACTGAAGTGAGTTTCCCAGTGTAATCCTGCTTCTCAGTCTTGGGAAATTGTTAAAAGTGGATTGTGCTGTATGAGGGATTCATGAGATTGGAGATCGTAAATGGAACCTAGGCCAAAGGCCAAGCAAGTCACTCAATAGGGATTGAGAAGACTCATTACCTCGCACTCTAATCTGATCAAATGTGGCCAGGTTTGAGTCCTTCAAATTCTTCTAATCATAAACAATCGAACAAAATATAAATTGTGAATTCTCAAAGGATTAATGATTGAGTAAAGCTTAGAATGCAGGATTACTTGGTAGATAGTATCTTGTGAAATTTAATAGAACTAAAACTGATTTGTCAGGCCAATGCTGAAATAACAGCTGTCATACTTCTGTGCATTTTTTTTAATTATGATTGTCTTGATAACAGATTTGACAGCTTGCGAGATTTAGCCTTTGGTCTCCTGAAATTCTTTGGATTTTGGAGATGAAAGAAAATCCTATTCTACATACGTTGACTTATAAAGATGGTGCTGTTGACAGATATTTAGCTGCAATTGATGATTGATGGGGTTTTAAAAGATCTGCTTGATGCAGGTCCTGAAGGCAATGTACATTAACCTTGTGTGTCTGCTTTTCTCTGTTTCTTCCACACTCTCTTATGAAGGCACAGGGTATTGTTTTGCAAACCCTTGTAAAGTTCAGAGATCTCTCCTGTTTGGCGCCTGTGAGGCTAAACATCAGTAGTTAATAAATTCCACTGTGTTTTCACATGCTGTTATCCCAAACTGGGTCACTGCAACAACAGCTACCTTTTTATTCCCTTTCTTAACCCTAAAAGATAGAGATGGTGATGTAGTGGCAATGTCACTAGGCTAACAATCCAGAGTCCTAAACCAATGCTTCACATTCTACCGATTGAGTGTGTGGTTTCCTTCAAGCTGAAAATATGTAACATGAATAAAGATACCCACTTTTCTGGTCTAACTAAAAGAGTCTTGTTGAGTAAGCATTTGGAAGTTTATTGCATAATTGCAACACTTTACAGATTATATGAAGATAATCTATATTAATTCAGAGATTGATATGAGACAACAAGCCTTAAGTCTGTTTTCTATAACCTTCTCCTTTTCTCTTAAGTCCTGTGACTTCTTCACAGTGGGTGATGTTTGCTGCACTGAATTAAGTGTTAACCTTTTCAGAACCAGGTACAACATCACCTGGTGGAACTTAAACTAACCTAAACTAACATATTGCCTGTCCAGTTCATAAATCTGAAATATAAAGCTAGTCTCAGTAATGGTGACCATGACAGCTGTTATCAGTTGTTATAAAAACCCATTTGGTTCACTAATGTCGTGGGGTCCAAGCAACAGCTGGCTCCCAAACCATCCCAATGTAGTTGACTTGGAACTACCCTTTGAAATTTTCAGGTCAAGGACAACTGGGGATAGGTAATAAATGAGGGCATTGTGACTAATGCTCATTTCCCATGAAATAAAATCAAAAAGGTTTTAAGAGCAAGATGTAGAGTCTAAAATGTCCTGTTGACAGCAACTGATTCCTCATTCATCAGAAGTGGTTCAGCGCAGAGTTATATTGAGTGGAGATCCAATAGACTTCAAAGCTCCAGGGAAGTGTTCAGTTGATGGAACACATGGAGTGCTTATCAAAGTGCAACATTATTCTATCGCTGCACAGAAAGAATCCTCCTGACTGCTGTCTTTCTGATGACTTTATTTTGTTGGTCATGTAGAGTCCTGATCGTGAGTCACCTGGTAGGTCATCATTCACTGGACTCTGCAAGTCTGGCACTTTCTACTGCTGCCAGAATCTGGAACTGGGTAGCATTGCTGCCATGATACTTCCTTTCTTTAACTATTTTCTAATCAACCTGTTCAGAGATGTTATTACACCTCTAGCACAGGTAGGGCTCTACCCAGGCCTTTTGTATCAGAGGTAAGAGTCACACCCCTTCACCATAAGAGCCTCTTTTACTTGTTTGTCTATTCTGCAATTTGCAGCAATATTCAGAAGTACCAATCAGTCAGAAGTACCAAGTGGGTGCTCCATCTAGGTCTCCAGCAGTGGTCCCAGAATCACAGATATCAGTCTTCAGCTAATTTAGTTCACTCTACGTCATATCAAGAAATGGTTGGAGGCAGTGAATTCTGCAAAGGCTGTGGACCCTGACAACTTTCTGGTGATAGTACTGAAGACTTGTGCTCCATTAGTTACCGGTCCCCTCACCAAGCTTGTGTAACTGTACAACAGTTACAACACTGACATCTACCTAACAATGTGAAGCCCATCAGTCTATAATCAGTCATCAGTAAAGTGTTGGAAGGTGTCATCAATAGTGCTCAGCAATAACCTGTTCAGTTACATCCTGTTTGGGTTCTGTTAGGACCACTCAGCTCCTGACCATATTACAGCCTGAATTCAAGCATGGACAAAAGAGCTGAAATCCAGAGATGGGTGAGAGTGACAGCCCTTAACATCAAGAAGCCCTAGCAAACTAGAATCAATAAGTACTGGGGGAACCTCTCCGCTGGCTGGAGTCATACCTGGCGCGTAGGAAGATGATCGTGGTTTGAGGTTAGTCATCTCTGCAGGAGTTCATCAGGGTAGTCTGAGGCCGAACCATTTTCATCAGTGACCTTTCCTCCATCAAAAGATTCGAATTGGGGTTGTTTGCCAATCACTGTGCAATATTCAGCACCATTCACAATTCCTCAGATACTAAAGCAGTCAGTGTTCAAATGCAACAAGATCTGGACAATACCCAGGCTTGGGTTGGCAAGTGGCAAGTAACATTCGTGCCACACAAATGCCAGGCTTTGATCATCTCCAATAAGAGACAATTTAACCACCACCCCATAACATTCAATGGTGTTACAATTACTGAATCCCCGACTGTCAACAACCTTGGGGTTACCATTGACCAGAAACTCAACTGGATTCACCACGTAAACAAAGTGGCTACAAGAGCAGGCTAGATGCTAAGACTACTATGGCAAGTAACTTACCTCTTGATTCTCCAAAGCCTGTCCACTATCTATAAGGCATGTCAGGAGTGTGATAGAATACTTCCCACTTGCTGGGATGAGTACAGCTCTATCAACACTCAAGAAGTTTGACACCATCCAGGACAAAGCAGCCCACTTGATTGGCATTGTATCCACAAGTATCCACTCCCTTCACCACCAACATTTGGTAGCAGCAGTGTGTACTATCTACAAGATGCACTGTAGAAATTCGCTATGACACCTTCCAAACCCCCACCTACTTCCATCTAGAAGGACAAGGGGTACAGGTACATGGTAACAGTACCCTCTGCAAGTTCCCCTCCAACCAACTCATCATCCTGACTTGGAAATATAGTGCTGTTCCTTCA
This sequence comes from Chiloscyllium plagiosum, assembly GCF_004010195.1. Lineage (NCBI taxonomy): Eukaryota > Metazoa > Chordata > Chondrichthyes > Orectolobiformes > Hemiscylliidae > Chiloscyllium > Chiloscyllium plagiosum. Next base: position 2,024,012 of record NC_057754.1, read on the forward strand.
GTGTTGCTGGGTCAAAATTCTGAAATTCTCTCCCTAATAGCTTTGTCAGTCAACATAAGGCACGTGGGCTGCAGTGGTTCAAGAAGGCGGCTCACCACCATCTTCTCAGGGCAACTTGAGGGCAAGAGTTGCTGACCAGCTGGCAAATCCCAGGTCGCACGAGTGAATAAAAAAAACTGTCTTAAAAGTAAACTGTCCAGGCCTCCCAAATAGTCAGTCCGATGGTTCCTAACCAGACGTTTGAATAATCAATCCCAGACTTTACAGATAGGGAATTTCCAGACACTGGTTTTGGAACTATTTATCAGATAGGCAATAACTTTGGCAGAGAAAAAACAACACAGTACACTAATTAATGTCTGTACTTTAAACCCAAAAGCTCCCATTCACAAAAAAGACAGACAAAAACTCTAAGGGATAAATCAAAGGAAATAATAAAACTAGCCAGATTACTTAAAGAGCTTTCACAATGCTTTGTTTCACAAGTATAAGTGTCGACTCCTTGGCTACTTGACTTGAAATATTGATCAAGGTCACAACTTCAGTTTACCCAGGCAAAGACAGCAACACTTCTACTCAGCTTTGGACATTTAAGGGGTCCTTTCAAATGTCTCATAACAGCCAGGAAGAATCTGTACATGCGTATATTCAAACTTTTATAACCCCCCAGGAGAGGGTAGGAGAGAGTATAACCAGGTGGGAGGGGTCTTTGATTATGTTGGTTACTTTCCCGAGGCAGCAGTAGTATAGATGGAGTCAATGGATGGAGGGCAGGTTTGTGTGATGGCTGTGCTCATGACTCTCTGCAGTTTCTTATGGGTCTTGGGAAAAGCAGTTGCCATACCATACTGTGATGCATCCAGATAGGATGCTTTCTATGGTGCATCTATAGAAATTGGTAAGAGTCCTTGTGGACATGCCAAATTTCCTTAGCCTCCTGAGGAAGTGAGTCTTTGTACTTTCTTGACAGCCCCGTCAACCAGGATGGACCAGGACAGATTATCGGCGATCATCACTCCTAGGAACTTGATACTCCCCACCATCTCCACCTAAGCAGCATTGATTCAGACAGGGGCATGCCCTCCACTCCGCCTCCTGAAGTCAATGACCGGCTCCTTTGTTTTACTGACATTGATGAAGAGATTGTTGTCTTTACACCATGCTGCTAAGCACTCAATCTCTTTCCTGTATTCTGTCTTGTTATTTGAGATCCAACCTACAACAGCGGTGTCGTCAGCAAACTTGTGAATGGGTTTGAAGTAGAATTTGACCACACAGTCTTGAGTATATAAGGAATATGGTAAAGGGCAGAGTATGCAGCTTTGTGGGGTACTGTTGTTGAGGATTGTGGTGGAGGAGATGCTGTCACCTATTCTTACTGATTGTGTAAATGTCATCTGCTTGAATACAGGGTCTCTTCTAGAATTGCCAGAACCACTTCCCAGGTACTAACCTTGTTACCAACCAACTTCTCTGATCTGTTTAAACTCAATGCTCTTCCCAGTGTTGCTGTGTTTGTCAGAAACATTTTGATCAAGATTCATAAGAACATAAGAAACAGGAGCAGGAGCAGGCCATCTGGCCCCTCAAGCCTGCTCCGCCCAACCAATAAGGTCATAGCTGATTTTTTTGTGGATCCGCTGCACTTACCTGCCTGCTCACCAGAACCCTTAATTCCTTAACTGTTCAAAAATGGTATCATTGCCTTAAAAACGTTCAACAAGGTAGCCTCAACTGCTTCACTGGGCAGGGAATTCCACAGATTCACAAGCCTTGTGGGTGAAAAAGTTCCTCCTCAATCCTAAACCTGCTCCCACCATATTTTGAGGCTATGCCCCTAGTTCTAGTTTCACTCACCAGTGGAAACAACCACCTTACTATCCTATGTATTCTCTTCATAATTTTCTCATTCTTCTAAATTCCAACGAGTATAGTCCCAGTCTATTCAATCTTTCCTCATAAGGTAACCTTCTCAAAACCGTAATCAACCTAGTGAACCTCCTCTGTACCCCCTCTAGTGCTAGTACATCCTTTCTACTCCAGGTGTGGCCTCACCAGTACCCTCTACAGCTGCAGCATAACCTCCCTAAAAGGTCGTTCTGCTATAATGTGACAGTTGTGTTCCTCTGCAACCTCTCGCTGTATAACCCCACGGTACGGAAACCTTTATATAAAATTAAAAATCACATAAAAAACCAGGTTATAGTCCAACAGGTTTATTTGGAAGCACTTGCTTTCGGAGTGCTGCTCCTTCATCAGGTGGTCATTCAATAGAAAGTTCATGTTATCCAAACAACATACAGAATTAGTCAATCGTGTTATAGCCAACTTGCGCCGATGAAACATGCATTATGGCAGTACAACCTATATTTTAAACTCTATCCATTCAGCAACGAAGGACAATATTCTATTTCCCTTCTTAATTAGCTATTGCACGTGCGAACCAACGTTTTGTGATTCGTGCACAGGGACACCTAGATCCCTCTGCATAGCAGCATGCTGCAATTTTTCACTATTTAAATAATAGTCCATTTTGCTGCTTTTCCTGCCAAAATGGATGACTTCACATTTACCAACATTGTTCTCCCTCTGCCAGTGCCTTGTGTTTTGGACTAGGCCAGACCACTCAAAACATTCTTGAGCAGGCAACCCAGACCATAACTTTGCAATTTGTTTCGGTAAGTGTACAGTGAAAATTACCCGGAGTAAGCTAGCTAGGTTGACCAGCAGGTTTTAAAAATAGGCAGAAATGTATTCACAAAATTACACAATGAAACACAAAGAACAGAATAAAGAACCCCTCCAGAACTCAGTTTATCCAAACTAGACTTAATTATGCTGTTCCGAATATACACAACAGTCCCACTAAGTAAACCCCTTTAAAACACAATAATAAAAAAAGCAGATGCTTACAGGTTGAAATTAGAAGGGCAGAAAAAGAGAGAGCCTGTTCACTCAGTCCACTGCTGAACTTCCAAGTACTTCTGGACTGAAGAGCTGACCCCCTCCCCTTCCATTATACAGGTCAGTTCTAAAACATGACCACTTTGGTCTGAAGTCTCATTTGTTTACATATAAACAAAAAGGCCTCTAAATACCCTTTAATTTCTGTACCAAACTAGTCTAATCGGAGCCTGGACTATTTTATGACCCCTCTCAACAAAAATCAAAGACACAGTATCCTTGAGAAAAGGAGCAGCTTTTAGAAAGAAGGGACCAGCTTTGTGACATTTATCCATTAACTTAACTTACCTATATCACTCTGCTGACTTTCAGCATCCTCTGCACACTGTTCTACCACTGTGTCTTCTACGAACTTTTGAGACACGTAGTCCCCAACTCTAAATCATCTGTGGAAATGGTAAAGAGACTCTATCTACAATTAGCCTCCAGGCCTGTCCTTACAAATAAACAGAGCTTTCCCTTTTACCACAAGCTGTCCCACAATCCACAAGTCATTTCCAGCTTACAATTCAAAATTGATAAAGGCATAAAAATGAAAATAATGAAAAGTCAGCAAGGGCTCTAACAATGTATCTAATTATCAGCCACTGCTGAGTCCCCTGTCTTAGTTAACAGGATAGTTTATTGCCTGTTAGTAATAAGTACAACTTAATTTACTCATCAGACATCATTATGAAGGACACATGAAAGCTGCACACAACACATCTGCTCCCTGCAAAGGCTAGTGTTGAGCTTGCTGTCTTCATGCAAAGATTGTATAACATCAACAGATTTAATGGAGCTAAGTCAACTTTAATATTAACTCTTTCAAAATAATTAGCTTCAACAGTAAAGCAGATGACATTCTCTTATATACCTACTAACTCTCCGAGACCTTAACATTAACACCTCATGGAAAGAGAGCAGCAGACAAACAATGTCTAGCAGTTCTTTCATCACTATTATCATAAACCAAATTCTGGCTGGTATCCTTATTTCATTAGGCTTTTCTTTGTAAGTCGTACTTTTAAGTTCTTAACAATAGGTAGTTTTTATTTTCTTCTGAAGCTTTAATGAACTGTGTTCTCCATTTCCATATTTGTCACTTACTCCTTGTTTGAGTGGTTTGTGGAATTCAATTTGTTGTAATAATAGCCATTTGGTACCATTTGCTTCTGTAAATATGACCAATTTAAAGCACTCTGAGTGAATGAGAGTGACCAGTGGAAACACTGACTCCTCCATCCCAGCATGTAATGGTTTCAATTGTGTACTCACTAACTTACACTGGCTTGCTGTACAGCAAAGCCTTATATTTCAAATACTTGCCTTTGCATTCAAATCCCTCCTTGGCATTGTTCCTCTCTATCTCTGTAACCTCCTCCAGTCGCTACATCACTCCCTATCACTGTAAACTCCTCCAGTCCCAACATCCCTCTGTATCTCTGTAATCTCCTTCACCTCCTACAATCCTCCCTATTTCTGTAACCACCTCAAGCCCCCAGAACCCCTCCGGCCCCTGCCTAGCTCTGTCAATAGATAATAGGTGCAGGAGTGGGCCATTTGGCCCTTCGAGCAAGCACCACCATTCATTATGGTCATGGCTGATCATCCACAATCAGTATCCTGTTCCTGCCTTATCCCCATAAACCTTGATTCCACTATCTTTAAGAGCTCTATCCATCTCTTTCTTAAAAGTATCCAGAGACTTGGCCTCCACTGCCTTCTGGGGCAGAGCATTCCACATATCCACTACTCTCTGGGTGAAGAAGTTTCCCCTCAACTTTGTTCTAAATGGCTTACCCCTTATTTTCATACTGTGTCCTCTGGTTCTTGACTCACCCATCAGCGGAAACATGCTTTCTGCCTCCAATTTGTCAACTCCTTTAATAATCTTATACGTCTCAATCAGATCCCCTCTCATCCTTCTAAACTCAAGTGTATACAAGCTCAGTCACTCCAAACTTTCAATACATGATAGTCCCGCCATTCTGGGAATTGACCTCGTGAACCTACGCTACACTTCCTCAATAGCCAGAATATCCTTCCTCAAATTTGGAGACCAAAACTGCACACAGTACTCCAGATGCAGTCTCACCAGGGCCCTGTACAGCTGCAGAAGGACCTCTTTACTCCTATCCTCAATTCCTCTTGTTATGAAGGCCAGCATGCTATTAGCTTTCTTCACTGCCTGCATGCTTGCTTTCATTGACTGATGTACAAGAACACCTATATCTCATTGTACTTCCCCTTTACCTAACTTGACTCCAGTTAGATAATAATCTGCCTTCCTGTTCTTGCCACCAAAGTGGATAACCACACATTTATCCACATTAAACTGCGTCTGCCATGCATCCGTCCACTCACCTAGCCTGTATTCTCCCTGTATTCTCATAACATCCTCCTCACATTTCACCCTGCCACCCAGCTTTGTATCATCAGCAATTTTGCTAATATTACTTTTAATACCTTCATCTATATCATTGATGTATATTGTAAACAGCTGCGGTCACAGCACCGAACCTTGTGGTATCCCACTAGTCACCGCTTGCCATTCCGTGGCACTACTCTTTGCTTCCTGTCAATCAGCCAGTTTTCAATCCAAGTCAGTACCTTGCCCCTAATACCATGTGCCCTAATTTGCTCACTAATCTCCTATGTGGGACCTTATCAAAGTGTAGGATGTAGTGTACCTTCTGAAAGTCCAGGTACACTACTTCCACTGGCTCTCCCTTGTTCACCTTCATAGTTACGTCCTCAAAAAATTCCAGAAGATTAGTCAAGCACGATTTCCCCTTCTTAAATCAATGCTGACTCTGACCTATCCTGTTACCTATCCAAATGAGTCATAATTTCATCTTTTATAATTGACTCCAGCATCTTTCCCATCACTGATGTCAGGCTAACCGGTCCATAATTCCCTACTTTCTCTCTCCCTCCCTTCTTGAAAAGTAGGACAACATTAGCCACCGTCCAATCCGCAGGAACTGATCCTAAATCAAAAGAACATTGGAAAATGATTACCAATGCGTCCATGATTTCTAGAGCCACCTCCGAAAGTACCCTGGGATGTAGACCATCAGGTCCCGGGGACTTATCAGCCTTCAGACCTAACAGTCTCTCCAACACCATTTCCTGCCTAATATAAATTCCCTTCAGTTCATCCGTTACCCTGGGTCCTTCAGCCACTATTACATCTGGGAGATTGCTTGTGTCTTCCCCAGTGAAGACAGATCCAAGTACCTATTCAGCCCTTCTGCCATTTCCTTGCAACCCATAATAAATTCACCCATTACTGTCTTCAAGGGCCCAATTTTAGTCTTAACCATTTTTTTTTCTTTTTACATACCTAAAAAGCTTTTACTATCCTTCTTTATATTTTTGGCCAGTTTGCCTTCGTACCTCATTTTTCTCTGCGTATTGCCTTTTTAGTTATCCTCTGTTGCTCATTAAAGGTTTCCTAGTCCTCCGGTTTCTCACTCATCTTTACTAGGTTATACTTCTTCCCTTTTATCTTTATACAATCCTTAACGTCTCTCGTCAGCCACGACCGCCCCTGCCTCCCCTTAGGATCTTTCTTCCTCTTTGGAATGAACCGATCCTGCACCTTCTGCATTATACCCAGAAATACTTGCCATTGTTGTTCCACTGCCATCGCTGCTAGGGTATTGAACCATTGAACTTTGGCCAGCTCCTCCCTCATAGCTCCATAGTACCTTTTGTTCAACTGCAATACTGACACTTCCGATTCTCCCTTCTCCATCTCAAATTGCAGATTAAAACCTATCATATTAAGTCCACCCCCCCCTCCACCTGGGTCCTGCTTAGCTCTGTCATCCCCCTCCGACCCCATCAT
>NC_057754.1:2031208-2071138 GCF_004010195.1 Chiloscyllium plagiosum
CCCTCCAGTCCCCTATACCTCCTCCCTATCTCTATAACCTCCCCTGGGCCCTACACCCTTTCCCTATCTCTTTAACCCCCTCCAGCTCTTATACTGCCTCCCTATTTCTGTCACCCCCTCCTGCCTTAAACCCTTCAAAGATCTCTGCACTCTGATTTTCACCACTATTTCCCATTGCTCCACTGTTGATAACTGTGCCATTCATCCTAAAGATCTGCAATTTCTCTAGTAAACTTCTCAGCTCCTCTCCTTCCCTCTTTCTTTATTCCCCTAAACCTTAAAATCTATTACGCTGTCCTAATTATCTCCCATAGTGGTTTGGTGTCACTTTTTTCTGGTAGCACTTGTTGAGGATGCTGTATTAAAGGTCATATGTAAATGCAAGTTACTATTATATTACAAGTTCAGCATATGTGCAAGGTATTGAGCTATGGCAGTAATTTGGGGCAAACTTAATATAAAGGAACAATCAAAAAGACATCATTATTGGCTGAAAGATACAAACTCTCTACACAAAATGCTTACCAGTGTATAGAGCACTAGTTTTGGTGTAGCTTTTACAATAATCTGAGGAAAAGACAGTTTGAAACTTGAACTATGAGTTGAGGATAAAGAGTTTAGGTTGATCAAGATCACAAGATAGTAACTAAGCAATTCAAGATCAGTTGAACACTGACAGTCCCTTTAAGAACAGAGAGCCCGAGCTGATGCTTTGAAGGGAAAATAAAACATTTTAGATGCAGCGAGTGATGAATATGTGACATGGGAAAGTCTGTGGAAGGAGGCAGTAGTTTAGAAATATTTAACAAAATATTGGATAGACAGTTGAAAGAGCAATTAATTGTGAGGTGTTGGTTCTTGATTATATGGTCTTTTTTCATCCTGTATTTTTAGTGACAACCCTCATCTTATGTTTTTCTATCAGTGACTTTATGTTGGATTAGAAATCAGTTAACGAAGTTCTGAGATTGTTCTGTCATTTATACAGGTTGGTTTGTTCCTTTTTTGCTGTTGTAATTTGTGAGTCTAGGTATACATCCTTGTTTAGAGAGGATGCTTCTATATTAAAGTATTGTGCATGCCTGAACTGCTGAAGCCAGTGGATTTGGCATTTATCCAGACTTATGAGGCTTTTATTGCCTCATACACTCGCTCAACGTGAATGTTATCTCTTAATTAACAAATGATTTATAATAGGACGGGAAGACTTCAGACCTACATAAAGTTGCTTTCACTTGATTTTCATATCTTGTTTTCACCCTCTTTCTCTCTCGCTTTTAGCTTGACCTCATGGAACCAGATTCTATTATAAAGTCTGAGGGCAGTAGAGCACAGACAGAAGCCTTCCTTTACCAAATAAGTTGATGCCAATGCCTGTACTATTTGAATGGAAATGCAGCATTTGCTCTGAAGAAAACAAAAATTTCCATGTTATCGGAATTGGACAGCAATGTAAGCTGTTCTCTCTAAAAATTGAAATTTACAGCTAACTTTTATTAATTTAATTTCACTTGCTTGCCTGCTTTTTAAAATATACAGCATAGATGATGAGCTGTGGGCTGCAATCTGCATTGTACTCTTGGCAGCAACTGTCACTCATTCTCATAACTTCATCACTCACAAAATACAGGTCAGCCCACTTGTGGGATTAGAAATTGTATCACATGGCTTCCAGCCATGAATACCCAATTTATACTAAAGGTTGCACAGTTCATCTCATTAAATGACAGTTATTACCTTATTATGACAGTTTTTTCTGGCACTCGTTTTGGACCCAATATGCGCACCGATGAATGATTGTATTTATTTAATAACAGAAATGGTGCTAGTCTGTTGTATTCAGTGCTATTCTGGTCATCCAATCAAATGAAATATATTATCTCTCTTGAGAGAGTCCAAAGACAAATTGGTACGGTCATTTCAGACTGGGAGTTTAATTTGCGAGGATTTCATTTGTTGGGGGGGTTTCTTTTGAAGAACAATTTGAAAAAAACAGTTGAATTCTTGGAATGTAAGGTTTAAATCTGCATCAGCTGCCCTATGATGTCGACAGAAACAGAGAAAATAGGTGTAGAAGTTGGCCATTTAACCTTTCAGCTCTTTGAACCTGCTCCGCTACTTATGATCATGGCTGAACACCCAACACAGTAGCCTGTTTTAACTTTACCCCATATCCATTGATCTGTTTAGCTCTAAGAGCTATTCCAACACCTTGAATCATATACAATATTTTGTCTTCAGTGCTTTCTGCAGTTCCACATTCCACAGGCTCACCATTGTGTGAAAACATTTCTCCTCAGTGGTGTAGCACTTTGTTGAACCATTGCATTTCGTTTGATGATTCTGCTGCCATAAAGTGAGGTGATAAACTGCACAACACTGATCAGCAGTGATAAATAACAGCCTGTGAAAAGCCAAGTTGGGACACAGTGTGACTTTGACGGGAATTGGGAAGTGAAGATGTTTCCATGATGTTGGTGCTTAAATCCTTCAGGGTGGCACATGTCAGAGACAAAGCAAGTGCTATTGAAGTAAATTTGGTGGGTTACTGCACAGTATCTTGCAGGTAGTTACAATGCCTCAGTGATAGGTGCTTCAGTTTAGCAGACTGTGCTTTCCCAGGTACAGTCTGAAGTCTAGTTGTGGTTCTCGCCATCCAAGTGAGTAATGAGTGTTCTGACACTCCTACTTTGAATTTTGTAATTACTGGAGATGCTCTCATGCATCACAGTTGGAGGCAAATGCACAGAGTACTCTGCTTTTCCTGGCTTTATAAATGTTGGCTGAAGGCAGTAGGCAATCAACCACCCAGGAAAGAGTTGGATTGTGTAGCTGTCCCGATTATCCAATGCTGGTGAGAAAGATTCACTTGCAAAAATTTTCAAGAAATGACCTTGACTAATGCGAACAGGACTGTTTTCACACATATAAACACTGATAATCAGGTATCTGGTTCTAGGAAATGATGATCTTTTATGTTTTTTTGTTGCTTAAAGAGTTTCTAACCTTCTAGAGTAACTATTGTATAAACTGAGAAATTGGCAGTAGGCTTTAAAGAGGATGAGTTATTGTTTGGAAGTATAATTCTGGTACAATGTTAGTCCAGCAAATCTGAGGCAGTGAGCATTACTAATGACATCTCCTGTATTAATTATCCCAAAACTGCCTGAAAAAAGGCAATAATTCAGTGAAAGATCCAGCTTTGACAGGCAGAAATAAAAGCCAATGCTAAATGCAGTAGCAAATCAGTTACACAATATTTAATTGTATGCCTTTGATAGTAGATTTGTAGCAGAATATTTAAAATACTGTTTAATAATATAATTTAATTAAAACAAAGACTTAAGACTTGAGTCCCTGTCTACTCTTAAAAGTGCTTTTTGCCTCGTAAAATGATAAGATTCATTATTGCTGGAGAATTTAAGAGCACGAAAGAGCTGGAGAGCTCCCCAGGCCTGCTCCAGATGTCAAACTGTTATGCTTAATTGTCAATTCTTGGAACTTGATACAGCTTTTGCTAAACTGACAGAGGAGAAGGTCCTTTTGGAAAGTCTGTTCATACCCAAGAGTATCTCATTACTGACAGGTCAGCAATGAGGAACAATTAAATCCCTTCCTGTCATTATCTTAATTACACCAGAGAGCTAAACTGCTAATGAGACAGAAAACACGGGATGCAGCATTGAGCCCTGTCAAGCATGATGGTGGTGTTGTGCTGCAGATATTATCTCAGATATCCATTTTGGAATTACCACCTTTTTGTTGAATTATTTGCTATTGCTGTATTCTCACCAGTGCAGGATCATGAACCCAGAGGGGTTAACTTGAAGAAGCCTGACTTGGAGGGAGAGTTGGATTAACCTCAGAAGAGGCACTAGTATTAACCCCTTAGGTTTGTACGTGCATCTGTTGGTGATAATTGAGTTTATTTACAACTGTCAGAGTCATTAACTTATTCAAATGAGTGCCATCACATTAACATTGAATGTTTCAGTTGACAAACTGGTTGGGGAAGAAAGGGATTGCTAGTGTTGAGGTAAATTATTGTAACTTCTTTGAAATTAATGCTTATAAGCTCAATTTTCCACAAAGGATGTTTAAACACATCCACTTGCTTAAAAAGGTCTCTATCCACTGATGCCTGGTGGAACCAGAAACTCCTAGGTTTGATCTCTAGTTTGTGCTGAATTGATTTATCTCAGTTGGGGATGTAAAGACTGTACCATTGGTCATTGCACTCCAAGACGAGTGAATGAAAGTGATCAACACACTGGCTGACCCTAATCGTTGTGCAGGGAAGCCTACTGCAAAGTGTATATGTGCAGATGCTTGGTTTCAATGTACTTGGCCTGATTCTAACACCATTCATAATTGCATGGCTTGTTCATACCTATGATCTGCTGAAGGACAATGACTTCAGAGCCTCCAATACAATCAGAAGAACATCACATTTCTGTAGCTATTTGTAAAGTATCCAACCCAAAACAACCAGTGTCATACTGAGATTATGTTAGGTCATCAGAGATGCCATTCTTTCAGATGAGATATAAAAGGATGATGGTAAAATATTTCACAGCTACTATGAGGAAGAAGAACAGAGCAGTTCTTCCAGCTATCTGGCCACTATTTATCCCTTAACCAACAACATAATCACATTACTATTTGTGGGATCTTGCAGAAAGTGTATTTCCAGCGTTATAGCACTAACTACACTTAAAAAAACTTCATTGGCTGTAAGTAACTCTAGGATGTTAAAGGAGTGATTTAAACAGATCACTACTTTTCTTTTAAAGAAAGTTGATTTTGTATGAAATTTCTATTGTGACAGCAAATCCAAAAGAAAGCATTTGTATTTCAATAATGCCTTGAGATGCCTTCAGGGCCTCTCAAAGAGTTTCACATCCAATGAAGTTAAATGAAGTGCAGTCAGAGTTGTCATGTAGATATCATGACCAATTTGTGCTTAACCAGAATCAAGAAAGAGAAAATGAAATAAATGGCCAGTTAATCAGTTTAGGATGACATTGTGTGAGAGAGATGTCCAGGATGCTGGGAGAATGCTCTCAAACACAGCAAGCATTTCTTACAATCTAGCTTTAGGCCCCAGACATGTTTAATGAGGTCAATCTTAAGAGTGTATCACAAGAAGTGTGAAAGAAAGAATGTGTGAGAGGAAATCATAATTTTAAAAAATTATATAGCCATTCTGTGTTTTAGAAGAAATGTTTTTTGCATTTGGGAATAATAGGTTAATTGTCATGTGCAAATGTCTCGGCAGACAACATTGGGCATAAAGCAAATACGAGAAAGCAGCTGCTAACATTTCAGTATAAACTGAAGGTAATCTCAGTGTGCCAATACAAGGCACCTGCTGGTCACACAGCAGATGCCTCTCACTCAAGTCAGTGTGTAAAATGCTACAGGCCTATCAGCTAATTCCTCATCAAAGCATTTCCCTGTTGATGAGTTCTTCTCCCCATGCAGGCAGTGTAAGGCAGGGAGCAGGAGATCTCTCTCAGTTGGAAATCTCAAAGAAGTATGTTCAACTGCTGGTTGCAGTAGCAACTATCTCAATAAGCATAGGAATTTAGAAGTAAGTGCAGACAGAGTGTAAGTTCCAGTTTCCTTTATCAGTTGGTAGGGCTTTCTTTAATATCTCTAACTCCTTGCTTGTGTGATTAAAAAGCACCAGCAGTTTCAAACTTCTGCATTGCCAGATGTTTCAGGTAGCCTCGGAATTAGCAATGCTCAACAACATTAAATAGGTGCTCAAGTTCTTTACAGGCAGGCCACTGGTTTCATATCCTTCCTCATGGGTCCACGAGAGGAGAGATAAGCAATTTGTCAAGTGGTAGGATTTTCCCAAGTGATGTCATCAAAGGTAAAAGTCTCAATTGAAACCACCCTAACACTTGCAAGAACTTTAATTGCTAATGAGTGAAACCAGCCACATCATTCTGCATGTTGGTTCCTGTCCTGAAAAGTGGGCATACATAGGACTGTTTTGTTCTCTGACTGTCAAAGATACCTAATAAAAGCAAAATACTGTGGATGCTGGAATCTGAAATAAAAACAAAGTTCTGGAGAAACTCACTAGGTCTGCTAGCATTGATGGACTAAAAAGAGTTGAAAAATCATTGCTTTTATGCTAGTGATAAAATACATTCAATGATTTGAGCATCCACAACTCTCTAAAGGGACAAAATTAAAAATCACAACACCAGGTTATAGTCCAACAGGTTTATTCAGAAGCACTGGCTTTCGGAGCACTGCTCCTTCATCAGATGGTTGTGGAGTATAAGATCTTATGATACAGAATTTATAGCAAAAGATGACAGTGTGATGCCACTGAAATGATATATTGAAATAACCTGGATTGTTTGTTAAGTCTTTCGTCTGAGGGCAGCTTTTGTGAGATGGGAGCTGTGAATTTGAAAATATTGTCACAAATGAGCTTTAAGTAGAATTCAAATTTGGAAGTGATACTTCTTTTAAGTCTGTTTTATTGGAAAACAAGCAAAATGGATCAAGTGTCACCTTGCATAGAGTCATATAGCATGGAAAATGACTCCTCAATCCAACCAGTCCATGCCGACCATGTTCCCAAACTAAACTACCCCAGCTGCCTGTGCTTGGTGCATATCCTTCCAAACCTCCCCTGTTCATGTACTTACCCAAATGTATTTTAAACCTTGAAACTGTGCCCATATCCACCACTTCCTTTGGAAGTTCATTCCACATACAAACCACTCTCTGTGTAAAAGAAATTGCCCTTCTTATCTTTTTTACATCTTTCTCCTCTCACCTTAAAAATATGCCACCTAGTTTTGAAATCCCCCACCCTCGGAAAAAGACACATGTCATTCATGTTATCCATATCCCACATGATTTTATAAATCTCCATAAGGTCACCCCTTCACCTCCTATGCTCCAGTGAAAAAAAGTCCCAACCTATTCAGCCTCTCTCCATAACTGAAACCCTCCATTCCTGGCAACACATCGGTAAATCTTTTCTGAATCTTCTCCAGCTTAAAAATGTACTTCATGTAACATGGCAACCAGAATTGGACACAGTAGTCCAGAAGAGGCCTCACCAATGTCCTGTACCACCTTAACATAACATCCCAACTCCTATACTCAAATATCTGAGCAATGAAGGCAAGCGTGCTAAACCTTGTCTTAACTACCCTATTTATATCTGATGTAAACTTCAAAGTATTTGAAGTTATGTACCAGAACCTCTAGGTTATATCTGCAGTCTTATTTCAAAACTGTTAACCCCATTGCTATTAGTCAAGGTAGGGTCTCACAAAAGATGCAGCAGCTTCCCAAACTGGAATGGAGAAATTGTGCAGTCTGATTGGACAACTTGAATTGACTGGGAGCCCAAACAAGACCAGATGCCAATTTTGGCATACTAGAGTTAAGTACAATGATGAAAATTCCCATGGTGGGAGTATTATTCGGGCAAACAAAACATTGAAAAACATTGAAAGTGTATTTTGAAATTTCCATCATTGGGAAATTCCATGAACAGGAGACTTCTTGATTTTAGTAATACTTCTTATACAATTCTCTGTGACGTGTTCTTGAGTGCAAGAGAGTTTGAGTGTTTTTGTTGACAAAGGAGGTAAATGTTGTCCTTCAGCTTGGGAAGCTAAAAGGATCTGAACAATTAATAAAAAGTACCTTAACAACAGAAACTCTCACTCTTGGTGAGACAGTCGATATGGCACTTTTCTTTGCAAACACTTCAGATGAAATTTTAAGAAGAAGGTCAATACCCAAAAGCTAGTGAATTTCTCATTCTTTGTTACTTCTCTGCAAACAGAGAGAAATACTATTTTTTTCTAGTTTGGAAGCCTTCTACTCCTCTGTTCACTTATAAGCTACCCACCTACTCAAGAGCCAGTCAAAGAAGCAAAACAGAAGTTGCTGGAAAAGCTCAGTAAGTCTGGCAGCATCCGTGAAGAGAAATCAAAGTTAACTTTTTGGGTCTAGTGACCCTTCCTCAGAACTGAATTGTTGATATGCTGAGCACTTCTGACCCAGCCAACTGATTTTGATTTGAAACAAACAATCAATAGTTGTCTCTGGACAACTGCTGTGAACACTCACACCCACAATGCTGATGAGTCCTGCAATACTCACCCACTGCTAGAAAAAAAATCAGAGTTAATACAACACACAATGATTTCCAGTAATTTGTCACTTCACTATTGCCAACAGTAATAAGAATTGTGCTCCCTGATTGTAATTTGTAGATTGGGTTCCTGGCTGCTCAGCTAAGGCCTTGTAAATGTGCCTTCTGCACATCCCTGTGAAGAGAGGATGAATCCCCATCATCCCCTCTCACTTCCTACCATTCATCAGCTCTATCATTGGCCTGCAAATGTTTACTGTCTGAGTCAACACATGAAGAATAAATGAAGAATAAACTCAGTAGAGCATGTACCTTTGCCATGTTGTGTTAATGCAATGCAATTATAATTATGCAGAAGTTCTTCGAGACCTTTCCCTGCCTGGTAACTAATAACCTGTTTGAAGCCAGTGAGAGATGATCTGTCATTGTAACTTGCAAATCTTTTACAGGGGGTTACAGGGTGGATGTAGATGTTTCCCTGGCTGAGGCCTTTTAAGGCTGAGATGAAGAGGAATTTCTTCTCTTAGAACGTGGTAAGTCTTGGGAAGTCACCAGACCAGGCACCTATAACAGCTCAATTACTGAGTAGTTCAAGATAGAAGTCAATAGCTTTCTGAAGAGTAAAGACATTGATTAATTACCAACTTCTTGAGTATCGAGACCTGTGATTCACCAAGAAATCATCAAGAAACCAACATCAGCTTCAAAATTATTGAACTGAGCTTGATCTCATGGGCTTTCTCGTTGGTGGGGGTGGGTTTCTTGCCTCTGAATGCATCTGCCATCAACATGTAGTGCAAGAAGCACTAAATCCAGTCCATATGTAGACATTGCAAATACACAAAATAGAGTTGCAAATATTACGTCTGCCTGTCTTCATTGTTGATAATAATGACCACTTGTACCGAACAGAGCATGTATTCATTAAACTATATCTCAACTCCATAAAGGCATTGGAGAAGGAATAACATGAAAGGAGGAATTTAAAAACTGGTGAAGAAAAATTATATTGAAATGAGATAAGCTGGGAGGAGATTCATGCAGAGCAGAAATAGTCCTATGGCTCCATATAGTTTCCTGTGCTGTAGGTACCGTGTGTAGAAACCATGGAACAGAAAAACAAATTGCCACTAAATCGTTTTGGATGACCAAGTCCAAATGGATTTTACCAGTGAATTAGTGATATTATATCTGTAAACTTAATGAAAATATTTATGCCAAACATATTGTGTTGGATCAATATTGTGTATTATTAGTCTGTGTTTATGAGCATACTTGATTATAAGATTGACAACCAGACAGCTCTCTTTGGTTGTGACCACCCTCAAAGTATGAGAAATTATGTAAATTCTGAATAGTGCTTTTCTTTTGCAGTGGACGGCGCTATCCACGCAGGAGCTGGGCCTTTGCTGCAGAAAGAGTGCAGTACACTGGGAGGGTGCAACACTGGGGATGCTAAAATTACCAGTGGCTACTGCCTGCCTGCTAAGTGTGAGTAAAGATAACATCTCCTTCTTCCTGTTAACACAAGCTGTTTCTTCCATGTTACGGAACTCCCTTCTGCACCAGTCGCTGCAATCACACTCATGTTTATGTTTAATCAAGACTAGCCCTAATGAAGCGACTGATAAAACACAGAAGAGAATTTGAATGGAGTCCAATTTTGCTCCTTCATCCTTTCAACCCTTTTTTGTCAGTGCAATGGTTCAACTTAAAATTATTGTTTGTAGAAAAATGCACCATGAAAGCTCTGAAAACTGCTTTATGTTTGCAAGCACTGAACTGCCTAGAACAAAGGATTACTGATGAATTTTTAAAAAAAATTTATATTCCTTTACATTGTGTGTAGAACGAGTTTCAGGAGCCAGATATTCTGATGATTTTGATTTTCTTATATCTGAGACAATACCATGCCGTTACTTTTAAGATTTAAAAAACAGTTGTCAATAAAAGTCCTTTGACCTCAATTTTTCTACATCTGTTCACTTACTGACAATAAAACACCATGTGAGGAGAGAACACACTGTGCTATATGAGTGAACACACTAATGAATGATACGCAAGGTGATTTTGGTGCGTTTGTATTTTATTTCCCTCATAGTGTTTCTAAAATGGTCTGATTGTTTTGAGACTTTTTTTACTGGATTTGGAGAAAATAACATGCTTTCATTTAAACCAAGATCGTAAGAACTTTGTGACAGTCAGAGACTCATGTCTGTTCATTCACAGTATTAAAAAAAAATTAAGTTACAGTACGCTTCTCAAGCGATTGTGTTTAAGAACCTGACTGATCCTTAGCAGAACGACAGTAAGATGTATATTATGATCAAAAGGTAACACTTAATTTCATGGTTGCAGGTAAGTGCTGTAGCATATTGAACTTGATTTGCCTAATGAATGATCTTTTTACCTTTAAAAGCAAGCGAGTAGTTGGAGACAATCTTACGATGTTTGTCCAGAGCTGAGAAAAGTGGCACTTTCCCTCGAACTAAGAGCACCCATTTCCAGAATGATGCAACAACATTGGCCTAAGACCCAAAAAAGAGTAACTTGCCCACTTTGAAGGCTTTGCCGCTGATGAAGCCAATGAAGCTGATATTGAAGACCAAAAAGCAATATGAAAATATCTGTTGAAGTAACTGTGAAATATGAACTCTGAAATATGCCATGAGTTCAATGTTATGAGGTCATTACTGCAGCAAAAAAAGTTGAAGGCACTTCAAACTAACTGTTAACTTGAGAGTACTCAAACAAAGAAATGTTTCAGGTAAACTTGTCAGTGTGCCAAAGAAAACGCCTTTTCTAGAATGTCAAAAAGCAAACTCTAAATGTTTAGGATTCTAACTGGCTGTTTAGCATGCATTGTGCTACCTTAACCATAAGATTATGCTGTTCTACATGTCATGCACATAGCTTTGCCTCCACCTTTTTCTTAAAATTCATTTATAGGGTGTGGCTTGTTGCCCATCACTAATTGTACTTCAAAGCCATCTTCTCGAACCACTGAAGTCTATGTATGATGGAGATACACCAGAGTGTTGTTAGGCAGGGAGTTCCTAGCTTTGATGTAGGGACAGGGAAGGAATAGCAGGGATAGTCCCAAGTCAGAATTGTGTTTAGCTTGTTGGGAAATTGTAGGTGGTGGTGTTCCCAAAAATCTGCTGCCCTTGCCCTTCTAGGTGGTACAGGTTGTGGGTTTGGAAAATGTTGTCAGTGTAGCCTTGGTGAATTGTTGCAGTGCATCTTATAAATTGTACTTTCCATCAGTAGTGGGGAATTGGACATTGATGGTGTTAAATGGATTTTGTTCAAATGGGCAGCTGTGTATTGTCTTGAGTGTTGTTAAATCGATACTCATCCAGACAAGTGGAGAGTATTCCATGATTTGTGCATTGTAGATACTGGAAAGGCTTTGGGAGAGTCATGAGATGAGTT
The DNA here is from genome assembly GCF_004010195.1 of Chiloscyllium plagiosum. NCBI lineage: Eukaryota > Metazoa > Chordata > Chondrichthyes > Orectolobiformes > Hemiscylliidae > Chiloscyllium > Chiloscyllium plagiosum. Next base: position 2,042,787 of record NC_057754.1, read on the forward strand.
ACTGACCTGATCTTGGAATCACAGGATTTATCGTCCAGTTCAGTTGTTGATGGTGGGCGATTTAGTGACGGTAATGCCACAGAATGTCAAGGTGTGATGGTTAGATTCTGTCTTTTTGGAGATGGTGGCATGAATGTTCTGAATTTTGCATTGTTGTACAGCTAGAATTTTAAATGCTAAAACCCTGCATGATGGTCTCATATTATTCAGCACTTTTTGTTTTAAATGTAATTGTTCAAGAACAAATCCCCTCAGGCATTTTAAGTCACTTTCCAGGATTCTATAAATGTTCTTAATTAATGTAGTGATTATTACCTCTTCATCAGCCAGTGTTTTTTCTGCTATTTTTTGTATTTACACATTTCACTGTCTTTCTCTTTATTTAAGACTTTCTTGAATTGTAATTGACAGCATATACAGATGTGCAGGTAGATAATAGTGTACATTTTCTCAGAGTCTTTCTACACCAGGAAAGTTTTAGTACCTCATTATTAACAGGGAACTGCATTTATTCAAGTGTTGCATGCTCATTTGTGCCCATGTAATCTTTTCAATTTGTGTAGTGCACACAGTGCAAAAGTTTACCATCCAAGACATCTGTAATAGGTGAGATACTTGGCTGACTTGTGCATTTAAGATACCAACAAACTTGTGCATTTAAGATACCAACAAACGCAACTGCATCTCAGAACGCAACTGCTCTCTAATGGCAAATCTTCAATCTCCCTTAAAGGATGATATTGATAAATGCTGTGTAAATCTGACCTGTACAGACCAGGAAATTCACAGGAACTATGTTGATTTCAACAAAGAAATTGGATGTTTCTGTGAGATACCCATATTAGCCGATACGTGTCATTGCGTTTATTAGGACATTAACTGCTGGTCTTTTGATTTTTAGTTAATAAGATCAGGAGACTTTGCATTATCTGGTGCCTTGCAAATTTACCTTTTTGGTATGGAGATGTGTGAACCAAATACCAATGTATCATTGATTAGAACTTTTAACAAAAGACACTTTAAAAAAAAAGCAATGGCCTAGTGGCCGAGCTCATGTCCTGGGAAACCAGTTGAAATCCTACCATGGCAGATGGTGGAATTTGAATTCAATTTTTTTTTAAAAAATTGGAATTAAGGATCTACTGATAACATGGGACTGTTGTCAATAGTTGGGAAAACCCCAACTTGTTCACTAATGTCCTTCAGGGAAGGAAATCTGCCATTCTCACATTGTCTGGCCTACATGTGACTCCAAACTCTCAGTGATGTGGTTGACTCTCAACTGCCCTCTGAAATAGCCAAGCAAACCACTCAGTTGTATCAATGGCTACAAAGTCTCAACAAAGAAATCAAATTGGACGGACCACCTGACATTGTCCTAGGCATCGGAAAGACAAAGACAGAAACAGTCCTGGCCACCATTCAATATCCTCCCTGCTATTATCTAGGGGCTAATGCTAAAATTGGAAGAGCTGTCTCACAGACAAGTCAAGTTAGGAGGGAGCTGCCCTAGGAGTCCTCAACATTGACAATGGTCCCATGAAGTCTCATGGCTTCAGGTCAAACATGAGCAAGGAAACCTACCGTTAATTAACATGTACCGTCCTCCCTCGGCTGGTGGATCAGTGCTCCTCCACGTTAAACAAAATTTGAAGGAAGCACTGAGAGTGTCAAGGATGCAGAACGTACTCTGAGTCGAGGATTTCAATATCCACCACCAAAAGTAACTCTGCAGCAGGACTATTGATCGAGCTGGTTAGGTACTAAAGGACAAAGCTGATAGACTGGATCTGCAGCACATGATGAGGCAACCAACAAGAGGGAAAAACATAGCTGACCTCATCCTTACCAATTTGCCAGCTCCAAATGTATCTGTCCATGACAGTGTTGATAAGAGTGACCATTGCACAGTCCTTGTGGAGACAAATTGAGAATTCCTCTATCATGTTGTGTGGCAATATCACTGTGCTAAATGGGACAGATTTTGAACAGATCTAGTGAGGCATTGTGGGCCAACAACAGCAGTAGAATTATACTCCAGCACAATCTGTAACCTAATGGCCTGGCATTTCCCCACTCAATCATTACAATCAACTCTGACTGAATGGAGAGTGCAGGAAGGCATGCCAGGAGCAGCACCAGGCATACCTAAAAGTGAGGTGTCAATGTGGTGAAGCTACCAAACAAGACAACTTGCATGCCAAGCAGCATAAGCAGCAAGTGATAGAGCGAAGCAATCCCACAGCCAATGGATCAGATCTAAGCTCTGTAGTACTGCCAAATCCAGTTGTGAATGATGCTGGACAAGTAAGAAACTTACTGGAGCAGGAGGCTCCACAAATATCCCAATCCTCAATGATGGAACAGCTGAATACAAAAAATTAGATCGAGCCATTTGCAGAAATCTTCAGTGAGAAGTGCTAAGTGGATAACCCATCTAGGCCTCCTCCAGTATTCCCCAGCATAACAGATACCATCTTCGGGCAATTCAGTTCAATCAAGAGACAATTGGAAGCACTGGATACAGCAAAGGCTATGGACCCTGTCAACCTTCCAGCAATAGTACTGAAGACCTGTGCTCCAGAACTTGCCTTTCAGGACAGTTACAGGACAGTTACAATACTGCCATCTACCCAACAATGTAGAAAATTGCCCAGGTATGTCCACACACAAAAGCAGGACAAGTCCAATTACCATGCCATCAGTCAACTTTTGATCATCAGGAAAATGATGGAAGGTGTCATCAGCAATGCTATCAAGCAGCACTTGCTCAGCAATAACCTGTTCAGTGATGCCCAGTTTAGGTTCAGCCAGGGCCACTCAGCTCCTGATCTCCATACAGCCTCGGTTTAAAAATGGACAAAAACATTGAATGCCAAGGGAAGTGAGAGTGACAGATCTTGACATCAAGGCTGCATTTTACCAAGTGTGGCATCAAGGAGCCCTAGCAAAACTAGAGTCAATGGATATCAGAGGCAAACTCCCTACTGGTTGGAGCCATACCTGCCACATAAGAAGATGGTTGTAGTTGTTGGAGGTTGGTCTTCACAGCTATAGATTAGATTAGATTCCCTACAGTGTGGGAACAAGCCCTTCGGCCCAACAAGTCCACATCAACCCTCCGAAGAGTAACCTACCCAGTTCCATTTCCCTCTGACTAATGCACCTAACACTATGGGCAATTTAGCATGGTCAATTCACCTGACCTGCACATCTTTGGACTGTGAGAGGAAACCGGAGCACCCGGAGGAAACCCACGCAGACACGGGGAGAATGTGCAAACTCCACACAGACAGTCGTCCAAGGCTGAAATCAAACCTGGGACCCTGGTGCTGTGAGGCAGCAGTGCTAACCACTGAGCCACCATGCTGTAGAACATCTCTGCAGGAGTTCCTCAGATAATGTTGAAGCCCAACCATCTTTAGCTACTTCATCAATGATCATTCTCACCCCCATCATAAGGTCAGAAGTAGGGATTGTTGCCAATGATTGCACAATTTTTATTCCCCTTTCTAACTCCTCCTGAATCAGTCCATGTTGAAATGCAGTAAGATCTAGATAATATCCAGGCTTAGCTGACAAGTGGCAAGTAACATTCGAGTTACACAAATGCCAGGCAATGACCATCTGCAATAAGAGACTATCTAACCAGTGTTCCATGACATTCAATGGTGTTACCATCACTGAATTCCCCCAATATCAACATCCTTGTGGTTACCATTGGCCAGAAACTGATCTATTGTTGTCATGTGTACCAAAATACAGTGAAAAGTATTGTTTTGCATGCTATAATGGCAGATCATATCATACAAAATGCATCATGTTAACAAACAAAGTGCAGAATATAATATTACAGTGGATAAAAGAGCAGGTCAGAGACAAGGAATACTGCAATGAGTAACTCATCTCCTGACTCTCCAAAGCCTGCCATCATCTACAGGGCACAAGTCAGGAATATGATGGAATACTTCCTACTCACCTGGATGACTGCAGTTCCAACAGCACTCAAGAAGCTTAGCACAATATAGAACAAAGAAGTCTACTTGAATGGCTGTGCATTTGCAAGCTTCCGCTCCGTCCACCACCAACATTCAGTAGCAGCAGTGTCTATCTCTACAGGATGTTCTGCAGAAATTCACCATGCCTTCTTTGATAGCACCTTCCAAACTCACAACCACTTCCAACTAAAAGGCTAAGGGCAGCAAATACATGCGAAAACTGCCGCCTGCAAGTTCCCCTCCAAGCCAATCACCATTCTGACTTGGAAATATATCACTGAACCTTCAGTGTCACTGGCTCAAAATCTCCCTAAGGGCATTGAGGTCAAATTACAACACATGGATTGCAGCAGTTCAAGAAGGCAGTTCGTCACCACCACCTCAAGGGCAACAAGGGACAGGTGGTAAATGCTGAGAGCTCTTTGTTAACCTTTGCTACTCGTGAAGGGTTCCTGAAGAGGGTTTTGGAATCTACCTCCTTCTCCAGTAAAAGTAGTTCAACCAGTTACAAGTGTTCCAGGAAGACACCCCATAGCCAACAGTTTGCATGTGCAAAATAATTTCAGATAGAAAACACCATTTGGAACAATCCATAAATTTACCGTTTCTCCTGAGTGTAACTGTCAGCTGGCCAAATTACTTTCTAGTTAACACTCTGCAGAGTCTTCAGTTTTCTTTTTGTTTTTCCTAGATGTCTGTGTGTCTGTATGTGTGTTTCTTTTTAGAAATGATGTGAAGATGCCAGTGTTGGAGTGGGGTGGATAAAGTTATATTAATTGTATGATACTGTGATCTTTTGCTATAAATTCTGTGTCTTAACCTGCCCCACTAGTTACCTGATGAAGAAGCAGCACTCTGAAAGCTCGTACTTCCAAATAAACCTGTTGGACTGGAACCTAGTGTTGTGCGATTTTAATCTTTTTAGAAAGGTGGTTATATATATTTATATAGTTCAAGCTGTTCCTCAATAAATTTTTGCATTTTTGAAATAAATGTTTTCTGTGATAAATACAATATTCCTTATTGACTTGTTCTGGCTGACTTGTACTTAATACTAAACCTCATGCAGCCTGTGCCCTATATAATTGAACATATCACCACATGGTTACATTAAAACATCATTATGAGCAGTAAAGGAGTGGGACTTGGGAAATAATCTGTATATTCCGCCAAATTTGGTTGTAGCACTTGCTAAATATTCAGTCACATTCTGTGTCACTCTGTTGGAGTTTGAATACTCACTAAGGTGACAGATTGAAGGTCTAGATGGTTTTCAGTGACACCTTCAGTGCTATTATTTTGATTCACTTTGTCTGGAATACCTTATATGAAGTGTGTTGCAACATTTTGAACCTTTCACACAATTGCCCCAGGTAACTTCCAAGGAGCTGATCTTGGTGGAGTGGAAAACGTTTATATTTTAATTTTTATCAGGCTTAGGTTCTGTGTGCAAAAGAGTTGATACAGGGAGACCCCAAATGAATTCGATAAATGGATTTGTTTAAAATGAGTTTTGAGTTTTAAAATGATGGCTCACCATCTCCTGGGAATACCTTGACAGCTTGATGAAAACAGCCACCCTACTGTCTCTATGTGGTTTAAAGTGAACTGTTGGACAGATGTCACTAATGAATGGTGTCCCATATATTTCAAAATTGAGAATTACTGTGAATATTATCTGCTATTTTCATTGTCAAAATTTCTGATGCATATTATTCTTTGGATGCATTTTTCCTTTCCTTTCTGCTAACTATGAATATGGCAATTGATACTGTGATGGAAGGTGCATAATTTATATATTGTAATGTCATTTTAGGAAGTGTGTGTTGATTACTTATGTGAAGAATTTTCCTTTTTAAAAAAGGTCACAAAGTCAGAGAGTCCTTCCAGAACAGTGCTTTAAACTGAACATTTTATCAGAGAGTAGGTGACTGTGGACCTAATGAAAGGATCTTTATACTGTTGGGTTGATAACAGGCAGAGAAACTTGTAAGACCATTGGTTTTGTGTTTAGTTCAGAAGAATTAAGGGTGAGGATGTTTCTTTTAATTCCAGCATTTTTGTTTCTTTCTAGACAGAGGATTCAGGGCAGTTCAGGGAACAAGTGAGGAAGGTTATCAGAATACAGCAGGACCTTGATCAGCTGGAGAAGTGGACCAAGAATTGGCAATGGAGTTTAATATAGATAAGTGTGAGGTCTTGCATTTTGGAAAGCCACATCAAGGTAGGAGTTTCGTGGTGAACGGTAGGGCCTGAAAGAGTGTAGTAGAACAGAGGCATCTTGGAGTTCAGGTTCACACCTCTCTGAAAGTGGACTCCTAGGTAGACAGAGAAGTGAAGAAGGCTTTTGGCACACTGTCCTTCATCAAATAGGGCATTGAGTATAGAAGTTGGGAAGTTATATTGCAGTTATACAGGATGTTGGTGAGGCTGCACTTGGAGTATTGTGTTCAGTTTTGGTCACTTTATAGGAAGGATGTTATTAAACTGGAAAGAGTGCAGAAGACATTCACAAGGACGTTGCCTGGACCCCATGGTCTAAGTTATAGGGAGAGGTTAGACAAGCTAGGACCTTGTTCTTTCGAGAGTAGGAGACTGAGGCAGGACTTTATAGAAGTCTATGAAATCATGAGAGGCATTGATAGAGTGAGTGTGCTCAGTCTTTTTCCCAGGTTTGGGGAATCGAGGATTAGAGGGAATGAGTTTAAGGTTAGAGGGAAAAGAATAAAAGGGAACCTGAGGGGCAAATTCTTTACACGGAGGATGGTACACATATGGAATGAACTGCCAGCGGAAGTGGTTGAGGTGGGTACATTAATAACATTTAAAAGGCATTTGGATAACTAAATTGATAAGAAAGGATTAGAAGATATGAGCCAAGTGCAGGGAAATGGGGTTAGCGTGGATGGACATTTTGGTCGGCTTGGGCCAGGGGGCCTGTCTCCATGCTGTAGGATTCTATGAAAAGATTTGCTTTACGAAAGTGATTAGAACTCTAAGTTTAGAGTCTCAGATTTGTGAGAAGCTCAATGACAGATTCAGAAAGTACTTATCGAATCGACTTAACAGTTCACACAAAAGAACATGGAAAGAATCAATTGATTAGGCCCCTAAGCAATTGTGATAAGGCATGTAATTTCTCTGGACTTGAGTCTTTGTGACAGATACTGTCAAGGATAAGATTGAAACTTTATTTTACTGTGTGATTTGAGATCATTCTAACTGTCTTTATATATGATGTGGAGGTACCAGTGTTGGACTGGGGTGGACAAAGTTAGAAATCACACAATGCCACATTATAGTCCAATGGGTTTATTTGGAAGTACAAGCTTTCGGAGAGCCTGTTCCTTTGTCAGGTAGATAGTGGAGCAAGATCATAGGACACAACTATAAATTCTGTGTCCTATGATCCTGACCCACTAGCTACCTAATGAAGCAGCAGCACTCCGAAAGCTTGAACGTCCAAGTAAATCTGTTGGACTAGAAGCTGGTGTTGTGTGATTTTTAACTTGGTCTTTTTTTTTTAAAAGTAATACATTTCTGTTTTATTAAAGAAAATCTGTAGCCTCATGTGAACATGTCTCAATGACTAAGCACCATGTTAACTAACTAAAGAAAAAAATCAAGTTTTATTTCATTTTGGTATCTGGCTTGTCCAGTAATTCATCAGCTGGAATCATAGCAATACTGAATAAGGATCTCTTTATATTCCAGTTTGCTGTTTTATGAAATGTTTATTTACGTAGAGATATAATAATAGTTCCATGTCATCTTGCCTTAATTGGTAGGCCTCTCTGACTCAGAAGATGTGAATTCAGTCCATAACCTGGGCTAAAACTTTACTTTGTCAAAGGATGCTGTGTTCCAGATGAAACTTGAAGGGAGGATCCTTAGTTTAAGTGGATGATAAAGATCCCACAGAGGTTCTTGCAGATGGTAAGCCTTCTTTGAGCTGGTGTGAGCTGCAGGTTGTTATGTATATAGTTGTGTGATATTGCCCCTTTAAAAGTGTGGATCAGGTGACCCAGTGTGGGAGCTTGGGGTGGCAGTCTAGGACACACAATAGAGTATTCCCTTTATCTACCTCACTTCCTATTTCTGGTTCTAGTGAATGACAAACAATGACTGGCAATAAAGTTTGGATTCAGACCACAAACTGTGTGCAAACACCATGGCCTTTGAGAGGAGGAAAGACATCGCCTGGACTCCAAAAATGGAGTGGAATTGTGGAGATAACATTGAAGGGGATGAGTGCTGCGATTGACACCAGGAAGGAAATGTATGCACAGCGGAGTGAGCTGAGAATGGTGGACATGAGGGGACTCGGGCCACAGCTGATGGCTGAAGCAGGGAGAACTCACCTAGGATCTTACTGAAGTCATCGTATAGTGTGGTCGCGAGAGGACTCGGGCAGTGGGTGGTGCCAGAGAATAACAGTACACACCAGGGAGCAGGCCAAGAGCAGTGATTATGATGGGATTGAGGCCACAGCTGATGGCTGAAGATGGAAGTACTCAGCAAGGTAATTACAAACATTGTCATAGAGAGCAGTCACAAGGGAACTCGGGTTGTAGTGATGCCAGGGGAAGAACAGTATGCTAACACAATTGGTGAGGGAATGACCACACAGAGAACACAATCCACCAAGGGGACTCGGGCTGCAAACAGCTAATAGACTCAACTGGTGGGAAAAATTCCTGCTGGTGGGAAAACAAAGTGGTAGACGAATTTTGAGAAATGGGACAATTTGATGAAGAGACAGTGTTGCAAGCAGTACACTGAACATTTTTGTGCATGACTAGATTAGATTAGATTCCCTACAGTGTGGAAACAGACCCTTTGGCCCAACAAGTCCACACTGACCCTCCGAGGAGTAACCCACCCAGACCCATTTCCCCTGACTAATGCACCTAACACTACGGTCAATTTAGAATGGCCAATTCACCTGACCTGCACATCTTTGGACTGTGGGAGGAAACCGGAGCACCCGGAGGAAACCCACGCAGACATGGAGAGAACGTGCAAACTCCACACAGGCTGGAATCGAACCTGGGTCCCTGTTGCTGTGAGAAAGCAGTGCTAACCACTGAGCCACCGAGCGCCCACGGTGGCTAAAAACATACCGATACCGGTTTTCTTGAGTACTGTTGGGAGCAATCCCTCCATGATTCTAAGGTGTCTGGTGCAACCAGAGAAACTTACAGAAGACATAGCAAGAACTATATGAATTGTTGGGGAGTTATTTTGCACCGAAGTCATGGATGATCACAATGATTCTGTTTTTAATAATGGTTACAGCACAAAGGAGAGTCTATCACCCAATTTGTGGCCAGGTTAGCGGAACATTGAAAATTTAAAGGGTTTCTCTAAGATGCTTTGTGAGACCATTTGATTAGTGGCTTCTGATATGAAGCCACTAACAAAGAGAGACCTGGATTTCAAGGCAGTTTTCGAAATTGCTACCTTGATGGTGTTGACCGCCAGCAAACCTTCACAAACCTTGCGAAAGCAACTCAGTTGAGTGACAACTCCTGGGTGCATTAAATAGCGGAATCTCAGTGGAGTGCAGTTCCTGACTGTAGAATGCCTCTTATATGGCAAGAGTGGACACAAGGAGTCAATATGGTGGGCTCGGGAAGCTCATTGCCACAGGTATAAGCGACCATATTGCTCGAGATTGCCGAGTAAACTCAACTAAAAGAAGGGATGTTTAAAGGACACAATTCAGGAGACAATACATAAGGTTCATATCACCAGCCAGGAGAGGACTGGGAGTCAGCCGGGTCTGTGGGAGAAGCAGAAGGCCACAAATCTGTTGGGTTTGGTTCAATATTCTATCAGTATGGGATGAGGCTGATTGTTTCTGGGTTCTTCCCAAATCAGAGGGTAAGAGCATAAAGGTGGAAGTGGATATTTGTGGAGCAGTGTCTCTGTCTCCCAAATCAATATATAGGGAATAGTTAAAGGCACTGCCTTTGAAGGCTACCAAGATTACACGACTGATAATCAATGAACAAGTGATGCCACTGAAGGGCTATGTACTGGTAAAAGTACAGGGTGGGACTAGAGTGCTAAACTACCTCTGTACATAGTGAAAGGTGACTACTCTGCATTATTCAGACTCTCCTGGTTACAGAAATTAAAGTTTAAATTGGTGCATAACTAATTGGCTGGCGGACTCAAAAATGAGTTTGCATGTGATTTTGGACAGTATAAAGATGTCTTCATGGAAACTCAGTGGAAATGAATGGTGTAGAAATTAAACTCGGTTTGAAGCAAGAGTTTTGTCCAGAGAGTCTGAAGATGTATCCAGTACTTCACGCCAACTGGCCTCAAATGGAGGCGAAACTGGAATGACTGTTGAACCTGGGAGCGCTGGAACCAGTAACCATCAGTTAATGGGCCATTCCAGTTGTCCCTGTCTTAAAACCAGAAGGCACAGTGAGGATTTGTGGTTACTTTATGGTCATAGTCAACCCAGTCCTTGGTGCAGATCAATATCTACATCGTGAGGACCTGTTCATTGGACTAGCTGGGGGAAGGCAATTCTCAAAAATGGATCCGTCACAGGCCTACTTGCAGATGGGGGTCATGAAGGACTCCCAGCCACCGCTGACGAAAGTAACACAGTGGATTATTCCACTACAAGAGTTTGCCCTTTAGCATTGTGTCAGCACCATGTCTATACCAGAGAGCCTTGGATCAAAATTTGAGTGGATTGCTGGGTGTCCATTATTATCGGGATGAAATTTTGGCTCCTCTGAAGATGGTTACAGGAACACAGCCTAAACGTGAAAAGACTCCATAGAGTACCTGGGCCACGTAATAGATGGTGAGGGACTACACAAGGTGCCAAGAAGATAGAGGCTACCATGAAAGCCCTTAGACCAGAGAATGTGTCAACTGAGTCATGTAATTGGGACATGTAAATTACTACAGTTCATGTCATCTTGCTATAGGAAGGGCATTATTAAATTGGAAAGGGTGCAGAAAAGATATACAAGGATGTTATTAGGACTAGAGAGTTTTAGGTGTAAGGAGAGGCTGAATAAGCTGAGGCTATTTTACTGGAGTGTCAGAGTCTGGGGGTGACAATGGAGGTTTATAAAATTATGAGAAGCATAGATAAGTTGAATAGCAAAGAGGTTTTTCTAGTGTAGGGGAGTTCAAAACTAGAGGGCATAGGTTTTAGGTGAGAGGGGAAAGATTTAAAAGGGACCTGAGGGATAACTTCTTCACACAGAATGGTGCGTCTTTGGAATGATCTGCTTGAGGAAGTACAGATAGAGTTATCACTTTTAAAAGACATTTGGGAAGGTACATAAAAGGTTTAGAGGGATATGGGCCAAATACAGTCAAATGGGGCTAGTTTAGTTTGAGAAACCTGGTTATTATAAAGGAGTTGGGTTTCAGGGTCTATTTCTGTGTTGTGACTCTATGATTGTATGTATGTGCCTGATGTGGCTTACCGGGAGGTGAAGGAAGCTTTAAAAATGTCAGAAGTGTAAACACGTTTTGACCCAAGCTAACTAGTGCGATGTCTTGCCTTATAGAGGGTTGGCGCTGAACTGTCACAATGGAGTGGAAATGACTATTGCATTCCCATTGAGATCACTAATGAAGATGGAGGAGAAGTATGCCCAAGTGGAAACCTCCATTTTTGATCTGTATATGGGAATACTGACAGAGGCAGCAACATGCCTGTAGAGATAGGCACTGGCTCCATCAGCCTACTTGTATGAAATCAGATATTGACAGTCAGAGAAGCACAGCAATACAGATGGTTTGTCAAGGTTACCACTACCAGGAATTAAGGAGGTACTTTTCCCTGGAAGACAAGGCACTCGTGTCAGTGAGTCAGGTGCAGAATGCTACCCGGAATGATCCAATCTCATGGACTCAGTCCTGAGAGGAAGGACTTTTCATAGAAACTGCCCAGAGTTACACCTTTACCTGTCCAAGAGGTGGGAATTGTCCACATCAGTGTTTAATGTGGGGATTGAAGGTTATATCCATTCACCATGAAGAAGATGATGCTGGAACATGTGCACCAAAGGCACCCTGGTATGGTGCAAATGACAGAAGTAGCCAGGAGCACCATTTGATGGCCGAATGTGAATGTTTGAGGAAAAAGAAGGGTCATGTGAATCCTGTGTACTAGTAAGGAAGGTGCTGCCATTGTTGACCCTTCACCCATGGGAGTGGCCTCAATCACTGTGCCAGCAGATTTATGTTGATTTCGCAGCAGCAGTAGAGGGAGGGGTGTTCCTAGCTGTTGTGGATGGCCACTCCAGGTAACCCAAGCTGGCTGTCATGAAGCCACTATCATCAGCAGCAACGATAGACTGACCAGGTGAAAGATTTGCCAGATTCAGGAACCTCAAACAAACGTGACCAACAATGGTCCACACGTTATGGTGCAAGAATTCAGGGAGTAGCTGGAAAATCACAGAGGCGTCATGTGAGATTGGCTGTGTATCACTTTGTGGAGAAAGTGAGGTCTGCAGATGCTGGAGATCAGAGCTGGAAATGTGTTGCTGGAAAAGCGCAGCAGGTCAGGCAGCATCCAAGGAGCAGGAGAATCGACGTTTCGGGCATAAGCCCTTCCTGAAGAAGGGCTTATGCCCGAAACGTCGATTCTCCTGCTCCTTGGATGCTGCCTGACCTGCTGCGCTTTTCCAGCAACACATTTCCAGCTGTGTATCACTTTGTGACAAACAGCCAGGCGGAGAGATTTACACAAAGCTTCATGTCGGCCTTAAAGGCCTCACTAGGGGAGGGTTCACTAGATCAGCAACTCAACAAATTCCTCAGTATGTACCACATGCGACAACCCAGTGCACGCCACCGTCACTTATGTTCAACTGCCAGCTGAGGGCGATGTTTGATGCAACTGGAAAAGGCCAGAGAGATGGTAAAGTGGAATCAAGAAGGACAGTTGACCAGAAGCGCAGGAACCTCACTGTCCAGAGTCTTTTAAAGAGGTGAGACTGTATTAGTCTGGAATTATACTTTTGTGGAAAAGTGGATCCCAGCAATAGTGGTGGCTCAAACATGACCGTTGTCATTTTCACTAGAGACGAGGGATGAACTGGCCTGGAAGAAACAAACAGACCAGCTGGCTTCTGCACCTCACCAAGGTGGGGAACATCCCTCAGAATAGATGGAACCAATGGTGTCGACCAAGTCATGTGTCTCCAAGCCAGAGTTGGCTGCATCCAGGGAGGAGACAATAGCATCACAGGGGAACAACACCAAATCAGAGAGGGACATACCTGCAACATACCAAGAGCTTCCAGAAGCCCAGGAGTGTGTACTTAGAAAAGGTTCCTGAGAAGAGGCAACAGTCTTTGAGGAATCGCTATTCCCATGAGAGACTGACCATGTCTGTAAACTGTGGAAGGATTGTTTTCTTTTTTCATTTTTTTTGTGAATATTCCTGATGTATATATGTTCGCTGCAATGTTCATATAATAGTTATGATTGTTGGGTGTATAATCAGTAAAAGGGTTAATGGAAATAAAGGGAGAGGGGTGTTATGTATGTAGTTGTGTGGTATTGCCCCTTTTAGAGAGTGGGTCAGCTGACGACACAAGAACTAGGGGAAGGATGGACTGTGGAGCTGAGGGGACACATAATAAAATATTCCTTGTTCAAAGTATTACCCATTATCCTCCTCATGTTCTATTTCCGGTTGTAGTGAGCAGCAAACACAATATAGGTCTATCAATGGAAAATTAGCTGAGCGTGAATGAGTACCCCACAAAGAAGAGAGCTTGTTCTCCTGGCATCATCCAGCATCTTTCCTTTAATCAAGACTAAACCAACACCAAGACAAGGAGTTAAATTATTCTTCTCTGTTGTTGCTTGTTGTGTTTGACTGTATGTTAAATAGTTGTTTTTGCCATTCAGCCATTGTTTCATAGGAGTAGATGGTGTAGTGGTCATGCCAATGAACTGTAATCCAGATGTTGTGATTCATGGTCTGGGGAAATGGGTTCAGATCCCACCACAGCAGCTGGTGGACTATTACTCAATTAATCCATGTCGCACAGTTTCAATAACGCTGACCATAAAATCATTACTGGCTGTTGCAGAACCCCATCTCTTTTAGGGAGGAAAATTTGTCTTCCTTAACCAGACTGGCCTACATGTGACTGCCGGCTCACCACAATGTGGTCGACTCTTACCTGGCATATGAAAATGGCTATGCCACTCACTCAGTTCAAGGGTAATTAGGAATGGAGAAAAATTGCTGGCCTTGCCATTGAAGCACTCATCCCAAAATATTTTTAAAATGCCCTCAGAAATAGCTGAGCAAGCAACTCCGTTTAAGAGCAATTATGGATGGGGGAAAAATGCCAACTTTGACAGTGACTACTATATTCCACGAAGTAACAAAGAACAAGTGATTTGGTCATTATAAGTAGTGTGGAATGTAAGATGAGACTTTTTGACTATGTCATAGTAATTTCTTTCCCCAATATCAGAGGATCTCAAAGTCTCGAGGAGCGCATTTATATCAGTGGTGTACCTTGATGTACACTAGGCATAGTATAATGACATCTTAGCTTCACTCATCTTTCACTGTGAGGACAAATACTTCTTTAGTGCCCCTGGAAACTCAACAAAATCAGTGTCAGGCACCTCTGCAGCAGGGCCTGTAAAAGAAAAATGATTGCCTTCCCTCCCTCCTCATTCTCTTCAAAGGTGTAATTTCTCAGGAAATTTTGAGCAGCACATCTCAAAGTCAAGGTACAGATGCAAGCCAGTAAAAAGGCAAATTTCCTGATGCCAGTAAGTTCTTCACAGAACAATCAAAGTATAAAAGGGAGGCATAAAATCCTGATAATTGAAGATACAGCTGGTGGGGTTTGGGGATTATCAATGAATGGTTGAATGAGGATGGATTAAATTACTTTCTTCATTCATATGTATCACATTAATAGGCTGGACATGACTCAGTAACAATTTCAATATTGGGATTTGAAGAGGAGCTAGAATAACTTCAGAAAGTAACTGAAGGAAATCTATCTTATTCACTGAGTTATGTGAGGTGGAAGAGAAACGTTCATATTTTAACTCATAGCAAGTCCTGTTATCTTGTCACTCCCATGTTTGCTTCCCATACTGGCTCCCGGTCAAGCAATATCTTGATTTTAAAAATTTTATTTCAAGTCACTCCATGGCTTCGCCGCTCAATGTACAGATCCATGATACTTGAAAGTTATCAGAGTCTAGATGAGAGTGGTGCTGGAAAAGCACAGCAGGTCAGGCAGCATCCGAGGAGCAGGAAAATCGACATTTCGGACAAAAGCCCTTTTGTCAGGAATGGAGGCAGGGTATCTCCACAACTCCCTGCCTCCATTCCTGATGAAGGGCTTTTGCTCAAAACATCGATTTTCCTGCTCTTTGGATGCTGCCTGACCTGCTTGCTTTTCCAGCACCACTCTAATCTAGACTCTGGTTTCCAGCATCTGCAGTCCTCACTTTTGCCACTGGAAAGTTATCAGCCTAAGACTCCTCTGTCCCATCCAGTAGTTCGATTCAATTAAGTCACGAGGTAACAAATGGTTTGGTGACTGTTGGAATGTGGATTACAGAAGCAGAACATCAGATTAACATAAAGTATGTTAATCTTTACACCACTGCATTGAGCAACACCATTACCCAATGGACTTGTCCAAAGTGGCTCACCCATTGGTCCAAAAATAAGGCTGAGGCTATCATACTGATGGCATCATACTTGTGCTAAGAGGACAGCTTGGACCAGTCACCTTCAATAAACCAAAATGGATTTGTAAGCTGGATCATTGATCGTAGAACATATCTGAGAGGAGTACACCAATGTGTTTATAGGATGAAGTCTTTGTGGAGGATATCATCTCAAAGTCGCTGAGTGTAAGTTCCAATTCAGTATCTGCTGAGGCAAGTTCCAGCTGCCCTCAATGACACACAAGATTAAAACAGAGTAACCAAGAGGGTGACAATTCCTGCAGAATGGGTTAGTAGCATGGTAATAGTGAAAAAAAAGCTGAGAAGCTGAGTATTTGCATCAAGCTAAAGGATCTGAATAAAGCTGACTGGGAGCTCACTACCATTGAAAGCATTTTGCATCAATTTACAAAAACAAATATCTTCACTACCCTGGATACAAAGAATAATTCCTGGCAAGTGAAGCTGGTTGAAAGCAGCAGCTCACATATGTAAAAGCAAGGCAGCAATTTCCTGGTTTCTTCAACTGTCAATTTATAGCCAAGGATATGCCGAGTACTGGGGCATGGGCAGCAAGCAGCGATCGCTAAAATCAAGCAACTAGTGACAGTAACTCAGGTGCTGAAATATCTCACAAATGATCAAATCACAGTGCACAGTGATGTCAGTGACTCAGGATGCTGAGCAACCCTCATATTGCAAGGACAACCAACTGCATTTGTATCCAGGGCGTGAACAATCTGAATAATGCTATATTTGAATCAAGAAAGAATGCTTGGCTATTGTTTTTGCTTTTGAACATATTCATCAGTACCTACTTGAAAGAGACATAATGACAGTTGAGACATAATGCCATCACTACACTACTGTCTACTCCAAAGCATCTTACTCAGTTACAGCACCAGCGAAGAAATTTGCCACTTCATAAAGGATTGGGGAATTCAACATCATACATCATCTCCACACTCACTGCTGTCAAATAGAAAGGCTGAGGTGGCAGAGAAAATTTCAAAACAATCATAAAAAAATAAAGCAAATCCATCACAGGTGGAGAAGCATGCCTACTGCCTGCTGTATCCAAACTACTTTTTCAACAGCCAAAAAGCTCCTGATGGTAGAAGGTGAGATGGCAGAGAGCCAGACTTCATTTTAACAGGACTACCAAACTATTGCCAGACTTGAGTGTTGGAAAGTCAGTCAAGGTGCCAATTTTCAATTCTCCAAACAGCCAAGAGAACCTGCACAGTTACTGCCTTTGCTGTTTTGAATTCATGTATCGCTGGACATCAGAGTGCGTCGGGGAAAACTAATAGACAGTGAAATTCACAACTAACCTTGGAGGAACCTGTTTGGGTGAAGTTCACAGCCCAGAAGCAGATAAGTTAATCGTTGTTTTAAGTGTGTCCAACAGAGAGGCTGCTGTAGTGAGTAGAGCGGGTTTTTTCTTGATTATATGTTTTTGGAGATATGTCTCTTGATTAAACTTAAAATATAAGCCATAACTGTTAATTTAACCTGGGGCAGTGTTTTGTAGAGGAATAAGACGGTGTTATTTTCTGTGTCTGTAGATTGTGAAGGAGCAAAAGTGGCCTTTAGTAGAGTGATATGTACTTCTTGTCAGATGTGGGAGTTTAAAGAGAGTTTAAGGGTTACTGCAGATTATATCAGCCATAAATGCAGTTGGATACGAATCTTATCAGATCGAGTGGATCGGTTGGAGAGACACTTAGAAGCAATGAGGAATTTGCAACAGCAACAGTATGTGATGGATGGCAGTTATATGAAGGGGGGGGAAAGTCTCAAATACAGTCACATAGATGGGTTAACTCCAGGAAAGGTAAGAGAGGTAGGCAGCTAGTGCAGGAGTCTTTTGTGGATGTGCCCATTTCAAACAGGTATGCTGTTTTGGAAAATGTAGGGGTGATGGATTCTCAGGGGAACGTAGCACGATTTAGATGGAGAGGAATTTGTTAAGTGTGTACAAGACAATTTTCTGATTCGGTATGTGAATGTACCTACTAGAGAAGATGCAAAATTTGACCTACTCTTGGGAAATAAGGCAGGGCAGGTGACTGAGGTGTCAGTGGGGGAGCACTTTGGGGCCAGCGACCATAATTCTATTAGATTTAAAATAGTGATGGAAAAGGATAGATCAGATCTAAAAGTTGAAGTTCTAAATTGGAGAAAGGCCAATTTTGACGGTATTAGGCATGAACTTTCGAAAGCTGATTGGGGGGAAATGTTCACAGGTAAAGGGACGGCTGGAAAATGGGAAGCCTTCAGAAATGAGATAACGAGAATCCAGAGAAAGTATATTCCTGTCAGGGTGAAAGGGAAGGCGGGGAGGTATAGGCAATGCTGGATGACTAAAGGTATTGAGGGGTTGGTTAAGAAAAAGAAGGAAGCATATGTCAGGTATAGATAGGATAGATCGAGTGAATACTTAGAAGAGTATAAAGGAAGTAGGAGTATACTTAAGTGGGAAATCAGGAGGGCAAAAAGGGGACATGCGATACCTTTGGCAAATAGAATTAAGGAAAATCCAAAGGGTTTTTGCAAATACATTAAGGACAAAAGGGTAACTAGGGAGAGAATAGAGCCCTTCAAAGATCAGCAAGACGGCCTTTGTGTGGAATCGCAGAAAATGGGGGAGATACTAAATGAGTAATTTGCATCAGTATTTACTGTGGAAAAGGATGTGGAAGTTATAGAGTATAAGGAAATAGATGATGACATCTTGCAAAGTGTCCAGATTACAGAGGAGGAACTGCGGGATGTCTTGAAATGGTTAAAGGTGGATAAATCCCCAGGGCCTGATCAGGTGTACCTGAAAACTCTGTGGGAAGCTAGAGAAGTGATTGCTGGGCCCCTTGCTGAGATATTTGTATCATTGATAGTCACAGGTGAGGTTCAGAAGACTGGAGGTTGGCAAATATGGTGCCATTATTTAAGAAGAGTGGTAAGGACAAGCCAGGGAACTATAGACCGGTGAGCCTGACCTCGGTGGTGGGCAAGTTGTTGGAGGAAATCCTGAGGGACAGGATGTACATGTATTTGGGAAGGCAAGGACTGATTAGGGATAGTCAACATGGCTTTGTGCATGGGAAATCATGTCTCACAAACTTGATTGAGTTTTTTGAAGAAGTATCAAAGAAGATTGATGAGGGCAGAGCTGTAGATGTGATCTGCATGGACTTCAGTAAGGCGTTCGACAAGGTTCCCCATGGGAGACTGATTAGCAAGGTTAGACCTCATGGAATACAGGGAGAACTAGCCATTCAGATACAGAACTTGCTCAAAGGTAGAAATCAGAGGGTGGTGGTGGAAGGTTGTTTTTCAGACTGGAGGCCTGTGACCAGTGGAGTGCCACTAGGATCTGTGTGGATGCTGGGTCCTCTACTTTTTGTCATTTACATAAATGATTTGGATGCGAGCATAAGAGATACAGTTAGTAAGTTTGCAGATGACACCAAAATTGGAGGTGTAATGGACAGCGAAGAGGGTTACCTCAGATTACAACAGGATCTTGACCAGATGGGCCAATGGGCTGAGAAGTGGCAGATGGAGTTTAATTTAGATAAATGCGAGGTGCTGCATTTTGGGAAAGCAAATCAGAGCAGGACTTATACACTTAATGGGAAGGTCCTGGGGAGTGTTGCTGAACAAAGAGATCTTGGAGTGCAGGTTCATAGCTCCTTGAAAGTGGAGTGACAGGTCAATAGGATAGTGAAGAAGGCGTTTGGTAAGCTTTCTTTTATTGGTCAGAGTATTGAGTACAGGAGTTGGGAGATAATGTTGCGGCTGTACAGGATGTTGGTTAGGCCACTGTTGGAATATTGTGTGCAATTCTGGTCTCCTTCCTATCGGAAAGATATTGTGAAACTTGAAAGGGTTCAGAAACGATTTGCAAGGATGTTGCCAGGTTTGGAGGATTTGAGCTACAGGGAGAGGCTGAACAAGCTGTTTTCCCTGGAGCATCAGAGGCTGAGGGGTGACCATATAGAGGTTTACAAAATTAGGAGGGGCATGGCTAGGGTAAATAGACAAAGTCTTTTCTCTGGGGTCGGGGAGTCCAGAACTAGAGGGCATAGGTTTAGGGTGAGAGGGGAAAGCCACAAAAGAGACCTAAGGGGCAACTATTTCACGCAGAGGGATAGAAATATGATCTGGAATAATGTGCTTCTTGGCTTCCTGTGGTTGTTTTTTAAAAATTTAATTAATTCATGGGATTTATTGCCATGCCCAGCATTTATTGCCCATCCCTAATTACCCAGAAGACAGTTAAGGGTCAACCACATTGTTGTGGGTCTGGAGTCACATGTAGGCCAGACCAGGTAAGGATGGCAGTTTCCTTCCTTAAAGGACACTAGTGACCCAGATGGGTTTTTCTAACAATGGATTCAAGGTCAACATTAGACTCTTAATTCCAGACATTTATTGAATTCAAATTCCTGCCATGACAGGATTTGAACCCAGGGCCACAGAACATAACCTGGATCACTGGATTAACAGTCTAACAATAATGCAACTAGACCACTACCTCCCCCTCTAGTGTCCTTCAGTGTCTCTAGTTTGAGACACTGAACAGGGGCTATCATTAGTGTCCACTATTGAGGATGAGATTGCTGCATATGTGGAAGTGTGTGGTAAAACAGGGCCGAGTCAGTACAGCTTTGTCAATACCTGACACATCAGTTAGAATTCTTTGAGGAGACAATTAGCAAATTAGACATACGAGAGTCAGTGAATGTGATCTGTTTGGATTTTTAGAAGGTCTTTGACAAGTTGCAACACAGGAAACTGCTAAATATGATAAGAGACCGTGATATTAGAGGCAAGGTAATAACATGGCTGGAGAATTAGTTTTCTGACAGAAGGCAGAGAGTGGGGATAAAGGAGTCTTTTTCAGGATGTCAGCTGGTGACCAGTGGAGTTCTGCAAGGTTCTGTGTTGGAACCAGAACTATTCACATTATGCATTAATGATCTGGATGAAGGAACTGAGGGCATTGTGTCTTCTGAAAACTCAGCAACAATGATAGAGAAAATGTTGTGGAAGCAGGGAAGCTGCAGAAGACTTAGAAAGACAAGAAGAGTGGGCAAAGAAGTGGCAGATGGCGTTCAATGTGGGAAAGTATGAGGTTATGCACTTTGGTAGGAAGAATAGAGGTATAGGCTCTTTTCTAAATGGGGATTGGCTTCAGAAATCTGAAGCCTTCGGAACTTAAGAGTGTTAATTCAGGATTCATTTAACGTTTACATGCAGGTTCAGTTGTCAGTTAGAGCAAATGCAATATCAGCATTCATTTTGAGGTGCTAAAATACAAGAGCTGGAATCTACTGCTGAGGCAGACCACATTTGGTATATTGTGAGCAGTTTTGGGTCCCATAACCAAGGAAAGATGTGCTGGAGTTGGAGAGGGTCCAGAGGAGGTTTACAAAAATGATCCTGGGACTGAAATGCTTGTCATTATGAGGAGTGGTTGAAGACTCTGGGACTATACTCAATGGAGTTTAGAAGGCTGGGGGGACTCTCTTCGAAACATACAGAATACTGAGTGGCTTAGATAGAGTAGACATAGAGAGGTTTCTCCTAGTAGAAGACACTAGGACTCACTGGCATACCCTCAGAACTGAGATGAAAAGGAATTTCTTCAGCCAGTGGGTGGTGAATATGTAGGACTCATTACCGCCGAGGGTTGTGGATGCCAAGTCATTTGAGTGTATTTAAGACTGAGACAAGTTCTTGATTAGTAAGGGGATCAAGGATAATGGGGAGAAGGCAGGAGAATGGGGTTGAAAAGCACATTAGCCATGATGCAGTGGCAGAGCAGACTCTAGCAGCTGAATAGCCAAATTTTGTTCCTGTATGTTATGGTCATCTTGCTGCCAATTTTCAATAAAGTCACAGTATATAAGCTAGACTATTGTCTTGAGAGCTTGTGACATTGACCAAGTCTGACTTAATGTTTCCTCATGTGATTTGTTGTCATACTTTGTTTTAAAATGACCCTGTGAAATGTCTTGGGATATTTCATTACATTAAAGTGCTTTGTAAATGTAGGTTGTTGTGAAATGTCTGAAGTTATCTGTGGCATTTGAAAGGTATGTGGGGGTGGGGGGAGAGGTGAGGAGGGTGCAGTGAAGCATAGTAACTCTACTGACAAGCCCCTGAGTGACATGTTTCAGTTCAGCTTGGTTGGAATAGAGTTCGAGTTGAATTTTTCTGTCTTGACCTTGAAATTGGGTATGTATTTTATAAACCTACTCAAGATTAGCAGTAAGATTTGAAGCCTGATTTATGAATTTTACTGGCTGTCTTCCTTTGTCAGCCTACTTCATACCATTAACCTCCAGAAGCTGTTGAAGTCAACAATGTGACTAAGTGCATTTGTGCATGTCAATACAGCATTGATTTACCTGAGGTTGTCTTAAGACTTCAGGTTTCTTAGAAAACCTCTCAGTTCCAGCTGTAAAAGATTAGGAATTGTCAGTAACAACATCCAGGAAATACGTTCTGTGTGCCAATCTTTGTGAACCCATGCAAGATTTATTATGCACAAATATAAATTTGACATAATCTTTAGTTTAAACCAGTGAATTATGAAGATTATTTCTGTGAAAGAGAAAGACACTTCCACACAAGAGACCTTCTATTTGATTTTGTGAGCAAGAGAAAGAAAAAAACAGAGACATCTGTATTTATACATCAGAGAGATTATCTGTAACATCAAAATGGCCCCTATGCATGGGCAGACATGATTCGTGGTCAGCTGGACATGACAGGCAACAGGGAGCCTCTGTACACACATGCACTGCTGACATCATTGGGAGGGGGAGGTGGAGTTGGAGGCTGATGAAGCAGAGTTTCTTCTTCCCATTGGCGTCAGCTGTTATTCATTCACTGCGGCCACCCAGCCATCTCCAGTCACCCCAGCACCCAGAGAGAGGCCCTTCCTGGAGTGAGGAGCCTATGCCAGCAGGCCAGGGCTTTCACGGCTGTCCCCTCCCTTCCACCACACCACCCTCACTCAGATTCCAACATTCCCGATAATGATGTAAGCTGGCCATGACATTGTGTACCTGTTTTTCATTGCTTCACTTCATAGTAGCGTTCACAATAAGTGCAGCCTTTATACATGACCTTTCATGATATCCCATAGCACTTTACAACCAATGAAATCCTTTTAAAGTGTTCTATTTGTAGTTATTCTGAGTTTTGACAGGCAGTTTTCCCTGAGAAAACTTTTACAAACTGCAAAATAATAATGGTCAAACAATTTGTTGTTTGGTGATTTGGATTACTGCATTTATTATTAAAAATTAGCCAAGTCACGAGGGGTTAATTCTCTGCTGTCTTAGAAACAGTAGAATGGAAACCTTTGTATCCACCTAAGAGTGCAGGTAGGATATCGCTTTAAAGACTTATCTGAAAGATGGTAGCTCCGACAGTGCAGCACCGTCTTGATTCTCTGTTGGTGTGTCAGGTTTTTGTGCACAAGTCTCTGGAGAAACCTGGGCCCACAACTCTCAGACTCAAAGACCAACCAGAAAGCTGCCAACTGACATCAAAATACATCTCCACCAGGAACATCCATATTTAAGAACAAACACTGCAGATCCATGCATTCATGAGCAGTAGTAATTGACGCAATGCTTATACGTAAAATATTGATAGCTTAAAATAGTAGAAATCTTTTTCACTTCATCCAGGTGTGAAAATGTCGTTCATATAACTCACAAAATCAGTAAGTCAAATTCTCAATCCTGTCTTATTTCTTTGCACATCTGTCTGGAAAATGAAACATACTTGGGTAACTTGAAATGAGGAATAACAGACATTTACCATGTGCTTCCTGGTTCTTTCTGTTTTTATCAGGCTTTTCTGCACCTTTGGGAAATCAGCAAGTAAACAGTATTGTTACTCTATTAGTTCTATGACTACAGTATCTCTAAAAGGATTATAAAGGAAATCCTGGTGAATGTAGATCAAAGAGACCCCAGGCTCGGAGGAGCTGCTATTTAGAGCAAAGGAGTTGGTCCAGGAAGGGAATAATTGAAAGTTTAGGAATTTGTAGCACAGCCCAGTTCCTGTTGGCTAATTTAAAAAAAAAGTGGCTAAATAATGGCACTACCCAGTGTGTCACTAATCCCCACAGATGAATGGGGTTCCTAGTCTAATTGCCCATGTGTGCTGAGTTAATAGATCTTAGATCAGGCACTACAATTGTCCTCAGTAACATCTGGGGTAAAGTAGAAAGATTACAAGATCAGCAGCTTTTCTGACATGCAGCTGTTTGAAATACGCTGCTTTTGTTTCTTTTCCCTCGTAGGGTCCACTCTGCACTCCAGTACCAGCAAACATTGTTTAATAGTACTTCAGTACTGTGTGCAGTTGTAGTGGCTGTGGTTTAAAAAACCATTCAGTTTCTAAAGAAGGGTGTCAATCAGAGTGATGAAGCTGGACCCCAGCATTAAAGAGATGAACTTTGAGAAAAAAATGAGATAAGCTAAATGCCTTCAGCTTCAAAAAGTGTCTTCTAACAGAGGCAATTTTAGTGCAAACACAGAACTTTCAGATATGCAAACAGGATCAAGGCAAGTTGAGGACAGAGACCAAGAGAAATTTAGGGTGTAGGTTTGCTCGCTGAGCTGTAGGTTTGATATCCAGACGTTTCCTTACCTGGCTAGCCTCCAAGTGAAGCGAAGCTGTTGTCTCCTGCTTTCTATTTATATGTTTGTCCTGGTTGGGGTTCTTGGGGTTTGTGGTGATGTCATTTCCTATTCGTTTTCTGAGGGGTTAATAGATGGTATCTAGATCTATGTGTTTGTTTATGGCGTTGTGGTTGGAGTGCCAGGCCTCTAGGAATTCTCTGGCATGTCTTTGCTTGGCCTGTCCCAGGATAGATGTGTTGTCCCAGTCGAAATGGTGTTTTTTTTTCATCCATGTGTAGGGCTACAAGGGAGAGAGGGTCGTGTCTTTTTGTGGCTAGCTGGTGTTCGTGTATCCTGGTGGCTAACTTTCTTTCTGTTTGTCCTACGTAGTTTTTGTGGCATTCCTTGCATGGAGGAGAAAGTGAGGTCTGCAGATGCTGGAGATCAAAGTTGAAACTTTATTGCTGGAACAGCACAGCAGGTCAGGCAGCATCCAGGGAACAGGAGATTCGACGTTTCGGGCACAGGCCCTTCTTCAGGGCCTGACCTGCATGGAATTTTGTAGATGACGTTGGTTTTGTCCATGGATTGTACTGGGTCTTTTAAGTTTGTTAGTTTTTGTTTGAGAGTATTGGTGGGTTTGTGTGCTACTAGGATTCTGAGGGGTCTTAGTAATCTGGCTGTCATTTCTGAGACTTCTTTGATGTATGGTAAGGTGGTTAGGGTTTCTGGCTGTGTTAGGTCTGCTAATCGTGGTTTGTTCTTGAGGAATCTGCGGACTGTATTTTTTCAGTATCTGTTCTTCTTGAATACGTTGTATAGGTGGTTCTCCTCTGTTTTCCGAAGTTCGTCTGTGCTGCAGTGTGTGGTGGCTCGTTGGAATAGTGTTCTGAAACAGCTTTGTTTGTGTGTATTGGGATGGTTGCTAGTGTAGTTAAGTATTTGGTCAGTGTTTGTCGGTTTTCTGTATACGCAGGTTTGTAGTTCTCCGTTGTCCTTTCTTTCGACTGTGACGTCCAGGAATGCGAGTTTGTTGTCAGTTTCTTCCTCCTTGGTGAACTTTATGCCTGTGAGGGTGTTGTTGATGATGTTAAATGTCTCTTCTATCTTGTTTCGTTTTGTGTTGGCAAAGGTGTCATCTACGTAGCGGACCCAGATTTTTGGTTTGATGGTTGGTAGGGCTGTTTGTTCTAGTCTTTGCATTACCGCTTCTGCTATGAATCCTGATAGCGGAGATCCCTGCGTATACTTGCGTATAAAACAACTTTTCAAGAAGAACGGATACTCAAAAAATTCTGTATCCAGACAGCTAAGTTCCCCTGTTTCCCACTCCTCCTGACCTTCTGAATGAGCCTACCATGGGGAACCTTATCAAATGCCTTGCTAAAGTCCATATACACCCATATCCACAGCTCGACCCTCATCAACTTTTCTAGTCACATCCTCAAAGAACATAGATCTAGATACCATCTATCAACCTCTCAGAAAACGAACAGGAAATGACATCACCACAAACCCCAGGAACCCCATCCAGGACAAACATATATATAGAAAGCAAGAG
Organism: Chiloscyllium plagiosum; assembly: GCF_004010195.1. Lineage (NCBI taxonomy): Eukaryota > Metazoa > Chordata > Chondrichthyes > Orectolobiformes > Hemiscylliidae > Chiloscyllium > Chiloscyllium plagiosum. Next base: position 2,068,715 of record NC_057754.1, read on the forward strand.
ACAACAGCTTTGCTTCACTTGGAGGTCGCCACTGGTGATGTTACCTAGCCAGGTAATGAAACGTCTGGATATCAAACCTACAGCTCAGCGAGCAAACCTACACCCTAAACCTCAACCTGAGCTACAAACCTTCACAAACCTTGCACCAAGAGAAATGTTTTACTCAAAGGTGAGCACGTGGGGTTAGCAAGGGACATGTGTTTATGAAATTGCAGGATGCTGCAAAGGACTTCTACCTGGAAGACTGAGATGGAGCAAGTTTTTTTTTAACTTGAATCTATCTTGGCAATGTTGTGTTTTTTCGAGCATTTTGTTGAAATTATTTCTATTTGTTTATTGAAGTCAGGAAGGAGTTGAAGGATGTACGTGTCATTGTAGTTCCCATGCAGGAGTTCAGGTCAGTCGATATCAAAGAACAAGCTGCTTTGAGAAACACTTTAGGTGTTAAATATACTGAATAGAGCTTTCTCATTAGAGGTTGTTAATAAACTGGATTGACTTTATTGCCTATACACCATTTGACATTGTTGGAGTGGGGCAACGGGGAATTGTGGAAAACTGAGGACATTTGGTCTGAACTGTCTATGTTGATGTTTCTGCTCCACGCCAGCAACTCCTGCCTTTCCACATCGACATCTATCATCATAACTCTCTAATTCCTTCAGCCACAAATACTTGCTTAATTGACCCTTAAATTGACTCTTTGTTCTTTCATTAATTGGCCATCTAAGGACCTCAACCTGATGGCAAAGTGAGAAGGTTGAGAATGGCACCTCCTACCCAAAATTAAATTCCATTGAAGGTGGAACAGCAGAGGGGACTGCCTTAGTTAAGTTGCCTTCCCATTCTAGCTCTGCTTGCTCCAAGACCACAAGAGTCTGCCCATTCTTTCTGTATCCATGCTATCAAAATCTTCCATAATTTTAAAGTCCTTCATTAGGTCATCACTCAGCCATTGTTTTTGAGAGTGAAGAGACTCAACATGTTAATTCTTTAATTCTCCCACACACACACACCAACACTCACTCTCTCAGACATACCACACACACACACACACACATACACACACATACAAGCTTATGCACACATACTCTATCACGTGCACACACGCCCACATGCACACTCAATCTATTGCTCCTACATGCGCACACATATAAGTTTATGGGGTGAATTTGTTTTTGCAGAATTACATTTTATTTTGCTCAAAAACTGCATGGATCCATGTAAAACTCGAGACAGACTTTACACCTATTGTTTAAAAAGCTGAGCTATTTTGAGAATGTAACTTAAAAGAAGTTTTGGGATTTACCCATCAAAGCACAGAAACCAATATATCCCATTATAAAAGATGCAAGTTTTCTAAGATTGTTTACTGTATCACATCTCCATGACACTGGACTCCTTTGGCTATAAATTCTGTGAGCATGATCTTAACCTCCACAACCACCTGATAAAAGAGCGGCACTCCGAAAGCTAGTGCTTCCAAGTAAACCTTTTGGATTATTGTGTGATTGTGTTGTGTGTTTTTTAACTGTGTCCACCCCAGTCCAACACCAGCACCTCCAAGTCTTTAAATTTTAACCACATATTTCTGGTTTCATCCTTGTAATTCTTCTCTGCACCGTCTCTCATGTCCTTTTTATGATCAGAACTGCACTCAGTAATTTTAAAGATGGTCAGAGTAAGGTTTAATACAGGTTTAGCATGAACTTTCTACCTTTCGATGTTATCCCATTAGAAATAAAACCTAGTGCTCACTTTGCTTTTTAATATCTTTTATAGCCCGTGATTTTTCATTTGCACTGAGATGTCTTTGTTCCCTGTACCCCTCCAAGACTCCTATCTTCTAAGTAGTAGTGACTTCCTTGTGAGATTTTTAAAATGTTAGGTTAGAAAGGCGTCCTGTACCGACTATAAGAACTCCATTCTGTCCAATTAATATCAGGGATTAGAGGTGGGGCTGAAGGTAGGGTGGTGTGCAGAAAAGAGAAACACAGGAGGTTACATCTGGATCAGAATGTCTGGGTTCAAATCCCACTTGCCCCAGATACAAGTTGCAGCATTTCTTATGGAATAAAAATGTGTAGAAAGGGGAATTGCCTTTAGGGGCCAGTGCTCTCCACAGAGGCTGGAGGATCAGCTCTGGAGAAGACATTTTAATTTAATTCTAAAATTAACAGTCCCCTAAGTTTCCAGTGACTTTGTTCTTTTGTCTTTGTTACATGCCCCATCAGGGCTATTTAACTTTTTTTTTATAGTATATTTTTATTAAGAAAAAATAGATTGTTAAATATTACAACAAATACAAAACGATGCAATTCAAAACAGTACAAAAATAGTACAAAACTAAACCCAAATAATAAAAAAAATTCCCCAACCCACGAATATATAAACGAATGTATAAACATATATAGAGAAGTATAA
>NC_057754.1:2075237-2131015 GCF_004010195.1 Chiloscyllium plagiosum
CTAGAGTATAGAAAAGTACAGCCACTCAACTCAGTCAAATGCCTTCTCTGCATCTAAAGAAATCACCAATCCCTGTATTGACTGCTGTTGGCATGCTTGAATTATGTGAAGCAGCCTCCTAACGTTATTGGAGGATCTGCGACCCTTTATGAAGTCCGTCTGATCCTCTTTAATAATAGAGTAACACAGTTTCCAGCCTTAACGCAAGAGCCTTAGAGAGGATCTTAAAGTCCACATTTAAGAGTGAGATGGGCCTGTATGAAGCACAGTCTTCCGGATCCTTCCCTTTTTTAAGGATAAGTGAAATATTGGCCTCTCTCAGAGATGGTGGAGGACAAACATGACTGTATGAATCATTAAACATATTCAGCATCGGGCCTGACAGTATACTTATAAATTCCTTATAGAATTCACTGGGAAGTCCATCAGGACCGGGCGCCTTTCCACTCTGAAGCTGCCTCACAGCTCAGAGCACTTCTTGCTCTGATAATGGGGCATTGAGAAAGGACTGTTGTTCGGGATTCACACCTGGGAGCTTCAGATCTCTAAAAATGGATTCCATTTTGGCCTGCCCCTCCTCACAATTCTCAGATATATATAATTTAGAGTAGAATCTCTGGAATGCCACATTAATCTTTTTAGAATCACATGTTAGGTTCCCAGAGCCTTCTCTAATCGCTGTACTGGTTTGTGGGGCACTTCTCTTTCTGGCAAGGTATGCTAAGTATTTGCCTGGTTTGTCACCATGCGTGTATAACCTTTGCTTTGCAAAAGCCAGCTATTTCTTTGCCGTCTGCGTGAGCACGGAATTTAGTGCAGACCGCAGTGCCGTAATCCTCTGTAGTTTGACCAACGAGGGTCTGTCAAAATAGGCCTTCTCGGCTGCCTTCAACCGTGCTTCAAGGAGACATTGCTGCTCACCCTTCTGCCGCTTCCTACTTGTGGAAAATGAAATAACTAACCTCTGGCATAACCTATGTTGATGTCTATGAATGCCCGAAATTCCCTAGAGAAATACTCCACAAACTTGCTGTCTATGAGAATAAAGGGGTCCATTTGCCAGTACCTTGAATCCACTGTAACATCCTTAATTTTAACCATGAGGTACTCTGGATCATAATCAGAGATGACAATATAACCAATCGTACAGGATGCCACCAGATCCAGGGTTACTGCAGGGGTCAGAAAAAAATCAATCCTCGTGTGACATCTGTGTGGATTGGAGAAAAACGTGAAATCCCTACCTGTAGGGTGGAGACACCTCCAGACGTCCACCAATCCTAATTCCCCACACGAACCCAATATCGAGGGTATCGAGGGACCTTTAGGCAACCTGTCTACTGTGGGGTCAATGAGGCAGTTAAAATCTCCCCCTATAATGATGTGCCGAGACTTGAGACTTATCAGTTTAGAGAAAACATCTACCAATAGATTAAGAGGATGAGCTAGGGGACAATAAACATTTAAAATGCCATATTCTTCCCCATTTATCAAGGCTTTAAGAATTACAAACTTCCCGTATGTGTCTTTAACACATTCCAACAATTTAAATGAGAGATTTTTCCTTACCAATATAGCTACTCCCCTACTTCTGGTATTAAATGATGAAAAATAAATTTGGTCAAAGCCATTCTGCTGTAATTTCAGATGCTCCTTGTCATCCAAATGTGTCTCCTGTAACAAAGCAATATCCACCCTCTCCTTTCTAAGACTCAAGAGTACCTTTTTCCTCTTAATTGGTGAGTGACTTCCCTTGATATTCCATCATTTAATCAAATCATTAGCCATAATCTTCTGCAATTACATTTAAATTCCAGAGAGGAGGAAACCGAACCACAAATTGCTGAGCCTTAGTGTCGCATGATCCACCAAATATAAAAACTACATAAACTAAAACCACTACATTTAACAAACATACAAAATTATTAAAAATAAAAAACAACAAAAACCAGAAAACAAACCAACATATAAAGCATCAATAGTGCTGAGTCGGGGAACTCACCCCCTGCCCGGAGGGGGCAACTACCTGTCCTGAACTGCCCATAAATAGGCATCTAACCATCTCAACCACCTTCATTTCTCCCATCTAGAGCCGCTTCGCAAGCACAAGCTAAAAAGAATAAACATCCCATCGAATATCAATATGAATAAAAAAACATTCTTTTATAAAAAAAAAGGGAATAAATACCCCATCCATCCTTTGGTATGTCCTAACTTAGAAATTTAAAATGTACATCTTAACCACCGCCAGACATAGTTTGAACCAAATTATTATCAATAGAGGTAAAAAAAAGGGAAAAACAAATTTCCAACCGGATTTCCTCCATTTCTTTTCCAGAATGATAAACGCATACCCAAGCAACAATATTTATACATATTACAATTGTTTAACTTAGGTTAGTTTGTTCACAAAGTCTCTTGCCTTCTTCGATGTGTCAAAGAGATGCATGGATCCATCTAAGGTGATCCGAAGCACTGCTGGATATCTCAGGGAGTACTGAATCCCAAGCTCCTTCAATCTTCTCTTGACACCATCATACGATTTTCATTTCTGGATCACCGCCGCTGAAAAGTCCTGAAAAAACATGATCTTAGACCTCTCGTAAATTAGGGCCTTTGGATCCTTCCCCTGGAGTCTGGAAGCCTCCATGACTCTCTCCTTATCCCAGTAGTGATGGAACCGCACCAGGAAAGGACAAGAGCGTTGACCCAGGTCCGACCTCCGTGCTGCGACCCGGTGAGCCCTCTCTATCTTCATTCCTCTCATGCCAGTCTCCAAGTCAAGGAATTTCGGAAGCCAATCTTCAACAAATTCCGCAGGCCGCTCACCTTCCTTACCCTCAGGCAGACCGATGATCCAAATGTTTTGTCTCCTGCCCCTGTTTTCAAGATCATCCACTTGGTCACCAAATTACGAACCTGTGAAGGGTTTGGTCACCAAATTACGAAGGGCTTGGATCTCTTCCTTGAATGAATTGGCATCAGCTTCCACCACTGTGACCCTGTGCTCCACCTCATCCGTCCTCTTCTCCAGTTCTCCCAGCTGCTGCTCATGCTTCTGCAGCATGAGAGAGAGACTGGAGCCAGCTTATCTTCAATCTGTTTCCCCAACATCTCACGAGATTTCGAGAGCTGGTTCACCAGGTCCTGGAGAGTAATCTGCTCTGAGGCTGCTGCAGGCTGAGCTGCAGGCCCGGCCTCAGATGCTCCTCCTCCCTTTTTAAGCATTTCTGGACAGCTGAAAATACAGGTAAGTCAATTTTTAAATGGTTCTTGGGTCTCCACAATCTTTTCAACACCCCAAGAAATCCTGATGACCTGGGTTGGGTGGGTTAAAGGACCGTCCTGCTCCTGCTGCGATGCGAAGCTCTGTAGTGTGATCTTCTCAGATCGCTGCCATCTTAGATCCCCCTAACTTTTTAGTGTTTATGTAAAACAGTTGAAAGAAGTATTGGTGGCAGTACGCTACTCGTGTTTGGTACTGTGCCATACAACAACACTGCTCACAGCATATAAATTGTGGATTATACCATGCCCTGTCAAGAACAGGAATGTGTGAAATCACAGGGCACCTCAGAAAAATGTTTTAAAATGTCATGGGCCTCATCTCACCAAATCCTGTTTGGCTTTGGGTTAACTGAGGGAGACTGAGTCTCTTCTGCTCAGGATGTCTGTAAAAAGAATGACATTAACCACTCGATGCTGCCATTGGAACTTGATATGCATTTGTTAAAATTGGATTGGTGGGGTTTGGGTGGGTATCCTTATCAAATCCAAGGAAGAAGAGATGAAAATCAGAACTTTTCAGTCCTGGACAGAGGCAGGAGTGGTGGGGTGGAGTTGGTACTTAATATCGTTCTTCACAGCCTGAGGACTTTGTTTTATGAACAACTCACAATTAATCTTAATCTCTAATTGGAAAGCTGTAGCTTTGAAAATGTCCCCAGGGTGAGACATGAAACAAAACATCAATGGTAATGAGCATTGCCAGTGCAAACCCCTGTCCTATCAGTCTGTCACATGGTCTTGTGTACCTGAGCAATTTGGCCTATTGACAAATACCTATTACTTATCCACTCCCGAGGCTCACGCAGAGCATTGACTTCCAAAACCAGAAGTTAATGCACTAGCAAACCAAATGGCCACACAGCCACTTAGCTTCAATGGATGTTGGCTGCAGTTTACTAAAAATAAAGTGACTTTGAAGAAATAGTAAGGCAAAACTTTTAAAAACTTTAAAGATGGGGGCTCTTGTCTTAATTAGTTGAAAAACATCACTCTGTAAGGATTGGGAGGCTTCAGTGCTAATGGTTACCTAGCAGTTTTGCCTAGTCTGAGAATTCTGTTTTATAGCCCCAAGGGTCAGTGTAAAGAAAACCCCTCAGAAGCTGCATACTTCTCAACTCCTGTCTTTTAGCAGAAGTTCCTGGGGAATTTGGTCATTTCCACTTATCACTATTTCTGTCGATATGGTAAAACCGGAAAGGATGGATTGTGTTTAATCCTTGAAGACTCAAATCCAAGTTAGTTGCAATCAAAACTGGACATATGCCACCAAACTACAGCTGAGAGCAATTCAGTTTCATCAACAGGAAATTAAGTAGATACAAGATCTTGTCACATTTTTTCCTTTGCTTCCAGACCCTTGGCCCACAGGGTTATTTTTGCCCTTTAACCCCACCATCTCCTCAGAGACTTCTATTTTGTGTTCTGCATCTGTGTGTGGGATTAAGGACACATTGTTTCAATTTCAATCACAGCTTTTATATTAACCAGTGTTTGCCACTTGTCTTAAGAATCAATTTTGCTCATAATAAATGGATTATTTAGAGTTAATTTAGGAAGCCTGTGGACATTTCTTTTACTCTAGAGGGTAGTACATAGAGAAGCAGTTGACTATTTGGGTAATTGAATCAACACTTTTACTCTCATGGCAAAAACGGGGCTTCTTGATCAGTACATTGCTGCTGTCATATAGAATGTAATTGGAAATTCAGGAGGCACTTCTTTACACAGAGTGGTGAGAATGTGGAACTCACTGCTTCTGATTTATTTCCGACCCATGCTATTAGTTCACTTTCCTTTTTAACAGATACTGTTTGCCCTATTGTGCCCTTCTAGCATTTACAATTTCTGTTTTCCTATCATGTTGAAACATTTTTGTTCTATCTTTGTTTTGGAAACATTCTTTGTATTGAGACTGCGCGTTGTGTTCTGGTATTGAGACACTGTGACAGTTCAGGTCCAGGTCTTTTCTCCATGAGTTAATCTCAGTGGAATTAGCAATAAGTTCAAATCTATCCTTGGCTTCATCACTCTTTATTTCTTCTCCAACCCTCCAGTGCTCGGAAATCTTAATATTCCTGTAATTCTGGCCCCTTGCATGTTGCTATTTTCACCATTCGTTGGCAGCCATGCATTATCCCATATAGGAGTAAACCTTGGAATTCCTCTTCTATACCCCAACTCTCCTCCTTTGAGGCAGTCTTTAAAATCTACCCCTTTCCCATTGTCCTAGAATCTCTTTGCGGGTTTGATGTCAAAATGATGTCAAAACGCCACTGTGAAATGCCCTACATAATTTTCCGATGTTAATGTTGCTAAATGCATGAGAAATAGAAACAAATAGCGATGGACAAATTCAACAGATCTGTGGACACAGAATCAGAGTTAACGTTTGGAGTTCAATATGACTGTCCTTTGACAGAATCTGCAGCTTCTAGTACGATTTTGGTTTTAGTTTGATATCAATGCAGGTTCCATTAGCATCTAGAAACATTGCCCATTTAATGCGTTAGATTTGTCCATCAGCTGTTCCCTCAGCCCCCTATTCCTCTTTGTCTTCTGTCAGTTTGCCTTTATACATGATGTATCTCCAAATCTGGGTCAGCCTGCAAAATCTCAAAACTACAGCTAAGTACCCTAAGGTATAAAAAGACTTACCATGCAGATGGAACATGAAGAGTTTGATGCAGAAACTCATTCTGCTTGATTGTTTGCTTACAGACTAATGCCACTTGATAGATGCGCACTTAATCGAAGCTTCTGCTCTAAAGATTATCATTATGTCTTCAAAAGAATGCTTATTACACTGTTGTAATTGTGCAAACACCCCTACTGTGTAGAGCTGACCATCCCAATTATTGCTAACACTCGCCATCCTTCATTTGAATGTGTGATGTCTGTCACTTTGATAACCTGCTTCTGTGCAGTCCGGGGTTCCCAAATTAGCTGATTTAAAGCAACAGCAGCATTTGCTAATGAGCAGTTACCCTTGAGAACATTTTATTTTGCCTAGCAAGATTACAAATGCAGAGTGGAATGTCTCCCCATCCTCTCTTCCCCCCCACCCCCAACCTCCCCTATCCCTCCTTCACCACACACAAAACTCTCATTTATTTTCTTATTACACAAGATGTGTTCATAATTGCTTGTTAGTTGACAAGAGCATTCAGCTTCCTGTCATCTTCAACTTAAATTTATCCACAGTGTCGTATATCACCCGATATAAGTCGACCCAGCATACAAGACAACTCCACTCTTTCAATGCCCAAAGATTACGTTCTTGCATCTATTTGGTGTATAAGCTTACCCCCAATCCTTGAAAAACATAAGATGCCTTACTGTCTTAGTAGTCACCTTCAATTTTGCATCCAAAAATGCATGCTTTGTTTATTATTGCCTTATAACTAGATGAAAGAGCTTAAACAGGTGATAATTGCTTGTAATTGTGAAGATATACAGGAGTTTAAGACTTGCCCACGCAGACCAGACTCCATGTGAAATGAGCAGCAATTATGGTGATCACACACAGCCACACATGTTCAATGTATAATAAGTCAGCCCCTGTTTTGGAGGGATTTTATTGAAGGCTTCAAAGTCAATAACTGTGGTAATTATTGTCAATGATTGCATATGCAAAAGGTGAACTATTTTGAGAGTCTAGCCCATTGAATGAACAGTCACTTTATTCACTTAATGCTTTAACTGGACTAAGATATGGGCAGTAGTACGTTCCAAGTTCAAATCCAGATCTCTGTTCAGTCAGCTGATCTCAGCCAAGACTACAATGCCCTTGACCGAGGTGAAGATGAGAAATATTGGGAAGGATTCAGGCTGATGGGCATTAACCGGTCATCCCTGATAGTGGCTGCGTGTATATACTTTGGATGAGGACGGAATTGGTTTTTGTTATATTCTCTCCTAACCTAAATAACTTGCTTGTAGTCATGCCTTGGGCTCACACATACAAAACGGACAGCTGAGTATTTGCTGGGATGACTCTTAATGCCTGTGGAAACATACCCCAGCATGATTCAGTGACTTCAGAAGATGATGTAAGAAAGCTGTAAAAAAAACTTAACTTTACACTGAATGAAACACTCTGCCTCTGTCATAGCAGTTATCTATCCTCCACAGTACTTTATTTAGTTATATGTCTACATACACAATAGGCAGTTGACAGTCTAATCACAGTTGAATTCCCTAGAAAGGATCACCGCTATCCATATTGTACAGTATGTCAATTATCAGTGTAAACTCTGGTTTGGTATTGATTTTCTGCCAATTGGTGCCAATGGTGTGTTCAGTAAATCCTGCGGATTGTTATGCATTAACACAACATGAACAGACATAATTGCTACATTGTCATTCATTCCATTTTTTCCTCCTTTCTTCTCAACATTGCACATTGGAGCCTGAGGGGACCGTGAAATCTACCACTGCTTCGATGTTATGCAGTGATCTTTCAGAAATTCCAGACCATCTCACTTTACAATTCGGTTCCATCCTGTTCCTATTCCAAGTCCTTCAGTCAGGCTTCCTTCCCCCATCCACTACACTGTTGGAAGTAAGGACTGATGAAACCCAGCATAAGCACCTCATGTAACCTTGAATGTGTTTTGCCATCTCTCTTCATGTTCCTCAACCTTTCCATTATTTCAAATGCGGTTAACCACTCCACTTATTTTTGAGTGCAATTCCTTCTGGTCTGAGTGTGAGCTTGCAGTATCTCCAATAGTTATGTAAGGATTGGATCTTCCCTACACACACAAGCACACACGAACAGATGCACACATGCCTCGGTGGGTGCACTGTCTCAAAGTGTCGCAGGCTTTTGTTTCAAAAATGTCATATTATTCAAAGCAGAGGCTTAAATTAAGTGAGCATCTATCACGTAGCATCAGTTTGTAAGCAAACAATCAAGCAGAATGAGCTTGTGCAAATGTTGCTATGTCGTTACCAATCAACTAGGAGAAAGTGAGGACTGCAGATGCTGGAAATCAGAGCTGAAAATGTGTTGCTGGAAAAGCGCAGCAGGTCAGGCAGCATCCAAGGAGCAGGAGAATCGACGTTCTTATGCCTGAAACGTCGATTCTCCTGCTCCTTGGATGCTGCCTGACCTGCTGAGCTTTTCCAGCAACACATTTTTCAGCCGTTACCATCAACGTCCATTTGTCACCCAATCAGCACTTTCCTCTTGTAATATAAATATTGATTTTTTTTCTTCTTGAAATGTATTTTTGTGAACTGTCCTGATGAATGTAAGGCAAAACTTCAACAATTTTGTTTTCAACAAGACGCAAATATTCTGCTCTATCAAACAACTACTTATAAAAGAGCTCCTGGAGTTTGGAGTTTTTGGAGACTTGAGATCTGAGGAGAACCAGATGTCTTAAGTGAAATATTATTTTAAGGTTTTCCCCCCACTAGCTCCCAGGATCTTAATCCGAAAATAGCCATATTTATCAATGTATAAGAAATGAATCAGTGTTAGCGCTGCTCGAATGGTTACATGCAAGTTGCTGTTCTTTTCAATAAAACAGGTGGGGAGTGGTAATTGATGGGGGTTTGGGGGACAGAGCAGTGTTACATCCAGCATAAGCTTTTTATCTCCTTCAATTACACTCCACATATCATCTTTCTGTCTGTCCCCTGTGCTGGCCAAAGATAGGCACCATTCTCTACAGCAGCTATAATTCTGTGTAAACAGCTGACACCCTTTTCACGCTGAGGGATATCATGTCATTGTGAGGGATAGGCAGTGTTATTTGGCTGTCTTTCTGTGCGGTCTTGTCTCTGTATTTCTTCCTTATTACCACACTGTTGGCCTCCCTTAGAGACTGCACCAGCAGTTTGGAAATTACATTCAGATGTGACAGCTGCACAATTTTAATTTTATATTTAGAAACCATTTTCATAACATAACACTTATTTACCTATTTAAAATCTGAAGTATTTAAATGTTAATGCTTCAGGGATTTATCAGCGCATATTGTTCAACACATCTGAGAATAAAGCATTCTATACAGAGGGCTATGTGACACAGGGAGTATCACGTGTGACCATGATCCAGTCAATATCTGACATCTGACAGGTTCATTTTCCAAACAAAACTATGAGCATGATCTCTGACTGATGTTCACTCAGCTCAACCTTCTGCGCTGGCTCCCATTTGCCTTTAATATTCTTTTTTGTTGCTCATCTATAATTGCCCTTTAACTGAATGGCTGGCGGCCATTTCTGAGAGTAGTTAAGAGTCAACCACTTTGCTGGATTCACATATAAGACAGACTAGGGAAGAAAAGCAGATTTGTTTGTTTGATTTGGTTTGATTTATTATTTTCACATGTACTGAGATACAGTGAAAGGTGATGCTTTGTTTGCTATACAGGCAGATCGTTCCATACAAAGTCCACAATGATAGCAGAACAGTGTGCAGAATACAGTGTTACTGCCCCAGAGAAGGTGCAGAGAGAGAGAGAGAGAGATCAACATTAACATAAAACGTAGAATAATACAGAACAGGAACATGCCTCAAAGTTTGTGCGAAGATTTGTAGCTCGGGTGCTCGTTGTTGTGGTTCTGTTCGCCGAGCTGGAAGTTTTTGTTGCAAACGTTTCGTCCCCTGGCTAGGCGACATCATCAGTGCTTGGGAGCCTCCTGCGAAGCGCTTCTTTGATGTTTCCTCCGGTGTTTATAGTGGTCTGTCCCTGCCGCTTCCGGTTGTCAGTTTCAGCTGTCCGCTGTAGTGGTTGGTATATTGGTTCCAGGTCGATGTGTTTGTTGATGGAGTTTGTGGATGAATGCCATGCCTCTAGAAATTCTCTGGCTGTTTTCTGTCTGGCTTGCCCTATGATAGTAGTGTTGTCCCAGTCGAATTCATGTTGCTTGTTGTCTGCGTGTGTGGCTACTAAGGATAGCTGGTCGTGTCGTTTCGTGGCTAGTTGATGTTCATGTATCAGGACACTATTCAAAAGGGCCACAACACACTGCAGTACACCAGGACTGCAAAAAGAAGAAGAGGAACACCTATACAAGGTATTCGCCAAAAACCATAACTGCCTCTGCTATGTGTCCCGAGATTGGTGATCCCATGGGTGTTCCGTTGATTTGTTCGTATATCTGGTTGTTGAATGTGAAGTGTGTTGTGAGGCACAAGTCCAGTAGTTTAAGTATGCCGTCTTTGTTGATAGGTTCAGCATCCTGTTTTTTGTTCTGTATGTCCTGTAGGTTGGCTATTATTTCTCTGGCTAGGGTTCATGTCCGCATACATGAACATCAACTAGCCACGAAGCGACACGACCAGCTATCCTTAGTAGCCACACACGCAGACAACAAGCAACATGAATTCGCCTGGGACAACACTACTATCATAGGGCAAGCCAGACAGAGAACAGCCAGGGAATTCCTAGAGGCATGGCATTCATCCACAAACTCCATCAACAAACACATCGACCTGGACCCAATATACCAACCACTACAGTGGACAGCTGAAACTGACAACCGGAGGCGGCAGGGACAGACCACTATAAACACCGGAGGAAACATCAAAGAAGCGCTTCGCAGGAGGCTCCCAAGCACTGATGATGTCGCCTAGCCAGGGGACGAAACGTTTACAACAAAAACTTCCAGCTCGGCGAACAGAACCACAACAAGGAACATGCCTTTTGGCCCACGATGTTGTGCAGAATATACTGCGAAATTAAACTAATGCCTTCTGTCCATATCCCTCCATTCCTTGCTTTATTTACATGTCTGTCTAAAGGTCCCTTGAATGCCCCCTTTGTATCTGCCTCCACCACTACCACTGGCAGTGCGTTCCAGTTCTGTGTAAAAACAACTTGCCCCTCACTTTTTTATTTAACTTCCCCCCTTACCTTAAATGCATGCCCCATAGTATTGGACATTTCAACTCTGGGAAAAAGATTCTGACTGTCAACCCTATCTAAGCTTCTCATAATTTTATAAACTTCTATCAGGTCTCCCCTTAGCCTCTGCCACTCCAGAGAAAACAACAGAAATTTTTCGAGCTCTTGTTGTAGCTTGTACCATCTAATTCAGGTAGCATCCTGGTAAACCTTTTCAGCAACCTCTCCAAAGCCTCTGCATCCTTCCTGTAATGTGGCAACCAGAATTGAACACAATACTCTAAGTGCAGCCTAACAAAAGTTTTATAAAGCTGCAACATCACTTCCTGATTCTTGTACTCAGTGCCCCAACCAATAAAGTCAAGCATGCCAAATGCTTTCATTACCACTCTATCCACTTGTGTGGCCACTTTCAAGGAGCAATGCATTAGGAACCCAAGATCCCTCAATACTTCAATATTGTTAAGGGTGCTGCCATTGACTTTTTCATAGAAATTCATAGAACTCCTAAAGTGTGGAAGCTGGCCATTCGACCCATCATGTCCACACCAACCCTTTGAAAGGCATTCTAACCAGATCTACCCTATATTGCTCTCCATGTAACCCTACATTTCCCATGGCTAACCCACCTAGCCTGCACACCCCTGGACACTATGTGGGCAATTCAGCATGGCCAATCCACCTGACTTGCACATCTTTAGACTGTAGGAGGAAGCCCACGTAGACACAGGGAGAATATGCAAACTCCACACAGACAGTCGCCCAAGGCTGGAACCAAACCCAGGCCCCTGGTGCTGTGAGGCAGCATTGCTAACCGCTGAACCACCATGCTGCTCTAGCACTGTGTACCTTCTCTTAATATTTGATCTCCCACAATACAACATCTCACACTTGCCCAGATTAAATTCCAACTCCATTTCTCTGCCCATATCTGAAACTGATCTTTATCCCACTATATCCTTTGACAACCTTCTACACTGACAACAACTTCCCCAATCTTTGTGTCATCTATGTTTTCTTCCAAGTTATTTAAATAAATCACAAACAGCAGAGGTCCCAGTATAAATCCCTGCAGAATACCCACTAGTCACGGATCTCCAGCCAGAAAAACACCCTTCCATCACTACCCTCTGTTTTCTATGGGCAAGCCAATTCTGAATCCAAACGGCCGAGTAATTGTGGATCCCATGCATCTCAATATTCTTATGAGGGATCTTGTTGAAAGCCTTACTAAAATCCATTGCTCTGCCTTCATCAATCACCTTTGTCAACGCCTCAAAAAGATTCAATCAAGTTTTCAGACTTGACCTGCCCCACGCAAAGCCATGCTGACTTTTCCTAATTAGGCCATGTTTTTCCAAATGCAAATATCTGGGCGGTCCATTTTGAAAGTGGGGAAGAAGCTGTTTGTGAACCTGTTCATACGTATACTCAAAGTTCTATATCTTCTCCCTGACGGAAGAGGGTGGAAGAGAGTATAACTGGGGTGGGAAGGGTCTTTAATTATGTTGGTTGCTTTCCCAAGACACAAGGAAATGTAGATGGAGTCAATGGATGAAAGTCTGATTGGTGACGGACTGGGCTGTGTTCATGACTCTGCAGTTTCTTGCGGTCTTGGGAAGAGCAGTTAGAGAGTAATAGAGTCATAGAGATGTACAGCATGGAAACAGACCAACTCTTCCATGCCAACCCGATATCCTAACCTAATCTAGTCCCGCCTGCCAGCACCCGGCCGATATCTCTCCAAACCCTTCCTATTCATATACCCATCCAAGTGCCTTTGAAATATTGTAATTGTACCAGCCTCCACCGCTTCCTCTGGCAGCTCATTCCATACACGTACCACCCTCTCCATGAAAATGTTGCCCCTTAGGTCTCTTTTATAGCTTTTCCCTCTCACCCTAAACCTATGCCCTCTATTTCTGGACTCCCTGACCCCAGGGAAAAGACTTTGTCTATTAACCCTATCCATGCCTCTCATGATTTTATAAACCTCTATAAGTTCACCCCTCAGCCTCCGATGCTCCAGCGAAAACAGCTCCAGCCTATTCAACCTCTCCCTATAGCTCAAATCCTCCAACCCTGGCAACATCCTTGTAAATCTTTTCTGATCCCTTTCAAGTTTCACAATATCTTTCCGATGGGAAGGAGACCAGAATTGTACACAATATGCCAAAAGTAGCTTAATCAATGTCCTGTACAACCGCAACATTAACTCCTGACTCCTATACTCAATACTCTGACCAATAAAGGAAAGCATACCAAACGCCTTCTTCACTATCCTATCTACCTGAGACTCCACTTTCAAGGAGCTATGAACCTGCACTGCAAGGTCTCTTTGTTCAACAATGCTCCCTAGGATCTCACCATTAAGTGTATAAGTCCTGCTAAGATTTGCTTTCCCAAAATGCAGCACCTTGCATTTATCTGAATTAAACTCTATCTGCCACGTCTTAACCCATTGGCCCATCTGGTCAAGATCCTGTTGTAATCTGAGGTAACCCTCTTCGCTGTCCATTACACCTCCAATTTTGGTGTCATCTGCAAACTTACTAACTGTACCTCTTATGCTCACATCCAAATCACACCGATCCTTGTGGCACTCCACTGGTCACAGGCCTCCAGTCTGAAAAACAACCCTCTGTCTTCTACCTTTGAGCCAGTTCTGTATCCAAATGGCTAGTTCTCCCTGTATTCCATGAGATCTAACCTTGCTCATCAGTCTCCCATGGGGAACCTTGTCGAACATCTTACTGAGGTCCATATAGATCATGTCTACCACTCTGACCTCATCAATCTCTTTGTTACTTCTTCAAAAGACTCAATTAAGTTTGTGAGACATGATTTCCCACGCACAAAGCCATGCTGACTATCCCCAATCAGACCTTGCCTTTCCAAATACATGTAAATCCTGTCTGTCAGGATTCCCTCCAACAACTTGCCCACCATTGGCGTCAGGCCCACTGGTCTATAGTTCCCTGGCTTGTCCTTACCACCTTTCTTAAATCACGTTAGCCAACCTCCAGTCTTCTGCCATACCACGCTGTGATGTATCCAGATAGGATGATTTCAATGGTGCATCTATAAAAATTGGTAAGAGTCCTTGTGAACATGCTAATTTTCCTTAGCCTCCTGAGGAAGTAGAGACATTGTTTGTACTTTCTTAACTATTGCATCAATATGGGCAGATCAGGACAGATTGTTGGTGATCATCACTTTCAGAAACTTGACATTCTGGACTATCTCCACCTCAGTATCATTGATGCAGACTGGGACATGCTATCCACTCTACTTCCTGAAATCAATGACCAGCTCCCTCATTTTGCTGACATTGATGGATGGATTGTTTACACTGTCCTGTAAGCATTCAATCTCTTTCCTGTATTCTGATTCATTGTGTTGTGAGATCCAACCTATGATGGTGGTATTGACAGCAAACATATAAATGATAATTGGCCACACATTCATGAGTGTAGAAGGGTTACAGTAAGAGGCTGAGTGTGCAGCCTTGCAGGGCTCCGGTGTTAAGGTTTATGGCAGAGGAGACGTTGTCGCCCATTCTTACTGATTGCAGAAAGTTGAGGATCCAGTTATAGTGGGGAGCCAAAACCTAGGTCTCAGAGTTCAGAGATGAGTTTGTTTGGAATTATGGTGTTGAAGGTAGAGCTGTAGTCAGACGTAGGTATCCTTGTTATCCAGATATTCCAGGGATGAGCATAGGGGCAGGGAGATGGTGTCTGCTGTGGACCAGTTGGGTTGGGAGGCAAATTGCAAAGGATCAAGACAGTCTGGATGGCTGGATTTGATGTGAGCCATGACTAACCTCTGAAAACACTTCATAATTATGAAGGTCAGAGCCAGGTAGTGAGGCATGCTGCATGATTTTTCTTTAGCACCAGGATGATGGAGGTCTTCTTGAAGCAGGTGGGAACTTCAAAACATAACAAGGAGCGGTTGACGATGTCAGTGACTACTCCTGCCAGCTGGTCCACACAGGATCTGAGTGCGTGGACTGGGGACTCCATCTGGGCCAGTCATTTTCAGTGAGTTCACTCTGAAGAAGGCCGATCTGATGTCTGCAGTGGTCATTGTGGGTAAAGGTGAATCCAAGGCTGGATTTCCTTCCATGAAGAGCAATAATGAAAGAGGTGGATTTTTAACAACTATTGATGGTGGTTTCATGGTCATCATCATTGAAACTAGCTTGTAGTCCTGATCCAACTGTTTCAACTGTTGTTCAGATTTTATCATAGCAGCAAATAACAACCATTAGCTAAGGCCTCTGGATTGTTAATGAAGTGGCATTGCCAGTATACCACTATCATCCTTACTAACCTCCCACTAACTCTGTACAGGTTAGGAATTGAATCTGTAACTGTCAATTTATAGGAGATAACAGTCATCGCTCAAATGGGTGACACTCTTCGTTCTGAGCAAGAAGGCTGAAGTTTATGATCCAGTGTATCATCATGAGCAAACAGTGCAGGATGGCATTTCAGTGACATACCCGGTGAGCCCTGCACAGACAGAATTACTATACTCCAGAGTAATGCTTAAATTGAGGCCTTTCCACCACTTAGGCAAATGTTAAAGAATGACCCTATTGTGATTTAATCTATCGGCAATAAAGCACTTTGGAATTCCTGAGGTTGTGAAAGGTGCGATGAAATGCAGCACCTTTCCTCTAATAGTGCCCCTCAGCCACTACCTGCATAAACCCAGTGAGCTATTTGGGATGTTTTTTCCAATTGCTGTCCTTTCAAACCTGTTCTTGCTCAACCGACACATTCCCATACAGCTCCCAACTTCCTCACTAAGATGTGGCAGAGGTTAAGGTGAAGTAGTCCAGCTGTTAAGAGAGTGAGTGAACTGAACTCTGTGATTCACTGCATGGCTCCTTAAACACAAACTGAATTGCTGAGAATCTTATTTCTTCAGGACTTGACTTTTCAATGATCTGAGTCAGTGCATCAATAATTCGAGAGGTCTGGATGAAATTCTTTTTCTTTGGTGCTTTGACCCTGTAAGTATCCTGTAATGTGTAGTCTAACCCAACTTGAAAAAGCATGTTACATGATTTACACAAAGATATTAATAAGAAAGAAATACAAGATATTTTTCAGCAATGTTATCAACTATTTGATCCATCAACTACAGTCCCTTCATGACAGCAGAGAGGGATTTTTATCCAAAAGTCTCGAACCAAGGGACATTGTCTCAGAATAAGGGAGAGAGAATGACAGATACACAGTCACAGAGATCACAGTTTCACAGTCACAAAGGTGAGACAAAATAGAACGGACAGCACCTATCATACAAACAGTTAACTAGACTACTGGACTTTGATAAACAATTAACATACACGTAGGATAGAGGTGGGGTGAAATTTCTTCATTCAGAGGATGGTGATCTTTAAATTTGGGAGCTATGGACACTCAGTCACTGAGAATACTGATGGATCATTTTTGAACACTAAAGGAATTAAGAAATAATATAGGAACTGAAGGAGAAGATGAGACAGAGGGTGTTGAATGACCTACATCTGCCCCAATTCTGATGTTCTTTATTTGCTGGGAAAACATATTAGTATTTTAAAAATCCTGAACCATGTCCTCTGAAACAAACAGCTAACGTGTATGTTAATTGTTTATCAAAGTCCAGTAGTCTAGTTAACTGTTTGTGTGATAGGTGCTGTCCGTTCTATTTTGTCTCACCTTTGTGACTGTGAAACTGTGATCTCTGTGACTGTGTATCTGTCATTCTCTCTGCCTCAGTCCTTGTGCAGATGTGCTTTCTCTCTCTCTCTCTCTCTCTCTCTCCCCCCACTCCCTCTTTCATATAAAGCTGTGATGCTCTGCTCAAGTTATAGGAAGGAGATTATCAAGCTGGAGAGGGTTCAGAAGAGATTTGCCAGGATGTTGCTGGGTATGGAATGTTTGACTATAAAGAAAGGCTGGATAGGCTGGGACTGTTTTCACTGCAATGTAGGAGGTTGAGAGATGACCTCATAGAAGTTTATAAAATAATGAGAGCTATAGATAGTGTTAATGGTAGCTATCTTTTCGCTGGGATGGTGGATTTCAAGACTAGGAGTCACACTTTTAAAGTGAAAGACTATGAGAGAGATTTAGAAAAGATAAGGCAATTTTTTTACACAGGATGGTTTGCATGTGGAGTGAACTTCCTGAGAAAATGGTGGATGTGATTAAATGTACATTTAAAAAACATTTAGATAAGTACATGAATAAGAAAGGTTTGGAGGGATGTGGGCCAGGCGCAGTCAGGTGGGACTAGTTTAGTTTGGAATTATGTTCAGCATGGACTGGTTAGATCGAAGGGTCTGTTTCCATGCTGTATACTCTATGACTGTATGACTGAGTAACTGTAGATCTCTCTCTGTCTCTGTTGTCTTTCTTTCTCTCTCTCTCTCTCTCTCTCTCTCTCTGTCTCAGTCCCTGTGTATATCTGTGATTCTTTTCTCTATAATTTTATACTTGTAATTCCCTCTGTCTGCCTCAGTCTCTGTGCAGATGTGATTCTCTCCGATACGACTGTGCATCTGCAGTTCCTCTTTCTCTGCCTGGCTTTCTGTCTGTTTCCCTTGGTCTCTGTGTGTATCTGTGATTCTCTCCTCTATGACTGCATATCTCTAATTATCTCTCTCTTTCTCTCTCTGTCTCTGTCTCTCTCTCTCTCTCTCTCTCAGTCTCTGCATTTTACTCTGTATCCTTGAGTCCAATGGTGACCTTTTGCTATCCTCCTCAAATTACTCCTTGCACATCGTGACCATTGATGTGGCATATTTCTCTGGTGAAGCAGCGAATATAGAGAAACATGCAAATGTACTAAGGATTTATAATTCTATCCAGTTCAAGCTTTGAATGCGAGAGGAAGCAGGCAGTGTTGGAGCATGAGCATTGCAGACACGTCTGTTACCTTTCAGATTAGACATTGTCCCAGGGCCCCATCTGCTTATTCAGCTGGGTATAAAAATCCCATGACATGATTCGAGGGCAGGGCACTTTCCTGTGTGCTTTCCAATAATCATTCATCAACTGTTACCAGTGAAACAGATTTCTCTCATTTGTTATCTGTGAGATCTTGCTGTGCGCAAATTGGCTGCTACATCTGCCGACATAATAACAGTGGCTGCGTTCCAAAAGTAATTCATTCTTGGAATTACTTTGGGATGTTCCAGTATTGTGAGGAGCATTATACAAATGCAATATTTTTGTTTCATTATCCTTTTTCAGTTGGGTCCTTTGGGCACTCAGAATTCTCTCCCCCTAACAAGCTGGCTGATTGAATTGTTTTCATGGTTCAGAAACGTGCTGTTAGGAGATACCCAAGAGTAGTGGGAGCTGATTTCCTCTCACCCTCTACTTCACCCTGTTTCATGCAGAAAATAAGACTCATTTTTACTTAACTGGGTCTCCAAGGGTAAGGAACTCAAAAGCTCTTTCATGGAATGTTGTATAACATCCCTGAACTCTGCTGAGACACGGCCTCAAGGGTAACGATACTGCTTCTAATGGCACCAGGATTGAAGCAACAGCCAGCCTGCTTTGAAGGTCTTACTGTTTTTTATTGAGTTGTTAAGTCATCATTCAAGGTCCACTTTGATCACATGCTTGTTGTGCTTGAACCCTATCTTTTTTCTGGTGAAGGGAAGCTGTATCACTTTGTTTTTGTTAAATGCTGGGGCTTGGTTTCATTATGTACTGAGAGACAGGAGGTTGGTTAGGGACTGGAAAAACTCTTGATGCTTTTGTCCCTGTGCCATGCTTTAGCAGGCTCCTGCGGGAAGATTTACTTCCCCAATTACATTTGCAATAAACCAATTGAATATTTTTTAACATTGTGTTATTGTGAACAGCAGGCTTCCTTTTAGGATTATTTATCCTAGCTCCACTACCTTTCTTAAAGGAGAACCAGTGTTGTTAAGGATGTGGGCATTACTTGGCAGAGTTTATTACCCATCACTAATTACCCTGGAGAAGATGGTGAGGTGACTTAGCACCTTGGAGTCATACAGCATGGAAACAGACCTTTTGGTTCGATCCATCCCAATCTGACCTAGTTCTATTTGCCAGCATTTAGCCCATTTCCCTCTAAACCTTTCCTTTCCTCTTCATAAACCCATCCAGGTGCCTTTTAAATGTTGTAATTGTACCTGCCTCAACCACTTCCTCTGGCAGCTAGTTCCATACACGCACCACCACCTGTGTGAAAAAAATTATCTCTCAGGTCTTTTTAAAATCTTATCCCTCTCACCTTAAACCAATGGACTCTAGATTTGGTGTTCCCCCCTTGGAAAAAGACCTTGGCTATTCAACCTATCTGTGGGATGCTTTGTCCAGGATGATGTTGAGTTCCTTGAATGTTGTTGGATCTGTGCTCATCCATGCAAGTGGGAGTATTCCATCACACTCCTGACTAATGCATTGTGGATGGTGGACAAGTTTTGGGGAGTCAGGAGGTGAGTCACTTGCTGCAGGATTCCCAGCCTCTGACCTGCTGTTGTAGACACAGTGTCTAAAAAGCTGGTCTAGTTCACATTTTGGTCAATGATAGCCTCCAGGATGTTGTTGGTGGGGATTCAGCAATGGTATTGCCATTGGAGGTCAAACTATTAATTTCACTAAAATGTTTACATGTGAACTGTGACAGTAAACTTGAATGAACTCTTTGACCACAATATTTTAGCTGCAATATATTCTACTCTTAGAGTGTACATAGAGGATTCAAGACCTAATCATGGCCACTAAATAGATTGCAAAATAGGAATCCAGGTATTACCTCTTTAACTTAGTGCTGTTGTGGATACCCAATCAGATTACCAACCAGTATCAATTATGAATTGAAGTTCAGACTTTTGTATCCATATTCGTGAGTTGCTCACTGGATAAACATGGCAAGGTCATGGCAAAGATCCACAGGAAATGCTTTCAAACTGTTGAAAAGTGAAATTCCTTTGTAACAAAGGCAGCCTTATCTCAACACTCTCGCTTCTGAGTCAGGACATTGTGGGTTCACGGCCTATTCTCACTGCTGGGAGTCAAAGTCCATATTTTCTCTTCAGTGCAGCACCAAGAGAGTGCCAAACGATCTTCTGACCCTCTTTCAGAGTAGTGAGTAGAGTAGAGTAGCTTTTTATTTGTCATTTCTACCATATACAACTGATACAGAAAAATCGAGACAGTGTTCCTCCAGGACCGAGGGTGCTACATGGACAGCACAAACTATACAATCATACACGGCATAAAGTGAATAAGAAGTGCAAAATAAGCACGTTACAGTGTAATAGAAGAATGATAAATAATAGACATTTTTCGAACAGCAATTCAAAGTTGTGCAAAGAATTTCAGATGGGAAAGAGTGTGATCATACTGTGTTAAGGAGCCTGATGGCTTGGGGGAAGAAAGTGTTGCACAGTCTGGCCGTGAGAGACCGAATGCCCCGGTATCTTCTGCCTGATGGCAGGAGGGAGAAGAGTTTGAGTGAGGGTTGTGGGGTCTTCCACAATGCTCTTAACTTTTCAGATGCAGCATGTGGTGTAAATGTCTGTAATGGAGGGAAGAGAGATCCCAATGATCTTCTCAGCTGTCCTCACTATCTGTTGTAGGGTCTTATGATCCGAGACAGTACAATTCCTGAACCAGGCAGTGATGCAGCAATGAACCCTCAGGGTACTCTCAATGAACCCTGTGTAGAATGTGCTGAGGATGGGAAGTGGGAAGTGTGCTTTCCTTCAGCCTGCGCAGAAAGTACAAAGGCTGCTGGGCTTTCCTGGCTATGGAGCTGGTGTTGAGGCTTCAGGCCTCAACCAAGATGTACACTGTCTGATCTATTTGGTGGAGTTTCTTCATTGCCGGGCACATCCAGTACCTCCACCAAGTGACCACTTCTCTGCTAAACCTTGGCAGTGAACAGCAGCTGCTAGTTTGAAACATGCAGAGAGGAAGCACAGGATGATGCAGACAGACTGTATGATGGAGGAAGGTTTTCTATCATTTTTTAGCCCAGAAATGTTGAACCCAGTCACGAGACCTACGCCTGCTTCAGGTCAGCTAAAATGTTTTGTTCCTGGCTACTTCACTCTTCTTAGTATATGACTGTGACATAAAATTCAGCACCTTGAGTCTCCAAATATTATTGATTCTTGAAACTAGGGAAACACAAGACGCTGTGAAATTTCTTACTTAGCTCAGGTTTAATTGAGATCTCCTTGCTTTGCTGTTAACCAGTCCTGAGAGATAGAGAAAAACAAAATCTTCCCAGCATTCTGAATGACATGGGCCATGAGGAGAGATCTGGGAGAATTGTGTGAATACTCGAGTGAGGCCTTTCTCAAAGTTGGGAGTGACTTTGTTGCATTTTTTGACAGAATTCCAGATGCCAGGTTGAGATTCTCGCTAAGGAGTGGCAAGATGTCTATTAACAGGGATTATTGCTAGTCATCATCCTCATCAACATTGAATCTTGCCTTATTGATGTGCAGTCCAACCCTGGCATCCCCGACTTGGAAACCAGAGACTGGGAATTCCCAACATGAATGTTGGAGTGAGTACCTGGTGTTTCCACCTCTGTGCTTGCTCCACCGCACTACCAACCTTGACACATGGCACCAACATCTCAGGGCACACTTAATTTAGAACTTCTGCATGCACCCAACATCCAAGACATTGTATCTGACTCCTGCTAGATCCTCTGTACCATCAGGCTCAGTACAGCGCAGCAAATGGTCCCGGATGGAATACTGTACAGAACAGGCTCAGTACAACCCAGCAATCTGTCCAGGATGGAATACTGTACAGACCAGGCTCAGTACAACCCAGCAATCTGTCCAGGATGGAATATTGTACAGACCAGGCTCAGTACAACCCAGCAATCTGTCCAGGATGGAATATTGTACAGACCAGGCTCAGTACAACCCAGCAATCTGTCCAGGATGGAATATTGTATAGACCAGGCTCAGTACAACCCAGCAATCTGTCCAGGATGGAATACTATACAGACCAGGCTCAGTACAACCCAGCAATCTGTCCAGGATGGAATACTGTACAGACCGTGCAAATGCAAGGTCTTGCACTTTGGAAAAAAGAACACCGGCATGGGCTATTCTATAAACAGTGAGAAAATTCCTAAAGCCAAAATACAAAGGAATCTGGGAGTGCTAGTACAGGATTCTGTAAAGGTTGACTTGCAGGTTGAGTCCATGGTTAAGAAACCAAATGTAATGTTGTCATTTATTTCAAGAGGGTTGGAATGTAAAAGCAGTGAGGTGCTACTAAGACTTTGTAAATTTCTGGTTAGGCCCCATTTAGCATACTGTGTCCAGTTTTGGGCCCCACACCTCAGGAAGGCCATACTGGTACTGAAGCGTGTCCAGCAGAGATTCACACGGATGATCCCTGGAGTGGTAGGCCCAACACATAATGAATGGCTGAGGATCCTGGATTGTATGCGTTAGAGTTCAGAAGGTTGAGGGGAGATCTAATAGAAACTTATAAGGTAATGCATGGCTTAGAAAGGGTGTACGCTGGGAAATTGTTTCTATAAGGTAATGCATGGCATACTAGGACGCGTGGGCACAGCCTTAGAATTAGAGGGGGTGAATTTAGAACGGAAATGATGAGACATTTCTTCACCCAGAGAGTGGTGGGCCTGTGGGATTCACTATCACGGAGCACAGTGGAGGCAGGGGTGTTAAATGTCTTCAAGGCAGAGATAGATAAATTCTTAATCTCGCAAGGAATTAAGGGATATGGGGAGAGTGTGGGTAAATGGTGATGAAATGCCCATCAGCCATGATTGAATGGCGGAGTGGGCTCGATGGGCCGAATGGCCTTACTTCCACCCCTATGTCTGATGGCCTTATGGTCTTATCATGACCTATCTCCAACTTACTTGCTTTACTTTTCAATGCTGCAGTGAAGGAGTGTCACCAGCTATCATTACAGTGCTGCATCAAGGACACTTTGCATGCAGGTTCAGGCACTCAACCCGCAAAATGAATCAGCTGCATCTCAGTTCTGCTTGTGCTCATTCACCTTGCACCTTTTGGATGCTCACAGCATCTCTACTTTGCCTTGCCCTGCCTTGTCTTGCCGAGCCTTGTCTTTTAGTGCAGACACAAAGACAGGCAGCTCATTGTGGTTGTCATCAGTCAAGGAAATGGGTATGTTGATGCAGCTCACTATGCTATTGCCAAGTTTACACCTGCATCTGTGCCAGACACATTGCAAGTGGTTCAAACAGATGGCCACATTGAAGTTGGAGAAAGTAGTACTGAGTCATGTCAAGGGAGACACCCTTTAAGCAGAGGGTCCTGCTGTAGTAAGCCTCTGTCCAGCAGCGTGGACACGGTCATTTGACACGAGGGACAATCAGGATCAGGACCCTTGCCTTGTAATGGGTGATGAACCAAATGTCAGACACCCATCATCTATGTTTCTGTCCTATTTTGGGCCATTCTATCCTGCACTGAGAGAAAGAGAATAATTGAATGAGATGAAATTGCATGGCATAGCTGTTAGCACTGTTTCAGTTAGGAAAACATTGGTGAGATGTTCCAAGTGAGTGTGTAGGAAGTGCACAGACCATGCAGGATTAGTAACGTGAGAGTACTGGGTGGGTGACAGTGAGTGAATGAGGAAGCATGTTGCATGTAATAGTTGGAATGGTGGAAAATGAGCCTGGGTGGGGAGTGAGGGGAGAAGCAGAAATGGAGTGAGTGAGAGGTAGCAGAGAGAAGATGGTGACACTTACCCTGGCAGACTGGAAGAAGTCATTAACCTTTGTCCTGCACTGCAAGATGGCTCTCCAGATAGCTGATGATGCTTAATCAAAGTGGCAACCTCAGACCAGACTGATATGGTTTGATGTTGTGTCCTCTGCTGGTCCAAGGAGAAGGGGATTTTCCCAGCATCGTGGGTTTATCACCCATTACAAGGCAAGGGTCCTGATCCTGATTGTCCCTCGTGTCAAATGACTGTGTCCACGCTGCTGGACTGATATCAGAGGCTTACTACAGCAGGACCCTCTGCTTAAAAGGTGTCTCCCTTGACATGACTCAGTACTACTCTGCTCCAACTTCAATGTGGCCATCTGTTTGAACCACTCATGTCTTCTGCTGGTCCAAGGAAAAGGGGATTTTCCCCAGCATCATCCCATCCACCAGGACCTTCAGACACATGTCCATGAAATGAGGTGCCAATTTCCTCTTCTCTGCCTTGTCCAAGGCAAAGAGTCACAGATACATACAGCACAGAAATAGACCCTTTGGTCATACCAGTCCATGCTAACCATAATCCCAAACTAACCTCGTCCCACCTGCTGGCACTTGGCCCATATTCCTCCAAACATTTCTTATCTAAATGTCTTTTAAACGTTGTAACTGTACCCACATCTACCACTGCCTCTGGAAGTTCACTCCACACATGAACCTCTCTCTGTGTAAAACAAAGTTGCCTTTCCTGTCTTTTTAAAATCTTTCTCCTCTCACCTTAAAACCCCCAATCTTGAAATCCCCAACCCTAAGGAAAAGGCACCTGCTATTCACCTTATCTGTGCCCCTCATGATTTTATAAACCTCTCAACCTCCTATGTGAGTGAAAAATGTCCCAGCCTGTTGCAGCCTGTCCTTATAACTCAAATGGCAAAAATCATGCAGGCACCTCTGGACTGGTGGTGTTTGGGTACACCTTTTAAAGAAGGCACCAGAGCCAATGATAGCTATCTATTCCTGGACATCCTGGCACTGGTGAGTTCTTCCCGCTACACTGAGTGGTAGAATCCAGCTGGCATTGGGTAAGAGAGGAACCATCAGGTGTGGTGGTTAGTTAATGAGGTGATGACAGCATGAGAAAGCTCGCTTAGTCTCACCAATAGAAACCTTCTATGAAACTCAGTGGAAGTGACACCGAGCCCAAATATGTTAAGATTCAACTCAATCTACAACTGTCCAATCCTCAAAATGACCACAACTTAATATAGTAATGCAATGGAGAGTGCAATGCATAATCGTTTGATCATTACATTACATTACATTACAGTGTGGATACAGGCCCTTCGGCCCAACAAGTCCACACCGACCCGCCGAAGCGCAACCCACCCATACCCCTACATTTACCCCTTACCTAACACTACGGGCAATTTAGCATGGCCAATTCACCTTACCTGCACATCTTTGGACTGTGGGAGGAAACCGGAGCACCCAGAGGAAACCCACGCAGACACGGGGAGAACGTGCAAACTCCACACGGTCAGTCGCCTGAGGCGGGAATTGAACCCGGGTCTCTGGCGCTGTGAGGCAGCAGTGCGAACCACTATGCCGCCCAGTTTTTTTTATAGCTTCTTTCAGTCTATCCTATCCACATCCCTCATTATTTTGTACATCTCAGTTATACCTTCTCCAATCTCCTCTGCTCAGCGACAAACAACCCCAGACTGTCCAATCTCTCCTCAGAACTGAAACTCTTCAGCCCAGACAATATCCCAGTGAATCTCTCCTGCAATATTCCCAGTGCGATCACTTCTGTCATTGCTGTCATTGCTGACCACGTAAGTAATATGTGAAAATGATCAGATTTATTCTGAACTGAAAGACACCAATGGAGTATCATATTGATCACTGTGATTGAACTAATGTCTGCCTCTTACGATTATCTGAGCTATTATACTGAGCCACGGCAGCTGTAGGCTGCCACACTTGATTCCATGATGTGGAAGTGCCGATGTTGGACTGGGGTGGACAAAGTTAAAAATCACACTACACTAGTCCAACAAATATCGGAAGGATATTTTGAAACTTGAAAGGGTTCAGAAAAGATTTGCAAGGATGTTGCCAGGATTGGAGGATTTGAGCCATAGGGAGAGGCTGAATAGGCTGGGGCTGTATTCCGTGGAGTGTCAGAGGCTGAGGGGTGACCTTATAGAGGTTTACAAAATCATGAGGGGGCATGGATAGGGTAAATACACAAGGTCTTTTCTCTGGGGAGGGGGAGCCCAGAACTAGAGGGCATAGGTTTAGGATGAGAGGGAAAAGATATAAAAGAGACCTAAGGGGCAACTTTTTCACACTTGGTGTGTGTGTGGAAAGGGCAGCCAGAGGAAGTAGTGGAGGCTGGTACAATTGCAACATTTAAAAGGTATCTAGATGGGTATATGAATAGGAAGAGTTTGAAGGGATATGGGCCGGTTGCTGGCAGGTGGGACTAGATTGGGTTGGGATATCTGGGTCAGCATGGACGGGTTGGATGTGCTGTACATCTCTATGACTCTAAGTTGAACTAACCCTGTTGGATTATAACCTGGTATGTAATTTTTAACTATATTCGACTCCTGCACTGAGCTATTTCAGGTTCAACTGAGCTTTGTTACCCTGGGATTTCTTATCTTCTTCATGTAAAGCTTGAGGACACCATACAAGTGAACCATTGTGACTTGGATCTGATATGCTCTGATCAGATTGGAAAGAAGGGAATTGACTAGTAGTGGCTCCTCTGCATACAGCAGCGGATTACAGCTGAAGTGGTGCAAAGAGAGATCCAAGAGAATTTGATTGACCTGTCACCAGGGAATCACGTCATTTTAATTGATGCTGAGTAAATTAAAGCAATCAGTAACAGTTACTTTTTAAAAATGAATGAGAGATCTTAATGTATATATTTAGACAATGGAGAGTGACAGAGAAGAGAGGCAATGGTGCAAGTAATTGTTCATGTGCACAATGTAGCAGCATCAAATCAGAGTAACAGTTCCAACCACTTGTCTCCACTGCAAGTCCATTACGTAAAGTAGTATGTAAAAATACAAAGCCATCATTAATATTGGCCATCCCTGTTTCCTTTGGGAAGGTGGTGAAGGGCTTCCTTTCAGAGTCACTGCCGTCAGTATGCAGTAAGTGTCGCCTCACTGCTGTTAGGAAGTTCCAGCATTTTGGCCTAGTGACCCATCAAACATCAAGCTCTCAGAATTGTCTTATGTTTTTTAAAAAATCGAAAGTCGGTATGAAAGGAATCCATCTGTAAACTGTTGGCGATTATAGCATTAACTTTTTTCTCATTTGCAACAAGCAGCTCCTTTTCATATTGTGCCAAAAACAGAAACATATTGAGTAAATAATGTTTAAATGATGTGGATTGTGACTAGGTCAGAAGCAACATGCTGGGAAATAACCACATGGTTTCTCTCCTACCCTTTGTGAAACAGTGGTTTCACAGGTAAAATTCAGGAGTTTATCGACAGCATTCAACAAGTGGCTGAGTATGAACATGTCAGATAAGAAAGCACACTAAGAATGTTGACATTCAGAGTAATTCTCATTAACTTTTCCCATTTCACGTGTGTGTAGTTTAGCAGTTCAGTTTATTAATTTCTGTGGCAGTAATTTAACAGATTGGAATGGCAATCTTACTGAGAGGCACATTCCATGGGTGCCATTAGCCCTCCAGTATCACGCCTATGTGGTAATTTTTCATCTGGGAATTTGGATAATGGGCTCTGGGTTTATTGATTACGGTTGGTGAGGGCTGCAGGTCACATATTAGATATTCAGGAAATTATGTATTCAGGCCTAAGCTGGGAAGCAAATTAAGCCTTTTTACCAATTCAATGTGTTTGCACAATGTGCTTATTGCAGCCTGAAGGCCTCCTTGATGTGATGTTACGTTTGAAATTGCCTTTTGATTATTTTGTGAATATAAAAGATGATTTCAAAGCCTAACACCATGATAATTCACCAGCATGAATTTTTTTTTAAAAGGCACACAGCAGGGAATTGTTACTTAACAAACTGACTCTGGAGTGGCTAAAAAATATAATTTAGCACCACTCCTTTATGAATTTAAGAAATAGGAGCAGCAGTTGACAGTCAGCCCCGGAAGCCTACTCCAGCACTCAGTAATATCATGGCTGATCTGCTACCGCTGCTCTACTTCACCAATTATGCCTTGAATCCCTTAATTTCCAAATATCAATCTGAACCTGTCTTGAGTATTCAATGATTAGGCTTTAACAACCTACTTTGTATGGAAATCCTTTGAGTGACAAGATTTCTCTTCTTCCATATCCTAACTGACTAACCCTTTAACTTGAGGCTATGATTCCTAGATATAAACTCCCAGCATCTACCCTACCAAGCCTCTTAAGAATGTTTCATGTTTCAGTTAGGTCATGTCTCACTTAAAATAGTCCAAAAAAAAGCCTCTTTGGTTTCTCCTTATAAACCCTTTATCGCAGGAATTGGTCTAATATCCTACATTGCAAACCCTCTAAGGTAAATGTATCCTCTCGTAGGTAAGGTGACTAAAACTGTGTGTATGTCTGTACAGTGATTTACAATGCAGTATGATACAGACCATGTTTGTGGACATACAATTTCATGAGCAGTGTTCTGAGGACAAAAGACATGTTCCCACTTCAGGAAGAGATTCTTCATCAGTGTCCAAATCTGAGAAACACCAATATTAACCTGCCTTTCTCCCTTAGCTGCTGGTCACCAAGCATGAATTCCCAGAATTTTGTTTAATGTTTGAATCACCCTTCCTCACCTGAACCTCTTGGCATTCACTGAAGCAGACCTTCATGGGTTTCAGCAGCCCTTTGCTATTTCACCCACAAGGCCAATTTTCTTGTCAGACATTTTGACTGCGAGGGTCAGGACCTGGTCTTATTTGATGTACAAGCATTCACTTCATTGCAAGAAGGGCTGGATGCTGATCAGGATCAGGAGCACTGGTTCACTGTTTTAACCCTACCTATTCCAGGGTGCTGTGATTAATCATAACTATTGTGATGGCTCAGCATGTTTAGATGTCACTGAAGGAAGCAATGGTTGCAGCAGTAGATTGGAAGATCCAAGAACTGTTTACAGAGTGCCACTAATGTAGATGTCGGCATCCTAACATTTCCCGGTGTTGATGTGTGCAAAGTCCTTATTGTTGGGAATTGATCATACTGAAGTATTGTAAATAATTTCAAAGAAGTTGATTTGTCACTATATCTCTGTATCAGTACAGTTTAGCTGTGCCCACACTGAGAATGGGATTTATGTATGAGAAGTAAGGTGCAACTTCCCTTGTAGATAGCTTATTGCTAATGGCAAGATCATTCATGGTTTAAGCAAATAGCAGGACAGGCTTGCGGGACTTAATGGCCTCCCCTTGTTCCAATGATGCTGAGCCACGCAGAGTGGAAAGATTCAACCTAGGTATAGGCAGGACAGTCATATATGACCTTTGTTGCCCGTGGATAAACAGATCAGAAAATCAGCAAGGACTCTGCTGATTTCCGTGCATCAAATGAGATGCTTGTTTGGGCTTGCAGAGAGAAATTCTTTGTGCAATGGACATTTGGCTGTGTTTTGGTGAAATCCAGCCCATAGTTTTCTGAAGATAATTCTTAGTGTCATTGGATGCAAATGGCAGCTTTTTGTTTAATGAAATTCCGTATCCAGATTTTTGATAGTGACATTGACGTGAAAAAGGGGGCAGGGAGTGGGGAGCCATTGAAATGTGGCTCGTGCACAGAAGGTCAAGAAAAGCCGCCTGATGTCAATTTCTAATGTTAAACCTATCCTATACTGATATTATTGTGACGTGCATACCACACTTGTTCAGAAAGTGGAAGATGAAAACATTGCACTGGTGCCCTGACCCTGCCAGGTCCTGGTGGAAATGAGTGGAAGGTCAGGAGTATCTCTCAGTCAGAGTCTCCCAAGCGATTCCTTCCCTGTCAGCTCTCATCTATCCTGTGCCCAGTTCTACTCTCCAATGATCTAGGTTAAGTAGAAAAATCTCCTTTGAAGTGAACTGTCATCTCATTAATAAAAATAAATAGTAATTTCACAAGAGCAGGGAGCTGAACTTAATTTCCTCATGCCCACCAGAATATTAAAATGATAATGCTGTTCATACTGGTATTACACAATTGCTCCTGGCTTGAAAATTTTAGAAGGGAATTTGAAAGAATCAAATTATAACTGCTTTAATTCATTTTTCTGTGGTTCCTGCTTTCTCGCAAAATATTCAGCTGTGATCTTAGATGAACTGTTGTCTGTTGACTATAGTGAAGATGTCAAGTGGGAGAAAAGTCATTTGAATCAGTTGGATAAACATTAGGCTAGTTTTATTATTTGATCATGATCTAACGGTACAGGCAGGGCTGTAAATGTGTGTGCGTCTGAGTATCTGTTAGATGAGATATGTTTCAAGGAACCCATAGACCCTCTCACCTTCCAATAAAAGTAACACAAACCTGCCCATAGTGTTTCACTGTGCCTTTAGTTGTCAAGACCTGAAGCTTTGGATTGCCCACCTTACATCTCTTCTCCTCTTTTCTCCTTTAAGAGGCTCCTTAAAACCTATCTCTTTGACCCTACTTTCAGTTACCTGGTCTAATATCTGTTGACATGACTCATTGTCACATTTCATTTCATAACAACCAAGTGGAGAGCCCTGGTACATTTCAGTACGTTAAAAGCACAATGTAAAGACAAACAAAAATAGAAATTGTTGGAAAAACTTGCAGGTCAGGCAGCATCTATGAAGAAAAATTAGAGTTAATGTTTCAGGTCCAGTGACCTTATCTCAGAACTGATGGTAGCTCGGAAAA
This sequence comes from Chiloscyllium plagiosum, assembly GCF_004010195.1. Taxonomy (NCBI): domain Eukaryota; kingdom Metazoa; phylum Chordata; class Chondrichthyes; order Orectolobiformes; family Hemiscylliidae; genus Chiloscyllium; species Chiloscyllium plagiosum. Next base: position 2,106,005 of record NC_057754.1, read on the forward strand.
TGTCAGTTTATAATGCAGAAGATTGAGGTGGGGAGGAGGTAAGGAATGAACACTAGGTAGGGATAGAGCCCAAAGACAGAGAAGAGCAGTTGGACGAATAAAGGAATGGATAATGATCTGTCTCGGAGGGTGAATAGCTGTTAGTAAAGACTATCTGTTGTTAGTCACTAATACTGTGTAATGGCAGACTATGAGATAACAAGGCAGCACAGTGGCTCAGTGTTTAGTACTGCTGCCTCACAGCGCCAGAGGCCTGGGTTCAATTCTAGCCTCGGGCGACTGTGTGGAGTTTGAACATTGTCCCCATGCCTGCATGGATTTCCTCTGGGTGCTCCGGTTTCCTCCCACATTACAAAAGATGTGCAGGTTAGGTGAATTGGCCATGCAAAATTGCCCATAGTGTTAGGTGCATTAGTCAGGGGGAAATGCAGGGAAATTAGTCTGAGTGGGTTACTCAGTGTTTGTTACAGTCCTTGCACAGTATTTTGTAAATGACGTTTGTTTTGCTCATTGTCTGTATAGGGTCTTTCAAGTTCATTAGCTGCTGTTTTAGTGTGTTGGGTTTGTGGGCTACCATGATGCCAATGGGTCTGAGTAGTCTGGCAGTCATTTCTGAAAACGTCATTTAGAAAATACCTTGCAAGAACTGTAACAAACACTGCATTGGACAAGCAGGCAGAAAACTAGTCACCAGGATACATGAGCATCAACTAGCCACAAAAAGACATTGACCCTCTCTCACTAGTATCCTCACATACGGATGAGGACAGACACCACTTCGACTGGGACAATACCTCCATCCTAGGACAAGCCAATCAAAGACACGCACGAGAATTCCTAGAAGCATGGCATTCCAACCAGAACTCTATCAGCAAACACAGTCTATCAGTTAGACTCCATCTACCACCCCCTGAGAAAAGGAACAGGAAGTGCCTTCACCACAGCAAATAACATCACCACAGAAAATGAGATCACCAACCCAAAGAAACCCAAACATATAAATAGAAAGCAGGAATTTTCAGCATTGCTTCGCATGAGGTCCACTGAAGATGTTACCTAGTAAGCTAATGAAATGTCTGGAAATGAACTTTTCAGCTCAGTGAGCAAATCTACATCCAAATTTCTTCCCTAAAGGACATTTTGAATTGGGTGATTGATTTGAATTATTATTGTCGCATGCAACAATGTATAGTGAAAAGTTCTGTTTTGCATACTGTAAAGGCAGATCATAACATACAAAGATCAGAGGATGATTGAACAAAAAGGAATACAAAGTTACAGCTGCAGAGAAGGTGCACAAAAGGAAGGTCAACATTAGATTTGAAATTTGAGACGGAGTGTGGTGCTGGAAAAGCACAACAGGTCAGGCAGCATCCGGGGAGCAGGAGAATCGATATTTCAGGCATAAGCCCTTCATCAGGAATGAGGCTATGGACCATGGGGGCTGTGTGATAAATCTGACAGAAATGTACCTGTACTTCCACGCACTTCATCTACTGAACCTGTTACACCCGATGTGGTCTCCTGTTCATTGGGAAGACAGGACGCCAATGTTGAACCCCCCCCCCCCCCGACAACCCATCCTGGCTTTTCCAGCACTGCACTCTCAACTGATTTCCAGCATCTGCAGTCCTCACTTTCTCCCAATAGTTTCTATGATCACCATTACTGAGTCAAGCTTGATATTCCAGTTTTTTTCTGAAGTAAATTAATTTGGATTTAAATTCCACCAGCTGCTGAGGTTAGCCTGGGTCACATTGATATTACCACTAATTGCACCTTGAAGTGAGGCCGTAGCCGCATTTTGCAGGGGATAAATGGGAAGGAAATGGAAAGCAGTCTATAAATGACCACTACTGCTCTGCCATGACCCCAGATACAATGCCTGCTGTTTACAACTCTCCTTGTTAATAGTGAAACCATATGAATCATCTCATCACAACACAGCCTGATCTATAATGCATTTTCTGTCCATACCCTGGAAACAGAGGGATGGTGGTTGCAAAGCAAAGAGTTCTGCTTTACTCAGTTGATGATCAACAACACACAATGAAAGCTCTATTTGTTACACAAAACTGGTCTGTCTTTGGAATCAGAATATGTTAAATGCGAGTAAACATCTGAAAGGGATGATACTGTTTTGCAAGGCAAAAATTCCAAAGGGTCATATGAGGGGAAGCTGAGCATAATCGTTGATTCAGCTGGCTTGCTTTGCATTTGTTCTCCAAGGAGGAGTCTTCTTCAAGGACTAACACGATAGTTTAGGAAGCATCAGGAGACCTCGAGCACAGCCATTACTTGCACACTGAGGTTGCTTATTTTGATTCTGTGCTATGGAGTGACAAATTCCCCCTCTTTTCCTGATCTTCCTCTCCACAGATCTTTGCCTGGTTTTGGAGGATTGGAGGTAAGGGAATGACCTGTGAACACAACATCTAAGTGGGGAGAGGCATCACTTTTCCCTGGCACCATTCACAGTAGCAGGTGAGAGATGAGCCTTGTCAGAAGCCCAGGAGCAGTTGAGAAAATTGCATTGCACAGTAGGATGGAATTATTTCTTTGCCAGGATTGCAGTGTGGGCAAAACGAGTGACCCCAGAGTGGAGTGAGAAAAGAGAAATCGATCTGGGCCTGTTTGATCAGTCACTTGCTGTGAAGTGTACATGTGGGTGAGTTTAGCATCAGGCTTTTGCCATCCTTCTGTTTGTCTGAAATGTTTCCATTTTGAATAGTGTGAACCATTCTAGACAACTTATCACAGGGAAATATGACAGCCATAGAGGGTGCACCTGATCACAACCACCTGATGAAGGCGCAACGCTCCAAAAGCTAGGGCTTCCAATTAAACCTGTTGAACTTTTTAACTTTGTACAACCCCATTCCAATACCGGCATCTCCATATCAGAGGAAACAAGTTTTAAAAACAATGTAAGTCTTGCATTTAAGATATAGAGATAAGGAGGAAATTTTCTGTCAGGGTTGTGGCTCTGTGAAATTCTCTTCCTCAGAGAGTAGTGGTCATGGAATATTTAGTGGCTGAGTTAGAGAGACATTTCATTGAAGGAAACCAAAGGTTATTGGGGTGCAGGCAGGTAAGTGAGTTAAGACCACAATCAGATTAGCAATGATCTTATGAAATGGCAGGACAGGCTGGAACAGCAGAATGACCTACATATCCTCTTATTTCTAACGATCTTACAGAAGGGAACTGAGTTTTAGTTGAGTATGTCTAATGATCACAGTAAAGTCTGAGAGATCAGCTGACTTCAGGATTCATGGAGGAATTTCCCAGAGTTTTCCTGTAATTGGTTACAAGCTTTACATTCTTTTGTCTCACAGGAAGACCAGCATCGTGATTGCTTGTTGTGGGCAGTGCAGAAAGCTGTAAAGTCAAGCAGATAAAGTGAGCAGTAATGGGACTGGTGGTATTTTCTTACCATGCAAAAGTGGAACATCCTGTTGACACTCTGTGAGCCCACAGTGACAAATGGGAACTTGTACACATTAGAGGAGAGCTGACAGCAATGCTGGAATCACAACCCAGCATGAGGAGAGAAAGGTGATAAGTACAAGCATGAATTTAACACCCTGCCAAACAAAAGCTACTTTGTGGATACAAACATTAAAAAGGTTCTTGTACCCAGTCTTTGAAATTGCTTCCTGTTGTGTTCTGCACTAAAATACGATGTGCAATATGCCAGTTTGAGAAGAAATATTCTGATAAGAAGAAAAGAACCGAAATATTTACTTAGCTATGCTACTTAACTATGCGATTTGCCTGTATTGCTAGCAAGACAAAGCTTTTCACTATGCCTCAGTACATGTGACAATAAATTTAATTCAATTCAATTCAAATAAACCACCAGGATTCATATATCCTGGATATCAAGGTAATGTTTTTACAATCTGTGATATTCAGATTGAGAGCAAAATCGTCCCTCCTCTTTTTCAGTTTGAGAATGATGGGAATGTTTTGTACACTTCTTATGAAGTTGTCTTTGTGATTGATGTTCTGGTTATCCTTCTTTATCTCTCTCTCTTTCTTACTCTGTCCCCCTCTGTTCAGTCATGTCACTGTGGGTCAGAATGTTATGGGTTCAAGTCCCACTTCAGAAACTCAAACACACAATCTGAATTGACACTTCAGTTCAGGTATTTTCCTAATCAACCTATTCAGAGATGTTAAAACACCCCTGTGGAGCAGGTGACACTTGAACTCTGGTTTCCTGTACCAGAGATAGGGGCATTATCACTACACTACAAGAACCCTATGCTAAAAAGCAACACATGTCACCCTAGGAACTGCTCTTTGGTATATTTTTACTAAATCCACCTGATCAGAGATGTTATTGCACATCTCTGGAGCAGGTGGGACTTGAACCTAGGTCTCCTGTTCCAGAGGTCTGGGCACTACCACTGCACCGCAAGAACCTCTCAGTTCTGAGGTATTACTGTACTGTTGAAGAGGTACTACTCACGGAAGACTGTTGCATTGTTACAGAGGCAGTACTGGGTTAGCAATGCAATAACAGGTGCTATCTGGGAGATGCACCTTTAACCAAAACCCTGTTCTCTCTAATGAGGGTAAAAGCTTGAAGAAAGAGCAAGCTTTCTGGCTAATAAATTTACCCTTCAACCAAAATCAACAAGGTTATCAGGTCATTATCACATTGCTCTTTGTGGGAACATACTGTGTGTAAATTGGCTGTCACAATCCTGACATTACAAAACAAGTACATCATTGACTGTAAATTGCTTTGGATCATCAAAGGCCTTCCTTTGATGATCCAATAAGATTTTCTTTTTGTGCTGCCATGTCTGATTTACCTGGTAGCAGGTGGACAAGTGGGTCCATTAGGTTTGTGTAAAAAATATTAAAGTTGCCACAATCCCAGAGGATTCTCATTAGATAGAGAGAGAGAGAGAGAGATGACTGGCTGTGAGTTAACCTGAAGATTAGCAACCCTCAGGTGAGGGGGCAAGGTTGAGAAGGAGGACCTTCATGCTAATCTCAGATGTTGAGGAAACCGAATCCTTGCTATTGTAGTCACTCTGCATCTCAAACCAGCCATTCCCAGCAGGGGGGTGGGGTTAATTAGCTCAGTTGGCTGGTTTGTTATGCTCAATGATGCCAACAGGAAGGATTCAATTTCTCTGCCAGCTGAGGTTACCATGAAGTTACTGCCTTTCAACCTCACCTCTGGCCCTCCTCATGGTGACCCTCAAGCTAAATTCACCACCTGTCGTCATCATTGTCTCTCTGTCTCCTCTCTCTCTCATTCATTCTGTCTCTCTCACTCAGAGAGAGAGGAAGAGAGAAAGACTGTGTACATTGGGAGTGAATACGAAGGGGTTTAGGTCCTTTGGGATAGTGTGCATAGGGAATGAATGGGAAAGGCTTTGGGTCCTTTTGGATTGTGTACATTGGGAGGGAATGGGAAGGGCTTTGGGTCCATTGGAATTATGAAAAGTTGGAGTGAATAGGAAGGGACTGAGTACAGTGGGATTGAACAGAGAAGGACTCGGTCGTTTGGGATTGAACAGTTGGTGCAGAAAGTCTTTGTATGGAATCTGCTGCACTGCCTGTATTGAGTTTATTCCAACAATGCTATTGCAAGTTTTCACACGATGCTAAATTTATAGAAATTACTTCTGAAACTTGAATAAAAATCATTCATGTGATTGAAAGGAACAATTCATTTCATGAAGAGCAGAAGCCGTAACTCTGCATTATTCAAAATGAAGCTTGGCTGTCACAACTCTATTTCCTACCGATTTAATAAAGCTTTTCAAGGAATAATAAACACACATACAAAAAAATGAATTTTGCAATTGCTAGAGTATCTCTTATTAATGTTTTAACATTTTCAACAGGATGAATAAAAATTCACAAGTCTTTTAGCGGGGAGGAATTGTTACCCTGAGGCTATGTTCCTAGGCACAACAGTGCAAGGCTTCATGCAACTAATAAAAGAAAGATTCTGGATGTAACTGTGTGTACGGATCGTTGCTATCCCGTTAATGTGATAGTGACATGCCACAGTCTGTGACTGGAATGAGCCATTGGAATTCGAGAATGCAAATCTCTTGATTGCCTTTTTCTCAAGTCTTTATGATTTATGAGGCTGTTGCATCATCTCCTGGAGAGGAGTCAGGTTTGATTTCATGAGACAAGGAGCCTCAGGTGGGGGAACGTACATCTATTAAAACCTTCAATTCCAGTTGAGAATGATAGCAGGACAGTGTAATAAATATTAATGACCCATCATATGGAAATTAGACAAATACATTGGCTAGTCTGTCAGTGGATGCAGGATGGGTTTGAACCCAATACTGAGATCACTTGTGCTTTTAACAATATTGATGAGCTTAAACACGGACAGGTACATGGTCTACATTTGGAGATTTGTGCCTTTATTTTTTTTCCTCTCTATTTTCCTCTGCTGTAGAAGGATGTGAAGGTATTCAAGAGGGTGCAGAGAAGACTTGCAGGATGCTTTCAGAGATATCAGATTTCACTTACATGACTAGATTGGAAAAGCTGATGTAAGGCAAGTTCATTCAAGGCTTTTGAAAATGTACTTGATAATTACTTGAAGAGAAAATGTTAATCAGGTCGAAAGGGAATAGGTGAGGGAGTGGGATTAGGTGAGTTCACCTCACAGACAGCTGACACGCACACAGCAAATTGAATAATCTCTTTCTGTGTTGGAATCATTTGATCGTCTATGAATCTCTTAAGGTGATCATAGCAAGCATCTCCCAGGTGTGTCCAACACCTTGCAGTGTCAGCCATATCTCAGGAGGTAACATTCTCATCTCTGAGTCAGAAGATAGTTGGTTCAGTCTCACTCCAGGGCTTGAGCAGAAAATTCTAGGCTGCAGTGATGAGAGAGTGTTGCTCTGTTGGGTCTACTGACTTTCAGATGTGCTGTTAAACCAATGCCCCATCTGTCTGTCAGGTGGCCATTCAGCATCTCATGACAGTATTTTGATGAAGAGGAAATGAGTTCTGCCCAGTGTCCTGATTGATATTCCTGTCTCAGACAGCAAGCCAGACTATCTGGTCATTGTCAACTTGCAGTTTGTGGGAGCTTGCTATGAATAAAATGGCTGCTGTGTTTCCTACATTAGAACAACAGTCACTTCATTTCAAAAGTACTGCGTTGGCTGCAATGTAATTTAGGACAAACAGTGAGTGTGAAAGGTGCTATAGAAATGCAAATCTTTCTTCCACCTGTCATTAAAATCAAAACACTAGGTCTGTGATTTTGTGGGAGAGACTTGTCACACTTTCTGAAAATTGAAACCATGTTAGCATCTTTCCAGTCTGAAATCAGCTAACACAGCACAAATGTAGAGTATGAGCTGGAAATGTGTTGCTGGAAAAGCGCAGCAGGTCAGGCAGCATCCAGGGAACAGGAGAATCGACGTTTCGGGCATAAGCCCTTCTTCAGGAATAAGCCCTTCCTGAAGGAGGGCTTATGCCCGAAACGTCGATTCTCCTGTTCCCTGGATGCTGCCTGACCTGCTGCGCTTTTCCAGCAACACATTTCCAGCTCTGATCTCCAGCATTTGCAGACCTCACTTTCTCCACAAATGTAGAGTATGTCTGATTAATACATAGGGAGTGTGTTTATCAAACAGCTTTCTTATTTTGCTCTCTTTTCATTCTGTTAATGCTTCTGAATGACTTTTTTTTATTAATTCATGGGATGTGGGCATTACTGGATGGGTCAGCATTTATTGCTGGTCCCTAGTTGCCTTTGAGAATGTGGCGATGAACTGTCTTCTTGAACTGCTGCACTCTCACAACATTGTTAGGGAGGGAATTCCAGGACTTTGTGGCAGCAATACTGAAGAAACGACAATATATTCCCAAGTCAGGATGGTGTCTGGCTTGGATGGGAACTTGCAGAGTGTGGCCGTTCCATGCATCTGCTGCCATTGTCCTTCTGGATGGTAGTGGTCATGTGTTTGGAAGGTGTGGTCTAAGGAGAATTTCTGCAGTACATCTTGTAGATGGTTCACTGCTGCTACTGAGCGTCAGTGGTGGAAGGAGTGGATATTTGTGGATGTGGTGCCAGTCAAGCTGGGCTGTTTTATCCTGGATGCTGTTGGGCTTCTTGAGTGTTGTTGGAGCTGCACTCAGCTGGGCAAGTGGGAAGTATTACTTCACGCTCCTGACTTGTGCCTTATAGATGGTGGTCAGGCTTTGGGAAGTCACCGCCTGCATTTGTAGCCCCAGTATTTATATTGGTAGTCCAGTTCTGTTTCTGATGCAACTTTCATCCAGAGGACTGCTTTTTAGCTTTCTTACAGCTAGCACTACACATACACGGACTCTTTAGATATCTGAATATTCACATTTGAGCACTGAGTAGGTTAGATTCCACTGTTATCAGTGTGATATTGATAAATGACAAAGAGCTAAACTGTAGCCAGTCACTAGTTTTCTGCTTGTTCATCTGTCACTGGTCTGAGTCTATTTAAAAGCTGGAATGAAGGTTCACCACAGAGAGTTGATACTTTCTAATGAACCTGTTCAGAAATTCTATGATACCCCTCTGGATCAGGTGGGATTTGAACATTGGCCTCCTGTCTCATAGGTGGGGATGCTACCACTGCACTGCAAGAGCCCTAAAACCAGATGGGTTTTCTTAACAATTGACACTGGATTCATGGTAATCATTAGACTTCTAATTCCAGATTTCTATTGCATTCATTTTCCCACCTGGAATTTGAACCCAGGTTCCTAAAATATTACCTGTCTCTGGATTACCAATCTAGTGATAATGCCACTAGGCCATCACATCCCCAAAACAGCGTGACAAAATGATGGCAATAATCAGGCTTAGTTATCTCAAATTGCAGAGAAAATATGAAGACTGCAATTTCTTACAGCAGAGAAGGAGGCTGTTTACCTTACTGTGCCTGTGCTGTGGAGCAGCGACTCAATCAGTCCCACTCTATCCTCTTCTTTCCCCCTCCCACCCTGAAGAAGTTTTCCTCTTCAGTCAAGTCTGTGTCACATTCTAATCTAGGTTACTGTGAAGCAAACAATGAGCTCGTTCCTTCATCATTTGGCACTCTGCTTTCTTTGAGGTTACTTCATATTGTGTCTTGCCGAGGATAGCCACAAATCATTCTGACAATATCAAATGAGATGACACCTAATGTGATGATTCTTTAAAAGACAGATTAATTCAAATGTATTCCTCGCTCAACAGGTGTGTGTTAGTTATAGAAGCCATGATAAGAATGACTTATCTGATTAAACTATCTGTCCTTTACATGTACTGAGTTTATAAAATAAGGAGAATGCTTTTTAATCTTATCCCAAGAAAGCTGAGCTGACTCATGTCCAGTTTCACAATTCTGGCTTCCCTTCTGAACTTTGATTTGATTTGATTCCCTACAGTGTGGAAACAGGCCCTTCGGCCCAACAAGTCCACACCGACCCTCTGAAAAGTAACCCACCCAGACCCATTTCCCTCTGACTAATGCAACTAACCTATGGGCAATTTCCCATGGCCAATTTACCTGACCTGCACATCTTTGGACTGTGGGAGGAAACTGGAGCACCCGGAGAAAACCCACACAGACACGGGGAGAATTTGCAAATTCCACACAGACAGTTGCCTGAGGCTGGAATTGAACCTGGGACCCTGGTGCTGTGAGGCAGCAGTGCTAACGAACGTCATCCAATTATTCAGGCAATATATAAAAGAGTGTTCAGCATTGACACAGGCTACTTGTCCCAATCAGTCCAGGCTCTTCAGTGAACATTATCCTTCTCCCACATGTTTGACTGGTTTTGCCCTGAAGTATACAGATGCTATTCGCCTCACATTCATCAGTGCACCAAAGCACTAGGAACCCATATGATGTGCATCAAACTGCTGTTGGACCAAATCCTGATGATCATAAATGGGCAGTTGTTAGCGAGGCATCCTAGATGGTGAGTAACCTGGAGTGAAAATCCTGGAAGAGATTTTTCTCCCTTTCAACCTGTTTTTCCTTTATTCCTTTGTGGAATGAAGGATCCACTGCCAGCAATTGTTGCCCATGGACTGCCTTGCTAGGGCCATTTCAGAGTGCAGTTAGGAGTCAAACACATTACAGTGGGTTGATAGCTTTCCTTCCTTAAAGGATATTAATGAACCAGATGGGTTTTTGCGATAATCAAGGTTAGTTTTATGGTTGCCATCACTGAGACTAGCTTGCAATTCCAGATTTTATTATTGAATTTAAACGCTGTCATCTTCTCCAGTAGGATTTGAACCCATGTCCCCAGAGCATTAGCCTGGGCTTCTGGATTACTGGTTCAGTGAAATGACCATTACACGGCATCTCCCTGAGCTCCAGCCTCAATTGCAGGCACACTTTCTCTGTGCCTACTTTTTAACAGCAACCCACATTTGCCTGCGAGTTACAGCTCCTGTGGAGAGTTCTTTCTCAGGTAATTATATTGAAGGTGTGTGTTCAGTCATTCATAAAATGCTGCATGGCTGTGAAAAGCTGTTGCTCGCGACGCTGTGGGAGGACAACAACAGACATTTCATTGAAGGTCAGTAGCCTCCTGGAGGCATGTTGTTCAGACTCCCACTTAATGGGTTTATGCTGGCGGAAGAACGTATTTAATTCTCTTGACTCTTTGTCAGCAGATGTCATGATTGTACACTTTTGAAATGTGGCTAACCTCTTGATGATTTAGTTTTGTGAGGAATGTTTTGACGAGCTATTGATTTTCTTAATTCGTGTCAGATCTCAAAAATAAACAGATATGAGAAACCTGAATGGTTCCTGATGCTCAGCTGGTTAAACACAATCAGCAGCTGAACAACACAGGGTCTCAGATGTAATTCCTCGTAGCTGGTCTCATCCAGGGGAGAATAGCTGCCTCAGTGCTTTGGGTGAGGGAGATGTGAATTAGGCACTCTTTCTCATGCTGACGATCCCTATTGGGAATGTCTGTTTAGAATACCGTCTGAGATTTGGGCCCAGCTCTTGGTAAAGTTCTATTTTTGTCTGTTCCATTGCTCTCCAGACTGGCCTCCTGTTGTCCACTTTCACTCAAAACTCTGCTGCCTATATCTTAACTCACGTCGAGACCTTTTGACCCATTAACCTGTTGTTTGCTCACCTGTATTAACTTGTGGCAATACCTCAAATTTTCAAGCATTCGTTGTTTCAAATCCCTGCATTGATTACCTTGCACCTGCCCATCTGTTAACTTTCTCTAACTCTTCAAAATCTTCGTGGTTATCCCATTCGGGATTTTTGCAAATTCCCAGATTTATTCCACATCCCAAATGTACCTTGAGCTGCCTGGGGTTAAGACTCTGAAATTCCCTCCCCTGAACTTTTTCAATTTCACTTCTTCCTTTTATGATGCTTACTCAAAGCTTACAAAGCTTTGGTCACTACTGTTTGATCACATCCTTTGCCTTTGGATTTTGTTTGATTGCAGTCCTGTTTATCTTTTATTCATTCACTGAATGAGAGCATCGCTGGCCAGGCTAGCATTTATTGCCCATCCATCTGACAGTTAAGAGTCAACCACGTTGCTGTGGGTCTGGTGTCACATGTAGGCCAGAGCAGATGAGGATGGCAGTTTCCCTCCCTCGAGGACATTAGTGACCCAGATGGGTTTTTACAATGGGCAATGGTCATCATTAGACTAACAATGCTAGATTTTAATTGATTTCAAATTTCACCATCTGCCATGGCACTACCTAGGTCTTTGGATGAACAGTCCTGCAATAATATCACTAGGCCATCAACTCCCCATCTCGCCTCCTGTGAAATGTCTTAGGGATTAACCCAAACGTACAAATTAGGAGTTGATGCTGACCTTGAGCCTCCTGCACCATTCAATAAGATGGCTCTGTGTGTGTTCCGAATTCCACATTCCTACCCTACCCAGACTCTGCCTAACAAGAACCTATCTACCTCAGCCTTAAAAACACTCAGTGACTCCTTTTCCACATCTTTCTGAGGCAGAGATTCCAAATTCTCACAGCTCCCCAAGAAAAAAAAACCTCTCATCCCTGCCCTAAAAGGCTGAGCCCTAATTTTAAAACAGTGCCCCCTAATTCTGGGCTCACTCACTAGAAGAAACATCCTTTCCACATTCACCTTGTCAAGACCATTCTGAATCTTACACACTTCAATCAAATCACCACTCACTTTTCTAAACTTCGGGTACTCAAATAGCTTGCTGAATCCCTCATAAAGAATGGGGATATGGTAGAGATATAAGAGTTATCTACTGAGCCAAAATCTACAGGAGTCAGTGGCATTGACAGCATTATCTGCAGGAACCATCATATTGTGCACTTCTTTTTTTCATACATCTTAAAATCAATGACTTTTACTGCTGCATTTTCTGAACATTTTCTCTATTTAAACAAAAGTAGACTCTATCATAAGATCTCCAGTTGTACAAGTTGTCAGCTGGAATTGGAACTTCGGAATTGACTGGGATTGGTGTCCACATCGTATGGTGATAACCCACCTGCAGGTCCAAGATCATGACAACACTATCTCAAATTCACCTTGTCCCTCGCATTCCTGGGAAAACCACTGCCAACCCTAGGGAGTACAAGCAGGAGGCTGGGAGAACACAGCAAACCAGGCAGCCTGCAGTTTTTTTGTCTCTAACCACTAGGGACCACAGTTTTGGAGGAACCACAGAAGAGCTGAAGATCCTTAAAGATGTAAAGGTTGCAGCAGGTACCCAAGCTTGGGAAGAGTAAAATGGAGCTGAGGATGATGGTAATTCTATATTTGACTGACCTTTGTGCCCCAAGAATGTAATGCATATTCAAAAGTCATTCCGCTTCACATTTGGATGAGAAGAATTTTAATTGGTCTTCCTCGTTCTGCACCACATTAGCTGCTTCCATGGTACAGTTGGATCCTAATTTCTAGATGCCATGCACTTGAATTGCACTGATATTTGATCAGAGGAACCTTTTTGATTATGATTCATTATTTATCCAGATTACATGGTGAATTAACTCTTGATTGGTGCTAGTGGCTCAACATTCAGTCAACGTTCACTAGTGGAGAATGGTTAAGAGTGATCAAAGAAAGTGAGGGAAGAGGTGCTTTTATCACGTCTGTCAGAAATGTTCTGACAGCACTTCACATGCATTCTGTAATTGAAATGACTGTAGGTACATAGAGAAGAAAGATGCACCAGTTTCCCTGAACAGAGATATGACTCCAGGAATTGTGAAGATTTAAAATAATTGTGGAAGAATTAGAGGTGAGTGAGGTGAAATCCTTTCATTCTGGAATTCACTGTATGAAAGGATGATAAAAGATGCAACCAGCATCTTCACATTTAAGAAATGATTGGATACACATTCAAAGTGCTGCTATCTCCAGGGCATTGGACCAAGAGCTGGATGCAGTGATGATGTTATATTGCTCTTTACCAGTGGCACTGACATAATGACAGAACTTAATGGTTGCAGCAGTGAGCCTGACCACTGGGTGGTGAGCGTTTGGCAACCCCTTTGCATCCATTACAGGCCCACCCCCACCCCCCACCCCCACCGAATTTAATGCCAGTTGGACTCTTACCTGAGGTGCTAAAAGTTGGCACACTGATTATGGCATTGACTCCGGTTCTGGAAGTCATTGTCACACATGAACCTCAGAGACCCAAGGAGCCAGTAAGAAAGTTAGGGGGATTGCTGCTGTCAGTCCCACTGGAAGAAGAGGCCATTGCTGGTACAAAAATCATTGTCAGAGCTCTGAAGGGAGGGTAGGTGAGAACATAGTATGGAAGGAAGGCAGGCAGGGTTTGCAGGTGGGGTTTTCTCCATTGAACAGGGACTGCCCAATACAGAGGGACACCATTCACTAGGCTGTGGGCATGCCCTGCTCTTCAAGGCGTCAATTAGCTTTGGGTAAGAAGGTTGTCCTTGAATTCTTCCCTCCTGGATTTAATTGGGATCTGTGGGAAGGCACATTCCCATCTATAGCCATTCCTCCAATTCCCAACTCACTTCCTGTGGGGATTTGAATTCTGTCAATGATTACCTGTGCTGTAAATTTCACTGATTTAATGAGATGGTATGTAGCATGAACAAAGGTAAACCTGCAAACAACAGTTCCAAGCTGTTGCATGTGAAAGGAACATTGACCAGAACACCAAACCAGCTCTTTGAATGTTTCTGGTGCTGCTTTGACCATTCACTGAAAGGACTCAAGCAATAAATGAGTTATTGCTGACAAAAAAGGAAGAAAAGCCAAAAAATAAAATTACCACTAAGTCAATTCTTATTTTCTCAAGTGATTTTCATGGCTGGGTACTAAAACTGTATCATAATTAAAAAGTGAATTGCTGAAAGTCCATTCTGAAAGAGAAATGAAATTTGTCTTCCACAACTCTCAGTGTGGAGCATGATGTTTGTTTGCTGGATGTGATTTAATAATAATTTGAACAGGTGCCAATTCATCACTGCAGAAAAGTTCCGCTTCTCTGGAAAAAAAAGGGAATGTAATAAATAATAACTTCTTGATATCCTCGGTTATGAAGTCTGACACATTTATTAATGTTTTAATTCACGTAATAGCACATACTTTCAAATGGATGAAACGGTTGTTGTAGCCCTGAGGCCGCAGTCTTGTTCAGTTGGAGTTTGGAATCTGACAAAGTGACTGTGCAACTAATTTAGTTTTACAAGTCTGCAATTTCTGTATCTTTAACCCATCAAAGGTCAAGTGCAGTGTTTCAGCATCCCATTACCTTGGAATGAAACGATTCATGATTTCAGCTCCCCACCTGCTCAAACATTACATATTTCCTGACCTTCACTGCCTTTCGTTCTCTTTCATGCACTGTGCACCATGAGTGCAAAGAGGTGTTTGGACATTTTTTTCAATTCTTGGGCCCGTTTTCAGTTTGGAGTTACAGCTCCTCTTCCAGATCCCCTCTAGATTGAAAGTACATTTTGGTCTGTCTAGTAAGACAAGTGAGTGTGAGTGTTTCCTTATTAGGGTGATTTGATGGATTAATTTGTATGTTGCATAATAAGATATTGGAAGTTCTAGTTTCGCATACATTTCTGTCAGTTTTTTTTATCATTATAAATTCCAGTGCTCACATTTATCACAGAAAATGTTTGAACAAACTTGTCATAATGTAATTATACAATCTCATCACTTAAGGAACTTACAGTACTAAACCACATATATGATGTCAAATCGGAAACAGAATTGCCCATTACGTGCTCTGATCCATTTATCCCTTCTCTGCAAATCTGCTCCACATCTCCCCCACCCCACCCCCCTCAACCTTCTTCTCATCTGAAGAGAACATTTAGTCTCATTTCTTTGCAGAAGCAACATGAGGGATAATTGCCATCGATTGGATTTCTTTTAACATAAAAACAAGTCATACAATACCACACATGATACCACATGGAATTAAGGGAAGTATGGAAACGTGGTCAGACGTGTGGCTAAAGAAAGCAGAGAGGAGGAGAAGAGATATACTTTTCAGACTGGAAAATGTGGAGAATGGTGGACTCAGTATAGAAGAATTTGTTAACCATTCGTACCGATAAATGATTGGATTGGAGAACTTGAGGGACACAATGTACAGCCCAGAAACAGGCCATTTGGCCTAACAAATCTATATTGGTGTCTATAGTCAACAAGAGTCTCTCCCACCCATTTTCATCTTGTCTTATCAGTGCAACTTTCCTCTTCATGTCTTCATCCAGTACATCCTTAAATGTATCTGTGTCATTCACCATTTTAAGGAGTCAATGAGGGAAACTATCATCATTGACATAGAGTAAGATTTTAAAGGGATAAGGAAGCTGATGGATCTAAGTCATTTCAATAGACAAAAGCAAAACCCTTGGTTTGTTTTCCAGATGAATAGAATACAAAAGCAAAAGGGATGGTCAGACTGGTAAAATAACATAAAACAAGAGTTTTGGAGAAACTGCTGTTCTGAAGAAGAGGCATTAGACTCAAAATGTTAATAATTATTGAACCTTACAGTGCACAAGGAGGTCATTTGACCGACTGTCTGGACCAGCTCCCGAAAGAGCTACTCAGCTAGTCCTGGTATTTTGCTGTTTTTTGTTTGGAAAATAATATCTTCATTGCATGTTGTGAAACTTGCTGTTAACCTGTTTGTTTTACTTGATGCTGTCCATGGGCAATGGCAGGCTATCCCGAAGAATAGCCTCAAATATGACGTTTGATATTGCTCTTTTTCACTTCAATGAGCTAACTGTGATGTTGAGGAAATTGCTAATCGGAAGTCCACAAATGTCGTTGATAGTTTGTATCCCAGTTGTCAGTTTAGGTATTAAAACTGATTGAAAAGACAGAAGCATTGGAAATACTGAGAGAACACAGAAAACAGGGCACAGCTAAAGGACATCTCCTGACTCAGTAATAAAGTTCAAGGTAAAGGTTGAGGAGGATATGAGCTCCAAAAGGCAGAACTCCAAAAATTAAAGTGAGAAAGAAAGCTGTTTTATGGGGATGAGACTGGAATGAGGTTTAATAAATGGGAGGAGAAAATGATAAACTGAGAAACAGAACAACAGAGAAACATTTAAATCGGTGAACAGTAGAGTCAGGAGAAACGTATCTCACTAAAACTGTCAAGTGGTGACACACCAGGATTGATTAAAGAAATAAGGACAGAATGGACATCCTTAGCACACAGGCAACAAAGAAGATGATTCTTTAGATTATGAAAAGGTTAGGAAGCAAGTCAAAAACAGTATGAAAGGCAGAAAGGAAACCGTAAGACTAAATTATCAAGAAATATGAAAAGAAATAGTGAATTACTCCATGAACTCATAACAACCAAAAGGAAATAGGAAAATAAACTATTTTGGCCAAGACTCTTCAGTAAAATATGCTTCTATGCTGTAGAAACAACCCAACTCCTATACTCAAAGTTCTGACCAATAAAGGAAAGCATATCAAATGTCGCCTTCATTATCCTATCTACCTGTGACTCCACTTTCAAGGAGCTATGAACCTGCACTCCAAGGTCTCTTTGTTCAGTAACACTCCCCAGGACCTTACCATTAAGTGTATAAGTCCTGATAAGATTTGCTTTCCCAAACTGCAGCACCTCACGTTTATCTAAATTAAACTCCATCTGCAACTCCTCAGTCCACTGGCCCATCTGATCAAGATCCCGTTGTACTCTGAGGTAACCTCTTCGCTGTGCACTACACCTCCAATTTTGGTGTCATCTGCAAATTTACTAACTATACCTCGTATGTTTACATCCAAATCATTTATGTAAATGACGAAAAGTAGTGGACCCAGCACCAATCCTTGTGACACTCCACTTGGTCACAGGCCTCCAGTCTGAAAAGCAACCCTCCACCACCACCCTGTCTTCTACCTTCGAGCCAGTTCTGTATCCAAATGGCTAGTTCACCCTGTATTCCATGAGATGATACCTTGCAAACCAGTCTCCTATGAGGAACCTTGTCAAACACCTTACTGAAGTTCATATAGATCACGTCTACCACTCTGCCCTCATCAGTCCTCTTTGTTACTTCTTCAGAAAACTCAATCAGGTTCATGAGACACGATCTCCCACACACAAAAACATGCTGACTACGCCTAATCAGTCCTTGCCTTTCCAAATACGTGTAAATCCTGTCTGTCAGAATTCCCTCCAACAGCTTGCCCACCACCAATGTCAGGCTCACCGGTCTATAGTTCCCTGGCTTTTCCTTACCACCTTCTTTAAATAGTGGCTTCACGTTAGCCAACCTCCAGTCTTCCGGCACCTCACCTGACTATCGATGATACAAATTTCTGTGCATCAGCTGTGATGACATCTGTTGTGCCACTCAAGATCTATCATTCTGCCTCCTGGACTAGATCCTAAATAAGGATGTTACAAAGTTGCCATCTGCCAACTGGCAGTCATTGAATTTCCATGGTGAGAATGATCCTTGCTAGACAGGTTCCAGATTATCCAGGGTCCCTGTGCAGCCAATTTCTAATGCTAGGCTTTGATACATAGCCTTTATGCGCTTGTGGAGAGACAAATACAATGTTGAACATTACCAAAGATATCCTGTTTACAGGAAGATATTGAGGACTGCAGATGCTGGAGATCAGGATCAAAAAGCATGACGCTAGAAAAACACAGCAGGTCAGGCAGCATCCAAGGAGCAGGAGGTTGACAATAAGCCCTTCATCCTGTCTACAGACTAAGTGATGGACTGATCACCCTAAACTCTGCAAAAGAGGAAGCTGATGCCTGTCAGAGATTTGCATTAACTCTAAATAAGTGAAAATAAACACCACTAGAGTGTGGAGTCTGACATCTGATTACAATGCTGACTGACTGGACTTCTGGATGACGGAGGTGTCTTCACAGCTGCGATTTCTACTGTGTATCTCGATTCGCTGCTCTATCAGGGTGAGGAATGGCAACTGAAATGGGAGACTGACATCTTCTGAAAGGCATAGAATTCTGGAAAGAGATGGCAGTATTTGTCAAGAAAGAAGGAAGAACAAGGAAATGGTGAGCTGAAACCTGCAACGCTGAATGAAGTGAGCATCTGAAACTCTTCAGCAAAAAGGTTACAAGCTTTCAAGAGAAGGACACCAATTTAAAGGCCAACTACAAGCTACTAAAACATCAGATTCAAAGTGAATTGGATTAAAAGTTCAAAATGTGAAGATGGCTTTGAAAAAGTTCAGGAAAGTCAATGTTGAAATTACATGTTGGAACTTTGACAGCATTGAAGGTTGATTTGAGAAGGCTGGACACTAGCACGATAAATATGAGCTGCTGGATAGACAGAAACACCAGCTGTTGCTGACAAGTTCCAGTGAGATATAAGACATCTGTTGATTCAGTAATTGGGGTTAAGAATCATATACAGATCCCAGGAAGCAGGATTGCATTCAGAGAAGAGGATGACTTAGTGGTAATGTCACTGGATCAGTAAAATTCAATTAACAAATCTGGAATTGAACACTAGTCTTGGTAATGGTGACTATGACAACCACCACCAATTATTGTTTAAAAAAAGATATGGTTCACTAATGCCCTTTAGGGAAGGAAATCTGCTGTCCTTACTGATCTGGCCTACATATGACTCTATTTACAGCAATGTACTTTCAACTTAATTTATTTTCTGAAAGTTTAAGGAATATTTAAGAATAGGCAACAAATGCTGGATTTGCCAGCAGCACCCACACCCTTGATAGGATAAAGTTAAAAAAGCTGAAAATGTGTTGCTAGAAAAACGCAGCAGGTCAGGCAGCATCCAAGGAGCAGGAGAATTGACGTTTCGGGCATAAGAACGTCGATTCTCCTCCTTGGATGCTGCCTGACCTGCTGCGCTTTCCCAGCAACACATTTTTCAGCTCTGATCTCCAGCATCTGCAGTCCTCACTTTCTCCTAAAGTTAAAAAAGGCCAATTTCCAACCTCTTCTTTGTTTCAGAGAATTGTGACTTTCTGGTTGGCTTCAAAAGTCAGGCATTATAAATGTTGCAAGGAAAATGTGTACAAACATGTTTAGTCTTCTACAGTCCAACCCCTTAAGGCTGCTTTCCAGTCTCCCCATGAAAGACTCCAAGAGAAGCATAGGCCATCACCTGTGAATATCTTCTGCTGCAGTCCCTTTATTCCCAGCTGAAATTGCACATTTTGCAATAGCATTATCCAAGATTTGGATGTTTAGAACTGTTGAAAACACTCATTAGCGACTGGAAACTTGCAATATTATTTAAGTCAAGTGTTCATTAGCAGCAAGGATCTTGATTGAAGTGAATGCGCTAAGGTCTGCCTTACTAATTTAGCTCATCACCGTGGATTCATTACAGATTGGTGAATTTCTAAAAATACTCTTTACACTTTTTAAAATTCATAACGGAATTTCATTCCTGATATCCTAGAAAGAAATGCAGTAATGAACAAGGCAGGTCAGGCTGCTTAGTTGGATTATTCTCCCAGATCTTCAAGCTCCTGACAAACGAGTTATATACTTACTCATTTTCCAGAACTTGCTTTGAAATGGAAAGCATATAAGTTTTATTATCACTTTTAATAAGGTCTCTAATTGAGGTCTTTTTATGTACATTTGTGAAACATCATACAGTGAGCCATTTTATTTCCTCTTTGGTTAAAACCAAGAAATATGAGGGCAACATTGTTTAATAAAATTGAGTTTTTTTATCCAGATTAAAATAAGAACTTGAAATTAAAAAAAACTGAGTGTGTTGGAAATTGAAATCTCGCCTCTCAGTATCTGAAGGAGAAGAGACTGGTTTATGATCTTGACATAGAAGCTGATCAAACGTTAACCTGTCTTTCCTGTCATGAGAAGCACTGTGCATTTACACATTTTCTACTTCCATAGTTCTGTGTTTAATCTACAAGTAATTTTGTAGTCATTGCAGTTCGAAATAATTTCAAACAAAGGCTTATTTAATTGTAACGCTTGTCTTTGTTACTCCCACTCACATTATCTCTGTCATTTAGACCTATGTCTTGACTATTTTCACAGATACTCACTGTCTTGTTAGCCAGATCTACCTTTCTTTCAGATTCTCTCTCATATCTCACTCTCAAATTCTCTTCTTCCCTTTCACACACTTTCTCTTATCGCTTTTCACCCTTAACTTGTTTCTGTTTCACTCTGTTCACATCTCCCTGTTTTTTAGGTTGATCTTGTGTTCTCTTAAATTGCCTCTGTCAAATGCTTTCATGCCCTTTCCTTCGTGCTTCACTGTCTCCATCGTTTCCTTTTGGAGCTGTTCAAATTCTAGAACCAGGCCACTCACAAGGCAAATCTCAGCAAGCAAGTCTTCATACAAAGGGTAGTGAATAGTTGGAACTCTTCCCCCAAAATGTTTCTGAGGCTGGGGTCAGTTGACAACTTCTAAACTGAGATTGATTGCTAGTTTCTGGTTGGATAAGGGGATGAAGGATTCTAGACCAAGGCAGGTAGTCGGGTTTAAGATGCAGATCAACTGTGATCTTACTAAATAGCAGAAATAGATTTGAGGGGCTGAATAATCATCTCCTGGTTCTGTGTTTTTGTAACTTTTCCCCAAGGCTGCAAAACATATGTACCACATCAGTCCTGGGTGCTGCCAAATGCCACATCCCCTTTCAGAAGGGCAGTAGACCCAGTTCCCTCCTCCTCCCCATGTCTGCCTTGAAGCTGCCATCAGATTTCACTACATGCCAGGAACTATCTCTGCCAAAATCTGTTAAAATTCTTCTATTAGAGTAAACTTGCCATACATCCTGAGCTTTATCACAAGTTCAAGATAATATCTGTTTCTTTTCCTACACCAAGAAGTAATTAATAATAACATTTAAAATGAAGATTTTGTAGAAACAAAATCATAGAATCTTATCCTTGAAATTATTGCTGAAAATCTCCAGAACACCAATTAATACAATCATTATTTGATCAATTCAATCGCCATACCTCCATATTCCTGACAATAACACAATGAAAGAACACCCAATTGTGTGAGAAAAGTTCTCAGCATAAGGGATAAGCCATAATGACCAAGATGGGGAGGAATTCCTTCACTCAGATGATATGGTGTAATTCATCTCTACTCCAGAGAGCTGTGGGAAATCAATCACATTCACACAGAGATTGCTAAGTTTCTAGTTACTAACAGCATCAAGGAATAGATTATTGTTAGGCAAGGGCATCAAAGATTATTGGGAGTAGGCAATTTGAAACACAAACAGACCAGCCATGATCTTATTGAATAGTGGAGCAGGCTCGAAGGACCGAATGGCCTAGCCCTGATTCTAATTCGTGTGCTCGTATATAAAGATTACACAGGAAAATGAAATAGAGGCAAATATCAGCTGTGATCTAGAACTTCTGGCTCTTGGTGAGAAATGCTGTAGGAAAACATGTTTGTCATCCTCCAGGGATCCACTTTGTCACCAGTTCAAAACAATCTTAAAGGAAAAGAAAGCCAGTCATTAACTGTAAAGCGTCACGGTTATATCTGCTCCCTGATTAATGCCCTCTGACTTTGGCATAATTACCTAGATTTGCTTGTTCTCAGCTTTGACCTTAAAGACAGAAGCATCAGGACAGATTGCCCAGCAGCAGTACCATGCAACATTCATTGCCAGTTCATGTGAGTGAGGAGGACAATATCATTCTGCTGAGGCAATAGGATTCTGAGCTTTTCAGCATGTGATTTTAATAAAGACAGTGTGTACTTAAAGAAAGACAGGTTTATGGGAAGTGTCCCCAGGAATACAACCTACTCTTTAACCCCTAAAGCCTGGGAGCAATCAGCAATTATTCAGGTTAAGATAAGGAGCCCATCAATTGGCACAAACCTTTGTTTCACCTTGAGCTGCTTTGCAGAGCTGGTGAAGGATTTATTGCCGGAATAAAACTATATGATGGTCAATAAGCACACCCTCAGTGACATAGTGTTTAATAGATGTCATACTGTGTGATAATTACATTGTACATAATTAATATGCCTTATATATTGAACTATCTGACAGTGTAATTGCAAGCATTCTGTTAATTGATAAAGTTTGATTTGTTTTAATAGCAAGCTAAAAAAGGAACCTGTTTCTGTGCAGGCCATATGATAGGTATCACATGCCTATTTTGGAGGCAGAAGAAAAGCTGTGCCTCTATTAACACTCCATTTTCTCTTCTCCCATTCTCTCTCCAATAATAAATTAAGCCATGTTCGGTGCGAATAGGTCTATTGGCAGTACTCAAGGTTCAGGAGTTTGAATGACTGGAATGGCTTCATCATGAGATGGAAAAAAAACTTAAAGTTGCATTCTGTGGTTTGAAGAAAAGCAGGACTGAAGTTAAACTGACCGTGCTTCCATAGAACATAGAACAATACAGCACAGAACAGGCCCTTCGGCCCACGATGTTGTGCCGAACATTTGTCCTAGCTTAAGCACCCATCCATGTACCTATCCAATTGCCGCTTAAAGGTCACCAAAGATTCTGACTCTACCACTCCCACAGGCATCGCATTCCATGCCCCCAATCTGGCAGCTAGTTCTGTTTGACCAAGTTGTGTTGCACCACTGCTGCAACATAAAGTTTACACATACAACATGAAATATTTTCAACACATTTCACTGTTGCAGAGGCAGAGTGTGCTATGAAGAGCCAAGAAAACTTCCCCGAAGGGACGATGGACAGCAAGTTTGAGAAGGCCAGCATTTCAAATTTAAATGCAATTGGCCAAAGACAACAGAACTGAAGCATGCAGCAGCTCATGGTGATTGCCTGACCTCTTACAAGAGAATTGTGCACAAAGATTTGTAAAAAGAAGTAATAACAAGTAAATAACAATCAACATGGAATCTAGAGGTTTCCGTGCAGTTGGTAAATAACAGGAATTTGTAAATAGAGTGGAGAAAACATACCAAGATGTTTTCATAGAGGTGTAGTCACGAAAATGATTGGGTGCCAATCAAAGGATATATGAGAAGTTGGATATTACAATTATGTGTTTTGTAAGATTGTTAAGATTGACAACCGGAAGCGGCAGGGACAGGCCACTATAAATGCCGGAGGAAACACCACAGAAGTGCTTCACAGGAGGCTCCCAAGCACTGAGGATGTCACCTAGACAGGGGACGAAACGTTTGCAACAAAAACCTCCAGCTCGGCGAACAGAACCACAGCAACGAGCACCCGAGCTACAAATCTTCTCACAAACATTGTTAAGTTTTAGAACTGTCTTTTACCAAAGATAAAATGAAGGGGGCCTTGTAACCTTTTCTGAACTCTGCCTGATTGCAAGCCTGGATGTTTTGAATATTAGAGATTAGAGAGCTCAGGTTGGCTTCCTCAGAAGGTACAAGGTGTTATTCTTGACGAAAATGGTAGCAGTTTAGAACATAGAACATAGAACATAGAAGAATACAGCGCAGTACAGGCCCTTCGGCCCTCGATGTTGCGCCGATCCAAGCCCACCTAACCTACACTAGCCCACTATCCTCCATATGCCTATCCAATGCCCGCTTAAATGCCCATAATGAGGGAGAGTCCACCACTGCTACTGGCAGGGCATTCCACGAACTCACGACTCGCTGAGTAAAGAACCTACCCCTAACATCTGTCCTATACCTACCCCCCCTTAATTTAAAGCTATGCCCCCTTGTAATAGCTGACTCCATACGTGGAAAAAGATTCTCACTGTGGGGTTGTAGGTTCAGTTATATGGAAAAGGCTAAAGGAGGATGCTCAACAGAGGTCATATAAGTTTCTAAAGCAAGCAATAGAACCGTGAGTATAGGGTCAGGAATCTAACTTCACACACAACAGATAAGAGGACATCTATGAGAAGGGGGCCAGTCAATGCAGGACTGAAGGTGTTGTATTAAAATGCACAGAATATATGAAATAAGGTAAATGAGCTTAAAGTCCAATTGAAATTGACAGGAAGTTGTGGATATCACAATAACATGGCTGCTAGAGGATCAGGCATGGGACCTCAGGGTTACCTTGTTAGTAAGAAAGGAAATTTAATCAATAGCAAGAAGTGAAGAGTTGAATCAGAAGGTATAGAATTTCTGTGGGTACTATTGAGGACCCATGAAGGAAAAAGACTGATGGGAGTTATGTACAAGTTTCGTAGCTATAGATAAGATGTAGAGAAGAAAATAAATCAGGAGATAAAAAAGACAAGTAAGAAAGGCAATATTACAATAATTATTGGAAACTTTAATATGCAGGTAGACTGGGAAAATCAGGTTAGTAGCAGATCTGAAGAAGAGGACTCTGTGGAATGTCTATAAGATTTTTTTGGAGCAGCTTGTGGTAGAGCCCATTAGGGAACAGGCACTTCTGATTTGGTGATAATTAGAGTCATAGAGTCTTAGAGATGTACAGCATGGAAACAGACCCTTCGGTCCAACCCGTCCATGCCGACCAGATATCCCAACCCAATCTAGTCCCACCTGCCAGCACCCGGCCCATATCCCTCCAAACCCTTCCTATTCA
>NC_057754.1:2131029-2261396 GCF_004010195.1 Chiloscyllium plagiosum
CCCTTAGGTCTCTTTTATATCTTTCCCCTCTCACCCTAAACCTATGCCCTCTAGTTCTGTACTCCCCAACCCCAGGGAAAAGACTTTGCCTATTTATCCTATCCATGCCCCTCATAATTTTGTAAACCTCTCTATGGTCACCCCTCAGCCTCCGACGCTCCAGGGAAAACAGCTCCAG
Source organism: Chiloscyllium plagiosum (assembly GCF_004010195.1). Classification (NCBI taxonomy): domain Eukaryota; kingdom Metazoa; phylum Chordata; class Chondrichthyes; order Orectolobiformes; family Hemiscylliidae; genus Chiloscyllium; species Chiloscyllium plagiosum. The sequence continues at coordinate 2,131,208 of NC_057754.1, forward strand.
CCTGTTCAGCCTCTCCCTGTAGCTCAGATATTTAATGAGGCAAATTTGATTAGGGGGCTTAAAGTGAAGGGAGCCCCTCGGTGCGAATGACTGTAATATGATAGAAGTCACCCTGCAGTTTGAGAGGGAGAAACTGGATCAGATGTAATGGTATTACAATTAAATAAAGGTAACTACAAAGACATGAGGGTGGAGCTGCCCAGAGTTGATTGGAAGGGGATCTTAGCAGGGAAGATGGTGGAACAGCAATGGCAGGACCTTTTGTGGGTAATACAAGAGGCACTGCAGAAATTCATCCCAAGGAAGAAGAAACATTCTAAGGGAAGGCTGAGGCAACCATGGCGGAGAAGGGAAGTCAGGGGCAGTATAAAACCAAAAGAAAACGCTGACCATGTGGTGAAGATTGGTGGGGAGCCAAAGGATTGGGAAGCCTGTAAAAACCAACAAAGATAACTACAAAAGTAAAAAGAGGTGAGAATATTAAATATGAGAGTAAGTTAACTCAGAAAAGAAGAGTAAAATGCCTAAAAGACGAGTGAGGCTGGAGAGGTAGTGATGGGGAACAAAGAAATGGCAGAGAAACTAATAGGTGCATAGCATCAGTTTTCATGGTGGAAGACACCAGCAGCATGCCAGAACTCAAGAGAATCAGGAGATAGAGGTGAGTATAGTGACCATCACTACAGAGAAGGTGCTGGGAAAGCTGAACAGTCTGAAGGCCAATACATTGCCTGGGCCAGATGGACTGCATCCCAGAAATCTGAAGGAGACAGATGAGGAGATTGTACAGGCATTAGTAGTTATCTTTCGAGAATCACTGGAGTCAGGAGGATCCCAGATAACTGGAAAATGGCTAATGTAGTACCCCTGTTTAAGAAGGGAGGGAGGCAGAAAACTATTATTAAGGAAGAAATCGCAGAGTATGCGGAAGTGCATGGTAAAATAGGACGGAGTCAGTCTGGCTTTCTCTAGCATCTGCAGTCCTCACTTTCTCCTTTGTCAAGGGGAGGTCATGCCTGACAAATCTGTGAAAATTCTTTGAGGAGATAACAAGCAATTTAGACAAAGAAGATCCAGTGGAAGTAATCTGTTTGGATTTCCAGATGGCCTTTGAAAATGTAGTAAACAGAGGCTGCTAAGTAAGAGAACAGCCCATGGTGTTAGGGGCAGGGTACTGGCATAGATGCAAAGTTGGCTGACTGGCAGAAAGCAGAGAGTGGGGATAAAGGGTTCTTTTTCAGGATGGTAGCCGGTGACCAATGGAGTTCCGCAGTAGTCAGACTTGGGACTACAACTATTCACATTAACATTAACAATCTGGATGAAGCAAATGAAGGCATTATTGACATGTTTGCAGATAACACAAAGATACATGGAGGGACAGAGCATACTGAGGAAGCAGGGAGGCTGCAGAAGGACTTGGACTGGCTAGGAAAGTGGGCAAAAAAGTGGCAGATGGAATACAATTTGGGAAAGGGTGAGGAATTTTGATAGGAAGAATAGATGTTAGGCTACTTTCTAAATGGTGACAGGCTTCAGAAATCTGAAGCTTATAGAGACTTAGGAGACCTAGTTGAGGATTCGTTTAAGGTTAACATGCAAGTTGATAGTTCAGGAGGCAAATACAATGTTAGCATTCATTTCAAGAGGGCTAGAATACAAGAGCAGAGATGTACTGCTGAAGCTGTATAGGGCTCTGGCCAGACCGCATTTGGAATATTGTGAGCAAGTTTGGGTCCCACATCTTATGAAAGATGTACAGTGTTGGAGAGGGTCCAGAGGTGGCTTACAAGAGTGATCCCAGGGAAGAAGAGCCTGTCATATGAGGAGTGGTTGAGGACTTTGAGCCTGTACTCGATGGAGTTCAGAAGGATGAGGGGGAACCTGATTGAAACTTACAGAATAATGAGAGGTCTGGGTAAAGTGGACATAGAGAAGATGTTTCCACTAGTAGGAGAGACTAGGCCCTGAGGGCACAGCCTCAGAATAAAGGAATGACCCTTTAGAACTGAGATGAGGAGGAATTTCTTTAGCCAGAGGGTGGTTAATCTGTGGAATTCACTACCAAGGCCAGGTCATTGAGTGTATTTAAGATGTAGAGGTGCCTGCGTTTGACTGGGGTGGACAAAGTTAAAAATCACACAACACCAGGTTACAGTCCAACAGGTTTATTTGGAAGCACTAGCTTTTGGAGCACCGCTCCTTCATCAGGTAAATAGTGGGGCAGGATCATAAGGCACCGAATCTATGGCAAAAAGATCAGTGTTATGCAATTTGTTCAATATATTGTTTTAATTGAATAACACTGTGATCTTTTGCTATAAATTCTGTGTCTTATGATCCTGCCCCGCTAGTTACCTGATGAAGGAACAGTGCTCTGAAAGCTAACATTTCCAAATAAACCTGTTGGGCTATAAGCTGGTGTTGTCTGATTTTTAAGAGTTTATTTAAGACAGAGATAGGTTCTTGATTAGTAACAGGATAAAATGTTATGGGGAGAAGGTAGGAGAATAGGATTGAGAACATCAAACATTCAAAACACTCAAGCAAAGTACTGTGGTTCACAACACAGGATTGCAGGTGGATGCTGACACTTGAATTGTAATGGCTACATTTGTGGAGTGATAGAAAAAGGCTGGAAGATTTGTCCAGCTTTAGATAAAGGGAGAAGTCCAAAGGCGAAATGGAGCATGAAAGAATGTTCTGGAGTTCAGTGTTTGCAAGCTGGGAAAGAAAGCAATCAGAAGTAAACATTTGGAAGCTAAGAATCATCTTGGACTTCTTGTGGGAGAATTGACTGTGTACTTAAAGGATATAGGCCAAATGCTGGAAAGTGGGACTAGATCTGGTCAGCATGGACAGGTTGGACTGAAGGGTCTGTTTCTGTTCTGTCATCTCTATGACTCTATGACAGTGGAAAGTGTACTTGTGAAGTGTGTTTTATCGATTGTGCTAAAAGTAAAATGGGAAAATGCTGTTCTATGCATTAAAATATGTTCCTCACAAAAACATAATTTTGGAAAAAGTGCTTTTAGTCTGGTGTTATAGGAACAGTTTAGTCTGGTGTTACAGCAACAGTTTAAACATGGTTGTCATGGCATCCTTTCAGTTATCAACTTGTGTTCTGAAGAAGAGGAGGAATTCATGAATGTTGGGCCTAGATAGCTGAAGACTCATAACTGGAGTGGGAAAGTTTTCTTATGAGATAGGATTGGACAAGCCAAGCTTGTAGCTGCTAGAATTTAAGAAGAGTAAAAGCCATCTTGACTGAAACATACAAGGTCCTACAGATCTTGACAGGATGGATGTGGAGGGGAGAATCTAGAACTAGGGGTCACTGACTTCCATTTAAGCAGAAACATGAAGAAATCTTATCTCACAGAGGGTGGTGTGTTGAGGTAGATTGTGATAAGGATGTGTGGATGAAAAGTTACCATGAGTATTCAGGAGCATGGAATAATCAGATCAGCCATGATCTTATTGAATGATGGAGTAGGCTCAAGGGAGAGAGTGACCTACTCCTCCTAATTCATATCTTTGTATTTAGAGCAAGAGAGGTCTGGGGAACAGTAGAACTGGAGAAAATGAAATAGCTAATCAGGTCAAGATAATGAAGGAATTAATTGCTGTTGCTTGCAGCTGCCAATGAGCTGGTGTAGAGGTGGAGGTGGGCAATGCTGTGGAGGTAGGCAGACATTTTGATGAAAGGATACGGGTGTAAAAAACCAGCCTGAGACTGATGAGGAGCTTGGATTAAGCCGAAGAAATGTGTTGCGTGGTCTGAAGAAAATTGGTTTGGTTTGTCCAATGGTTAACATTTAATGAGAATTGAGAGGGTGACTGTGTATACAGCTAACAGAAAATTCATAGTAGTTATCAAACAGAGAGAGCTTGAGTTTGACTTGATAAGGAACACACATAATTGCAGCTGTTTGCTCAGGTCAAATGGTAGAACGTACAATCTAAGGGAAGCCTACACATCCACAGCCCAAAGCACAAATCAAGCCAAGATCTGCTTCAGACCAAGCAAAGATGTTAATCCAGTTGTGGGTGGAAAGAGCCATGACAGTGAGGGAAGGAGCTTACTGGAATGAAATGTAAAGTGAGGAAAAGATTGTTGATCTGCTCGTAGGGTCTAAGGAGGTAGTGATAAGATGGGTAAACTAGATGCAAAGAAAGTTGGACAGATTAGTTCCCAGTCAATACAACCTTTGAGTCACATATATGAGGTAACTCCCAGTTTTACTCATGGTGCGAGTTCATTCACTGATTTCAAGGTGGGATAGTGTCCTGGGTAATAGAGGTGAAAATATAAACACAGATTCCTGCTCCTTATAACTGTCTGGTGACTTTTGTTGGAGAGTGTATATTTGAGAATAAAGTCAGGCTCAGCTGTGAGACTCTGTTTCAGTAATGTGTTATTGCTCTCTGTCTTTTATCCTTCATGAAGTTAAGTTGTTTGGAGGATGGTACCTGCACATCATTCCCCAGCAAGAGTCAATGCCTTCACAACAAAACGGAGGAAAAATGGATAAGATTAGATTAGATTAGATTCACTACAGAGTGGAAATAGGCCCTTTGGCCCAACCAGTCCACACCGACCCTCCGAAGAGTAACCCACCCAGATCCACTTCCCCTCTGACTAATGCACCTAACACTATGGGCAATTTAGCATGGCCAATTCACCTGACTTGCACATCTTTCGACTCCCGGAGGAAACCCACGCAGACACAGGGAGAATGTGCACACTTCACACAATCGCCCGAGGCTGGAATTAAACCCGCGTCCCTGGTGCTGTGAGGCAGCAGTGTTAACCACTGAGACACTGTGCTGTCCTCTACTCTAATGTTTCTACTCTACAAACTTCCCTTTTTTTTCACAAAACCAGTGCTCTCATGTTTTCCTTTAGCTTCTCTCCTCTATTTTTCTTTGTCCTCTCAGATGTCATCACATTTATAAATAGCTCATTCTCAAATGCTATGTCAGTACCTTGGGTGAGGTTTCTCCAGTCTGTTACAGTTTCAGATGGTATACCCTAAATTGTCAACCTCCCTGATAAGGTAGGGTGAATTGTTTCCTCTTCTTTATTCACCCACCTTCTTGATTGGTCACAACAAAGTGAATTTACAAAAGCTCCCTACCTTACAATGTTGTCTCTAAGCTATGAGCTACACATGCTGATAGGCGTGCTGATGCGTTGTCTTTTGCTTTTGGAAGTCACTGCCGTATATCAACAGAAGAGATCTGCACCTCAGAAAAAATAATTAGAGAGAACTTTACTCCCTTGGAGATGCCTTTTCTTAGGTCATTCAAATTTGTGCTTTAAGAGGAGTTAATTTATCCAGGCTTTCTTGAGTTAACAAAAGATTAAGTTTATTGGTTACTTACTGCAAGAAGAAACAGCAGCACAGTGGCTCAGTGGTTAGCACCACTGTCTCACAGCACTAGCGACCCGGGTTTGATTCCAACCTTGGGTGACAGTCTGTGTGGAGTTTGCACAATCTCCCCGTGTCTGTGTGGGTTTTCTCTGGGTACTGTGGTTTCCTCCCACAGTCCAAAGATGTTCAGGTTAGGTAGATTGGCCAATGTTAAATTGTCCATAGTGATTGGGAATGTGTAACTTAGGAGGATTAGCCATGGAGGGTGTGGGTGTGGGTGGGATGCTCTTTGGAGGGTCGGTGTGGACTCGATGGGCCGAATGGCTTCCTCACTGATCTATGATTCTATGAAATAATAACACAGTATACATGTGCGTAGGTTAGAAATGAGAAGGGTGATTTAAAAAGATAAAAGCTAAAAGATATATGGGTCAGTCTCTGGGTCATGAGTAAAAAATAGATAATGGTCTTTGATAGTTAAGTAGATGACTTCAGGATTTTTGTCTTTGCAGGTGGGTTAAAATTCTTTTCTAAGTTTCCATTTGATGGTAGCTGGCCTCCTGACTTGACTAGTGGATGGTTCTTTGTACTTTCCCAGTACATTGGTGGTTATGCATGAGTGCCTCAACCCACTGGCTCAACTGAGCCCCTCAGGTCATCAGCTCATCTTCTTTCACTAACACACATAAACTAAGGGTGAACTGGCTTCTAACCTCTGTTCTTGGACATTCTTGTTGAGGGGAAGACACAAGACATGTTTCTCACCAAGACTACTGTCTTTTCTTCCATTGTGTATAGTCTGAGATCACTCAGGAGATTAGGATTAAATAAAACAAAGAAGTGTAGGGCTGGAGATCTGAAAGAAACAAAGACAGAAATTGCTGGAGAAACTCAGCAGGACTGCAGCATCTCTGAAGAGAAAAATGACAACATTTCATGTCTTCAACACTTCAGAAACTTCTCCAGCAATTTGTTTTTATTTGTCCCCGGAGATAACAGCTCAATTTATAGTGCAATACCCCCTTTTGAGTTCATCCCTTTGAAGCTTTGACATCAGGTGTGACATTGTGGGGTCTCTCTCTCCCTAAAGTGCCACTGAATTTAAATCTGCACAAATTTGTTTGGCTGTAGCAGTCCTTTGTTTAAAAAATACACTTGGAATTAGAAGTTCCAAATGCCTGTAGGTGATCCTGGGTTGCAACCTGTAGTTAGAATCACAGAATCCCTACAGTGTGGAAGCAGGTATTTGGCCCATTGGGTCCACACCAACCTTCGAAAGAGCATCCTACGCAGACCCATTCTCCCTACACCCTCCCTATAACCCTGCATTTCCCATGGCTAACGCACCTAGCCTGCACATCCCTAGACAATATGGGCAATTTAGCTTGACCAATCAGTCTGCACATCTTTGGACACCCAATATGAGTCCCCCTTCCTTTCAAAGTCAATTATTCCTTGAAAGGTAAGAACCAAAGTGTGATAAAGGAGCAAAGAAATTTGGAAATGCAGAGCAGAAATTGCTCAAGGAAAAATAAATTGGAAAAAAAAATCACTAATATCAATGACAGAGGAAGAATAATTTAATTCACCTCTCCTTGTCCATAATTAAAGCTTATGTAAGCCACTTTGGAAAATAAAGTACGAAGATTATAAATTTAAGAAATCACAGTGAATATTCCAACAATTTCTCATTGTAGCTGTGAAAGCAAATGGTTGAATGTTCCTTCTATGTTGTTCTGCAATATGGCACTTGGTAATGAGAAAGATTGGTGCTTCTCATTAGATGTTAGGTCACCTATCACAATATTATATTATAACCTATCAATCTAACCTGACAGCTAGTGATATGTACATTCAGTAAATAAATTTGGAATATAACACTCATCTCAGTAATGGTGATCCTGACAAGTATCATCAGTTGTTCTAAAATCCCATCTGGTTTTCCAGTGTTCTCATGGGAAGGAAATCTGCTGTACTTACCAGGGCTGGCCTAATCATGACTTTAGTGATTGACAATGTGACTGACTTTAAACTACCTTCTGAAATAGTCTAGCAAGTTACTCAGTTCAAGAGCAATAAGGGATGGGCAACAGATGTTGGCCTTGTCAGAGACACCTACATCTGCTGACAGAATGAAGAAAAAAAGGTGGTTAGTTGGCTCAGCTGACTAGAATAGAGCTTTGCAGGTGGAGCCAGTTCAATTCTTATATAGACTGTAGTCAATCATGGAGCCCTGCCTCCTTGTCAGTTCTTCTATGTTACTGCAGAATGGTGCCCCAGAGGCTTTATAATCAGCTTGTGGTTCATCGTGGCCTACAGCGAATTAACAAATCATAATTGAATAGCCCCTCCAACCCCCCCAACTTTCATTACTACAATGCTCAATGTTTTATGACTTCTCATTATCTAATATACTTTCAGGTTCAATACTATTCTTCCCTGAGTGTGTTACTGCCTATCAGAATCAAGAGTTTGGCTAATAGGGGAAGCTGGATAAAGTAACATATTGATCCTTGTTGGGCATTCCTTTTAAGAGGCTCAAGCTTCAAGCTTTAGTTCTGGCTTGTATAGCTGTTATTGACTCCCTCTGGATGGTCTCCTCCTGTGACATTGATTTTGTATCTTTCTAAATTCTCTGCCTTTAAGTGGAATTATTAATTTTCCTTTTCTTCATGAGGATGGTGGCGGTTCCACAAGACACTAGGATCCTAATTGGGAACCTAACCCCCAAGTACTCGTGCTTTATTTGACTAGACAGCAATTACATCTTTACAGGCAGAATAAAAGAATACTGTTGAGATATGGGAACTCTGAAAACATGTGTTTTCTGTGGCTGAGCTCATATCAATTAATCTGCTAAGTTTTATCGCTCAAAAAATGGATTCTACTCACAAACTTCGAAGGGCTCAATATTTTAAATAATGTGGATACTTTGAAGCAACTTGATTGACCTCCACAGCAGACTTTTATGAGCTGTGTGCTGTATTCATTACCTCGAAGCACCAGCCTTGCTTCTTGATCATTTGTTAATGGCAGTGTACTTTGTACCTCATTGACTGGATGGACTAACAAAATAAAATGATTGGAGTGCCCCCATTAGATAGGAAACCAAGTGAAAATACACTACTCTGCACAGTTCAATTTTGTAATTCAACATATCTTGTTAATTGAAGAGGCTGATGTGCCAAGGCGCTGATCAATACAATCATTAAGAGTCTTGGCATTACCCACATCCTGACTGGAGTTCAGAGCATAGGTGGCAAAATCTATTTCTTTCAGGATTCCTCTGAATGTACACTCCCCGTGAAGAAATGGTATAAATCGATACATGGGCACAATTATAACTGCTGAAAGTGGCTGAGGTCAGTCAGCAGTAATGACAGTAGCTACCACTTGGCACATACTCACAATGTTCATATGCACTGGTACCACGTTGACACAATAAGCAGTTAATTCTGTGAAGGACCTTTGTGGGAAGATAGTGTTATGAGCTGTGAAGTGTACCTCAAAATCAAGGCTCAGAGGTATGAACATCATTACAATACCGAGAATCATAGAATGGTTGCATCACAGAACGATACCATTTGACCCATCAAGTCTGTGTAGCTCTCTGCAAGACCAACTCAGCAAATCCCATTCCTCCATCCTTTCCTTATAGCTTGGATTGTTTTTTCTGTTCAGATGCTTATGCAACTGTCTTTCAAAAGCCATGATCAAACCTGCTGCCACCAGCATTCTCAGTTAGTGTACTCCAGATCCTAACTATTTGCTGAAAAAAATTGTTTTTGCTCATGCTGCGTCGGCCCTTGAGTCAATCACCTTAAATCAGTGTCCTCCAGTTCTTAACCTTATAATTAGTGATGGTAAATAATTCAAATGCTTCAACACCATGTAAAGGGAAGTCATTGTAATTGATAGCCATGTTTATTCCTGAACCTTGCTGGAAGGTAGGGGCATAGACTCTGACATTTTGGCTTCTTGAAGAAGCAGTTCACTATCAGAATGTTTAAAGTTGGGATACCTGTGCCCTGAACTAACGCGTGCCACAGATTGGTGGGTATTAGATATTTTACTGCAGGTAGATTTTGAAGATGCTGTTTTACCTTCTCTAGACCTTTATATCCTGCAGCATCATGTTATTTCCTGAATCACTGCCATCCTCCTTGAATCAGAAGCAAACCTGACACCTCCCATTTGTTCAAATGATATATGGTAAGCTGACCATGGAAACAATGACCTGTGTGGTTCTTCCTCCAGTGGAGTGCCACCTGGCACTGTCCTGTCTCTTTTTGAGGGAGGGTAATCTGGATAGCACGCTGGGTTCCTTATTGCCTTGTACCATGCCTTCATTCCTGAGGACCAGTAGCTGGGCCAATGGAGTGCAGGTGTATGCCCTGCAGACTGTGAGGGTGCTGGACCTGGCACTCCATGGTAGCTAGGAGAAAGTGAGGACTGCAGATGCTGGAGTCCAGAGTTGAAAAATGTGGTGCTGGAAAAACACAGCAGGCCAGGCAGCATCCGAGGAACATGAGAATCGACATTTCAGGCTGAAGAAGGGCTTATGCCCGAAACGTCGATTCTCCTGTTCCTTGGTTGCTGTGTTTTTCCAGCACTACATTTTTCAACTCCATGGTAGCTGCCAACCTGTGTATGCAGGCAGCCAGACAGTCACATGCTTGGAGCAGTTGAGTCCCCATAACATAGCTGCATTCTTGTAGCCTCTGGGCAATGTGGCCCATTACATCCCACATACTGTCTGCTGCTCCTGTTGCACCCTGTTCATGTGAACTAAGTCCCTGATTGATGTTACCACAGGGTTCTGCCTGTGGTTAAGCAGCTACCTCATCTCCAGCAGCCTTCTGAATGCCAATGGCCTGGAACTTTGCTTACTCTGCCAGATGTGGAGCTGTCTCAGTAACATGCTCACCAAATTGTGCTTTCAAACTTTCTAAATCTGGAGTTCGTACCAAAGTGTCAGCTTCTGACTTGGTGGGAATGCATGAAGCAGCCTTGTTCTGAGGCCTCAGTACTTCCATCGTCAGGCAACAAGGAGGTGGTTTCTAGCAGGGCAGGCTTTTTCTCCACTGAAGCTTGTAGACATGTGCAAGACAGAAGAGAGAGAAAGCATTGCGGCCAATGGGTTGGACAGCGTGCAATGAATGGGGTCATTGTGAGAGATGAAGCAGAATAAAGAATGGTACTTACCCAGTTATGAGACTTGGATGTTTTGGCATCCTTGCAGGAATGGTCCTGGTCTTCTTCTGCAAGGGACAGGATTCTGTCCAAATTGTGGGTGAGGAGCCTGATATCGAGTCCTTATCCACCTGTCCAGGTACTTCCTGCACCATTATGGGCTGTCCTTTCCTATAATTGGGAGAAAGGGAGGGATTCAGTGAGAAGAAAATAGATGGCACGGCTGTTAGTGTTGTTTAGGTGGTCAAGAGGTGTTCCGGTGTTCCGAAGGAGTGAGTAAAGAGCACAGAGGACATGCAGATAAGTGATGTCGGAGATTGGGAGGTGAGCAAGAGCAAGTGAGAGACGATGTTGCAGGGAGTAGTCAGAATAGCAGAGCATGAGCCTTGGTGGGTGTTGAATGCATAAAGAGAGAGGCAGGTAGAGTATGAGGCTGCAGCAGAAAAGGTCAGTGACCTTCTTGCAGTTATCAGGCTGCCAAGGTGTGGTATCACTGAGCACGGCAGCTTTGGAATGCCATTCATTGTCCGGACACATAGCATCCTTTTAAATAGGGCGCGGATGCCAGAGATGCTGCATCAGATTTTCACTCAATATGAGTTGTTCTGCAAAGGGCATTTGGTAAGAAGGGGCAGGAATTGAAAGAGACGGATTTTATCAGAACAGGATAGGTCATTAATAAGGTGGGTTTGGTGCCTTGCAGCAAAGAATATCGCTGGCCTTTGCAGAGATGAAGCCTCCAAAATGCTCGATTCAACTGGGACTTTGCCAAAAAAAATTGGAAGATTCAGCTCTCTGTTTCTCTTTCTCCACTTGCTGCTAGACTGTCTGAGTTTGTCCAGCACTTCCTGTTTTAAAACTTTCAGCATGTTTTTAATACAGAATTCCTTGTTTTTGTTGACATCTTTGTTGTCAATCCAGAGAATGAGAAACGGGTTTGCTATCAGTGATTTTAGAGTTTCTGCATGCTCATGTCTTTCAACATTGTAGCAGAAAAAGATTCCAAAATTTTTTCAAAACTTTCTTCCGATTTATCTTTTGGCAGAACGTCAGTGTGCTCATGTTTCACTGATTCCGACACTTGTAGCAACAGCAGAGAAAGCAACAGTGTATTTACAGTTAGTTCTCTGCAATGGCAGCACTTTTTAATGCCACTTCCTTTTGATGTTTACATTGTACATTGTCTAATTCCACCGAACATGTCCTGTTATACTGTGCTTTGACTAGTGTGATATGAGATTGCTACAGGTTGAATTGTGCAGGATGACATTGATGTAATTTGAACTGTGTGGCATATTGCTGTAGTTTAGGGATTGTGGTTGATTCTTCATTGTGCTGCATTACTGGGCCATTTGCAGGTATTCCCTCAGTTGTTACTTTAAGGATAAAGGGTCACGTAAAAGCCTTGAAGACGTCAGTTGGAAGACTAGCAGAGAGAGGTCGTATTTCTGAAGTGAAGATAAAAGGAAGAGGAGGAAGTGTCATATATGAGCCCTGTCTGACAGGACAGTTCCCTCAACATGCAATTACATTTGAAAAGAAATATAAACACACCATTTTCTTGCTTGTACATCTCTTTTTCTCAGAATAGAAAGTGATGTTCCTGTAACTGGGGCGAGCTACCAATTACTCCATGATTACAAAATTCATTTAATACAATCCCTATAGTGCTGAAGCAAGCCAATTGGTCCATCGAATCCACATCGACCCTCTGAAGACCATTCCACCCAGACCTCCTACCCTAGCCCTGTAACCCTGGATTTCCCATGGCTAACCCACCTAGCCTGCACATCCCTAGACACTTCGGGCAATTTAGCATGGCCAATCCACCCTAACCTGCCCATCTTTGGACTGTGGGAGGCAACCAGAGCACCTGGAGGAAATCCACACAGATACAGGAAGAATGAGTAAACTCCACACAGTCACCCGAGGCTGGAATCAAACCCGGATCCCTGGTTCTGTGAGGCAGCAGTGCTAACCACTGAGCCACTGTGCCGCCCTTGCTGTAAGCAACCCAAAAGCCTGAAAAGTTTTCAGTCAAAATATAATTTTTTCAGATACTGGCAACTGTGATTAGATTAATTTAGGTTATCTGATCAGCGCAGACGGGATGGACCAAAGGGTTTGTTTTCATCCTGCAGGGCTCCATAATTGTTGACATCGTTCAAACTGTCTGTTTTTTGTAGATATTTCTTTGTTGTGCATGTTTCCTGAAGGTATTTTGTAAAATAGAATGTGATTAAATACTTTTTCAGTTTGTTTTAGTTGCCATTAACATGGCTTCAGTTTCTCTGTCCCCTTTTTTAATGCTTTCTCCTTCTCAACAGCAAGTATTTGCATTCTTGTAGCACCTTTAACACTGCAATATGCTGTTTCACATGGGTATTGTCGAATAACACATGGCATTATGCGACAAAGAAGGGAATTAGGACAGGTGACCAGAATCTTGGTCAATGAGGTAGGTTTTAAGGAGCGTCTTAAAGGTGGAGAGAGAGGTTTAGGGAAGGAATTCCAGAGCTTACGGGCCAATCAGCTGAAGACACGATCTCCAAGGGTGGAGCAATTAAAACAGGGTATGTGAATTGGAGAACTGCCAAGGTTTCTGGACGAGCTAACAGAGAAAGAGAGGGTTCAAGGAGTCCACGGAGGATTTTGAAAACAAAGATGAGAACTTTAAAATTGAAGCCATCTCCCTACATGTCTTTTCCAAATTCTCTGTGTGTGCTATCTTATAGCAAACACTGACTCGCAGGTGTCTCAGTATCTTCCTCCAACTCTGTCATTGCTCCTGTGGAGCATTGTTACTTCGTGTTCCCTTCCTGATACCTGACGGATCAGATGTCAAGCTGAATATCCTATGCAAAATTTATGGAGACTAGGTTTACAAGCAAATTACACTGAAAGAGGCCATTTCACCCAAACATGTCCCTGCTGAAGTTTACGCTCCTCTGAGCCTCTTTTCGCCAAATTCATTCCACAATTTCAACACATCCTTCTATTCCTTTCTTTCTCTTTATGGGAGGCTAAGGAGGAAATTGTGAAGCTCCTAGCAGAGATATTTGTATCATCAACAACCACAGGTGAAGTATCCGAAGATTGGAGAGTAGCAAATGTTGTGCCATTATTTAAGAAGAGCTGCAGGGAAATGCCTGGGAACTATAGACTGATGAGCCTTATCTCAATGGTGGGTAAGATGTTAGAGGGGATTCTGAGAGACAGGCATTTGGAGAGGCAAGGACTCATTTAGGATGGTCAGTGTGGTTTTGTAAATAGGAAATTGTGTCCCACGAATTTGAATTAAGTTTTTTTGAAGGGGGTGACCAAGAAAGTAGATGAGGCAAATGCAGTAGATGTTGTCTACATGGACTTTAGCAAGGCCTTCAACAAGATAGTTGAAACTTTATTGCTGGAACAGCACAGCAGGTCTGGCAGCATCCAGGGAACAGGAGATTCGACGTTTCGGGCACAGGCCCTTCTTCAACAAGATACTACATGGTGGGTTGTTGAGTAAGGTTAAATCTCATGAGATCCAGGGACAGCTAGCTAAATGGTTACAAACTTGGTTTGAAGGTGGAGACAGGGTGGTGGTCGACGGTTGTTTTTCAAACTGGAGGCCTGTGACCAGCGGTGTGCCACGCGCATTTGTACTGGGTCACTGTTATTTTTTAGGTATATAAATGATTTGAATGAGAAATTAGTGGATATGATGGGTACGTTTGCAGATAACACCATGATTGATGGTATAATGGACAGTAAAGAATGTTATCTGGGAATGCAGTGAGATCTTGATCAATTGGGTCAGTGGGCTAAGAATTGGCATATGAAGTTTAATTTAGATGTGGTGTTGCATTTTGGTAGGTCAAACTAGGGCAGAACTTATACAGTCAATGGTAGGGTCGTGGGGAGTGAGAACAAAGAGATCAAGGGCTACAGGTTCATAGCTGTATGGAAAGTGGAGTCACAGGTAGACAGGGTGTTGAAGAAGGCTTCCGGCATGCTTGCTTTCATCGGTCAGAGCATTGAGTATAGGAGTTGAAATGTCTTGTTGCAGCTGTGCAAGACTATTTTAAGGATATAATTAAACTGGAAAAAGTACAGATAAGATTTACTAGGATGCTACCTGGACTGGAAGGTTTGAGTTATAAGGAGATGCTGGATAGGCTGGGACTTTTTCTCTGGAGCGTCGAAGACTGAGGGATGACCTTGTAGAGAGAGGTATTTTCCACATGGTAGCGGAGTCTAAAACTAGAAGGCATAGGCTTAAGGTGAGAAGAGGGAGATACAAAAGGTTTGAGAGGGGCAATCTTTTCACACAGAATATGATGGATCGAGCTGCCAGAGATAGATTTGGAGGCGAGTACAATTTTGTCATTTAAGATACATTTGGACAGGTACATAGATGGAATAGGTGTGGAGGGATGTGAATCAAATGCAGGCAAATGGGACTAATTTAATTATGAAAACTGGGCAGCATGGAACAAGTTGGGTTGAAGGGCTTGCTTCCATGCTGTAAACCTTTATGACTCCTTCACTTATCCCGCTTCTACTTAAATGTATCTATGTTGCTAGCAACTTTAAACTTATTTACAGAGGATTGTGATACAAATACTTTTGCAGTGTTACCTGGAGAAAAGTCAGAACCTGTGTTGAAATTGCAGATGTTCGACTGACAATTTAACATCTTAAAGCATAAATAAATAATCTCTTTGAACCATGCAGGGACACCCAGCCAAGGCGATAATCAGGCTGAAAAGAATAATGGATTGTTTATTTGTTTGAAACACCCCTTCTGCCTGCCACTATTTCATATTTGCATATAGAATGGTCCACACACATTAATTTCCACTTCACAACTGTAAAGGAACCAAACTCTCCCAAATTACTGTCAGTGCAGCAGGAATAATTCAATGGAAAATTAACATATTGAGTCAGTGTTGGCCTCCTTACTGCAGTTGTTTCAAAAGCTGCTCATGTCCAACAACCTTCAGCAGCTCATCTCTCGACAGCATTTTTCCTGATCAAATTTTTTCTTTCACCACAGACAAGTATTACAAACAGTGCGAGACTTTGATATTTTGTGAAGTACAAAAGTTAATGCACAGTTCTAATTTTGATTTTTAGAAGCAAGAATTTTCTCAGGTCTAAATTTAAAATTCTGATACATAACCAACAATTGTTTTCTGGAGAAAGGTCACTCGACCTGAAATGTTAATTATACTTTCTCTGGGTAGCATGGTGGCTCAGTAATTAGGCAGAAGTGGGTACTGCAGATGCTGAAGGTTAGAGTCAAGATTAGAGTGGTGCTGGAAAAGTACAGCAGGTCAGGCAGCATCCAAGGAGCAGGGAAATCAATGTTTCGTGCAAAGGCCCATCATCAGGAATGAGGCTGGGAGCCTCGGGGGGGTGGAGAAATAAATGGGAAGGTAGCTGAGAGTGCAGTACGTGGATGGAGGTGGGGGTGATGGTGATAGGTCGGAGAGGACGGTGGAGCAAATAGGTGGGAAGAAAGATTGACAGGTCGGACAGGTCCACTCTAATCTTGGCTCAGTAGTTGGCACTGCTGGCTCACAGTGCCAGAGACCTCTATTCCAGTCTCGGACAACTGCGCGGAGTTTGCACGTTCTCCCTGTATCTGCGTGGGTTTCCTCTGGGTGCTCTGGTTTCCTCCCACAGTCCAAAGATGTGCAGGTAGGGGTGGATTGGACATGCTAAATTGCCCATAGTGTCCAGGGATGTACAGGCTAGGTGGGTTAGCCATAGGGAATGCAGGGTTACAGGGATAGGGACACTAAGTGTGGACTCAATGGGCCAAATGGCCTGCCCCACACTGTAGGGTTACTGTATGAGATGCTGCAAGACCTGCTGAGTCATAGTGTCCAGGGATGTACAGGCTAGGTGGGTTAGCCATAGGGAATGCAGGGTTACAGGGTGGCCTGCCCCACACTGTAGGGTTACTGTATGAGATGCTGCAAGACCTGCTGAGTTTTTCCAGCAATTTTTATTTTTGTTTCTGATTTTCATTCTCTGCAGCTCTTTCTTTTTTTTAAATTACGAATGGTGCAGATAGCTGAAATTAACAGTGAATCCAAGTCTGGCAGTACCAGTGAGAGACCTGAAACCTGATAAAAAGAGACAAGCTAATTTTACAAATCAGATTGCACTGCCAGAGTCACTGACTGTTAGAGATTTGCTTTTAGCGCAAGTGTTGTTGGATAGAAGAGACTGGAAGTTTATTGTGCAGTATATGGGCTATTGGCAGCAACGCACCTGAGAAAAGATCTAGTGTTTAACAATTGTGGACAGGGAAACAGATTTGTAGCTTCTTCGTAAACAAGGGGGCTAGATAGGTGTCTGTATGTGGGGGTCGGGGGGGAATGGGGGGAGGGCGGTGGGAGGGCCAGGGACAGTCAGTTCTTCTAACATCAGTTTTCATGGCTTTCAGCCAGTCTGCTGTAACGCATGGCAACCGCTGCTTTAGTATAGTCCTTGTGCAAATGTGCATAGCAGTCCTTCCTGTTGCCATATCTTGAATTTTACATAAGCAAATCTCTGGCTATTGTGCCTTAAAAGGTTTCTCACACACTGAGAAAATGTACCACCCCTCCAGATGGAGTAACTCATTTGGTGAACAGAGCCACGATAGGCAGCAAGAAGAGACAAAAGCAATCTGCTAAATGAAGCTGAGGGTTTTCTTATAGACTGGTGAGACTGCCCTGGCATTGCTGCTCTTAAACAGGGGAGTAGGGTCAATGTTCCTGTCTCTCTCTGTTGTTTACTGTGGGTGGAATTTTAATGACTACTCTCGGAGCTTGTTTGGAAGCTGCAAGGGTGGGTCCACGTCAGAAATTTCCCACCCTGAAATGTCACCAATCGAGGCCCTCTAAGTGGTCAGTTAACTACTTATGGGCCTCATCCTTTGCCACAATTGGCAGGAGAGCCTAATGACATTTGGCAATTGGTGTGTATGGCAGGTAAAACTGTGTAGTCTGCTTCTGGTCCCTGAGTGATGAGTTGGGAAAGGGAGTGAGTCCCATTTTGAAAGGCATTTGGTGCCTGATTGAGGGATGCAACATCAGGATGGGGACGCACTAAGAGCCACTAATCTTTTGTTGCTGCCAACCCCCTTCAATCTGCAAAGCCCCTCCCATCATTGCGTATCTGTGTCCTGGGCTGTTTCTAAGTCCTGAGTTCTCAGTAAGTGTTCCAACACTGGCCACAGTTTCCACATTTAAAAGAGCTGCTGCTACCAGATAAGCCAGTAGCTTTCAGTAGAAAGATTTATGCCGTAGCTCCCACCAGGATCCTTGACTGAGGGACATGATTCCTTTGGCAATTTCCTCTGCTGCCTCAGCCTTTCCATTCGATTGGGGATGGTGTAGAGATGTTGAATGGCATTGAATTTCCCAAACCTTTATGAAGCAGCTGAATGCTTCACTGGTGAACTGAGAACTACTGGGTGGCATGGTAGCTTGGTGGTTAGCACTGTTGCCTCACATTGGTTCAATTCCAGCCTCGGGCAGCTGTCTGGGTTTCATTCTCCCCATGTTTGCATGGGTTTCCTTCAGGTGCTCTGGTTTCCTCCCACAGTCCAAAGATGTGCAGGTTAAGTGGATTGGCCAAGCTAAATTGCCCAAAGTGTAAGCAATGTGCTAATTAGGTAGGTTAGCCATAGGAAATGCAAGGTTACAGGGATAGGGCGGGTCTGGGTGCAATGCTCTTCAATGTGTCAGTGTGGACTCAATGGGCCGAATAGCCTGCTTGCATACTGTCGGGATTTGATGATTCCATTAACCACTGTTGCCCAACAAATGTCAGGAATGGCTTAATGACTGAAATGTGCTTTCAGACATGTGACAATCTTGCCAATAGTCATTGAAGTCAGCAAGTTGACCTCACATTACTCAGAATAGTAGTCTACTGTGATAAGATAATCAATTCCTGTAAGTGTGATCTATCTGGGATAGCACGGTTCATCAATGGCTCTCTAGCTTGCTTAACTTGATACTCATTACAAGCACTGCCTGATGTGTACCTTGTTTTCATTGCTTATATTTGCCTATAGAGTACATCTCTTGCCTTCCAGTCACTTGTGTTAATTCCTTTGTGGTTTGTTTTGATACACTTTAGGATCTTTCCTCTCAACTTACTCGAGATAATGACTCTATTTCCTCTGTACTAAATTCCATCTTGGGCTATCAGTTCATCTGTGTGTGCCCAATATATTCAAATACTAAAAAGTATGTATTGATGCTTTCAGGCCATCTTTGCATCACGACTGCTTGCAACTTCTTGGAGAGTTACATCTTGTTGGATAACTTGCTTGGTTTGAGAAATGCACTGTCTGCCAGATTCAATGTCTCCACAGGGTTGATGACTTCCAAATTGTTGCTTCACACTTTTGTAGCATCCTTTACCTTCCTTAGAGAGAGTTCTGCTCTTGAAAGCATGTGAGTGACATGTGTCTGCTTTCCTTGATTGTACATCACCTCCAGAGGCTATCTCTGTAAGCGGAGTAACATTCTTTATAGAAGCTTTGGAACAAGCAGTAAAATTCATTGAAGTGACTTGCAGTCAGACTAGACTGCCACTTTGTTTTTTCCAAGGAGGTATTGATAAAAATGTTCACAGGCAAAAACAATGGTCTGGCAATCTTTCTGGATCTGAATGGAAACACCCTGAATGGAAATTCAATTGGTTGTCCTGGCTGCATTAGGTTTGCCCCAAGTCCTGTCTTGCTGGCATCATGCTGCAGAGTGACTTCAAAACTTTTCTCATGATATTTCAGCACTCGTGTTGCTGTCATTAATTGCTTGATAATTGTGAATGATGTTTCTTACATCTTGCCCTAGTACTTCTGCACATCCTTGGGAGTGGGTTAGCATAATGGCTCACACTCCAACAGCAAATTGGACAAGAATTTTGCCAAATATTTGAAAATCCAACAGATTGTTGTGTGGCTGCTCTCACCTTTTCAGGATCCAGGCGAAGATGTTTTATGTCAGTACCTAATCTCTGTACTTCAATTAAGGCAGCCTTAATTGTCATTTTTCAGTACACTTTGAAATAGTCTCTCACCAGCATTGTTAAAAATGTTACTCTATTGTCACCATGCATAGGAAAAGCTGCCAGTTCTGCTTCAAATCATTTTTATTTGGACTGGAGCTAGGAGAGGAAACATTGTGGCCATAGTCTTATTCACTGTTTGAGCTGCAACTTGTTTCTTTGTTTTTTTTCAGTGACAGCTTTCTCAGCTCAGAACACACTTTGACGTTCTGCCTAGTTGTGCTTCTGCACAATTCTTCAACACTCAATCTCAGCTGCACTTCTGACACTATGTTCAGTTCAATACCATGTTTTCTGTGCTGTGTCCATCATTGAACTAGCCGCAAGGTGCAGCCTGCAGTCAGTACCCCATGGTAGAGGTGACATAATTGCAAAAGGCATGCTGATAGAGTATTGCAAATCTATCCCAAACAGTACAAGATTCAAAATAGGAATGCATTCAGAAATGAATGAACATGATGAGCGGATGGCCGTTCGGCCTTGAAGTCTGCTCCATTATTCAATGCAGTCCTTCGACAGTAACGCCACCTACCATCACTATCCTATCCCTGAATTCCTTCGTACCCAAAAAGCTATTAATCTCTTGCCTTGAAAATATCCAACAACGAAGCATTGATAGCTCATTGGTGAAGAAAGTCCCAAACACAGTTAACCCTTTGAGTGACGAAATCCTTCCTCATCTCAGTTTTATGCTAAGACTTTACCCTAAGCTGTAAGGCAGGGTGCAGTGAAGTGTTGGCAGACAACCATTGCTGCTTGTAGGAGCTTACTGTAACAGACTCATTGCTGCGTTTGCTACATTATAACGGTGCTGACACTTAACATGTACCTCATTGTTCGTAGAACACTTTGCGACATGATTTGATGTCCTAAAAGGCACTCTCTCAATGCAATTGTTTCTAACTCCTGAACTTAGTGGAAAACGTTATGAAGGGATTGTCAGAAATATCTGGATGGTATAACATCCCAGTCTATCTTTGGTACCGAAACATCGACTTCTCCACCTCCTGATGCTGCCTGGCTTGCTGTGTTCTTCCAGCCTCCTGCTTGTCTACCTTGGATTCCAGCATCTGCAGTTTTTGTTTTGTCTCTAATTGTTGCTGATGTCCATTTTTTGATGCATAGCTTTTTCATGGCCGTCACCTGACTGACATATTTGTTGCAGTTGTTTTAAAGATACATAATTTGAGCCAATCAGCTTTTTAAAGGTATGACACAGAAACTGGTGGAAGCGTGGTATCACACAGTAATCCTGGACAAAGCCATTTAAAGATAATTTATATCTGCAAGACATTGCTCTGTACAAATCTCCCAATTCATTACACAGGTAGAGATTAGTTTATAGTGCGAGGGTTGCTAAGTAACTGGATATGAACATGAGATTGTATTGTCTGGGATACTGAATACACTGGATTAGAAGTTTGACTGCAGTGACCTCAGTCAAGGCTCCTTCATAGTATGAGCCTTGATGAAATTTGGAAGTAGTAATCTGAAATTTTCACCCTGCCACACCAGAATAACTTCAGTCGACTCTGCCCGCCTCACAGATTTGATTCAAACCCATAACACAAACTGAGCTAGATTCTGAAAATGAAAAGTGGCGTGCTACAGCCTTTATTATACGAGGGCTTGCAGTATAAGAATCCAGGAGGCTTGCAACAATTGTACAGGGTTTCCTCAGGTGAGATCGCTCCTGGGATACTGGGTGGAAGTTTGGTTTCCCTGCCTATGGAGGGCTGTCGAGCTATAGAGAGTTGCCTTGAATATTCACTAGTGTTACCGGGGATGAGAGTGTAGATCATATATATTCTCTAGAGTTTAGAAAAATACCAGGTGATCTCATTGTGAAACATATAAAATTCTTCGATAGTTTAGCTGGAGAGACTAGCTATGGGGAGTAATGTCTCAGAAGAAGGGATCAACCATTTTAGACTGAGATGAGGAAAATCTTCTCGAAGAGAGTTGTGAATTTTTGAATTCTCTTCCCCCCCGAGAGCTTGGCAAGCTCATTTGTTGAACACAGTTAAGACATAGATCAATAGATCTTTGGTCACTAAGGGAATCAAGAGATATGGGATGGTAAAGTGAGGTAAAAGATCAGCAATGAATAATGGAGCAGTCTTGAGGGACCAAATGGCATTGTCATGTTCTTATTTCTTATGCCCATTCACACATTTATTGACCCCACAGGATACAAATCTTAAACCTTCAGAATGTTATGATCCTGGGCGGTGTCCAAATTTTGTGCTATGATCTGGTTAGGGACAAGTAATCTTTTCCTTTAAGTCAGGCAATGCATGAGACCCCAGGCATTTATTAAATGAATAATATCACAAGGTTCTACAGCTTTGACCAAATAGCAAGACATTTTCGTATACAAAGTTAGTAGAGTGACACAACATATATCAAACTTCTGACAAGCAATTAGAATTCACCCAAGATAAATATGGGTAACAGTCAAGCTAAGGTCAAACAGCCCCCAAGAGCATATCAAACAACAAACATGGTCATGACAGAACCCATGAATTTGTCAGTAAAGCCCCCAACCCCAACGTTAGCAGTGACCCTGTGGGTCAAATCTCCTTGAAGGGATTCCAAGTATTCACTTTTAAAGCCTTCAAAAGCTACTCCATCATGGACTGCCTCAATGACAATTCATGTTCTGATAGTTCACTATCCCAATCAGGACTCTGCTACCCTGGATTCTAGAAATTATGCTCCATTTCTGGTCGTCACACTATCGTAAGGATGTGATTTCACTGGAGATGGGGAAAGGGAGTTTCACCAGGATGTTGGAAAATCTCACTTATACGGAGAGACTGGAGGGGCTGGGTTTGTGTTCCCTGAAGCTGAGGAGGCTGAGGCGGGGGTAGGGGGGATGATCTGATTGAGGTGTATAAATCAATGGGCGGCACGGTGTCACAGTGGTTAGCACTGCTGCCTCACAGCGCCGGAGACCCGGGTTCAATTCCCGCCTCAGGCGACTGACTGTGTGGAGTTTGCACGTTCTCCCTGTGTCTGCGTGGGTTTCCTCCGGGTGCTCCGGTTTCCTCCCACAGTCCAAAGGTATGCAGGTCAGGTGAATTGGCCATGCTAAATTGCCCATAGCGTTAGGTAAAGGGGTAAATGTAGGGGAATGGATGGGTTGCGCTTCGGCGAGTCGGTGTGGACTTGTTGGGCTGAAGGGCCTGTTTCCACACTGTAATGTAATCTAATCTAAATAATGAGAAGCACAAATAGGGCAGATTGTGAGGATCTTTTCATCACAACAGACGTGTCTAAGACCAGAGAGTATAAGGTTAAAGTGAGGAGGAAATAGTTTAGAGAGGATCTGAAGAAAGATATTTCACCCAGAGGGTGGTAGAAATGTGGAATATTCTATCTGAGAGGGAGCTGAGGGCAGGTACTCTCATAACATTTAAGAAGCGTCTGAATGAGCACTTACAATGCCAGTGTATAGGAGGCTGTGGACGAAGTGCAAGCAAATGGTATTAATGTGGTTTGGTGTTTGTTGTTTGGCATAGACATAGTGTGGCAAAGTGCTGTTTCTACATTGTATAACTCCATGACCCTATATCCTACAGAACCTTAGCATTCCCATCCTTTTAATTCTTCCTTCATAATATTCAACATTGGAGGTAGGGAGATGATATGAACAAGTCCTTCTCATCTCTGAAGCAAAATGATCCAGCTTAAATGGAATATGGTTAGGATCAGCTCAATTCCCCTCTCTCTTTGCACCCTTACATAAAAAACCCTGAAATCTGGGATTATTATATTTCCGGCTGATGGCTGTGGTTAGCCAGTTAAGTTTATATGTATATGCTGAATAATTGAGGCACAAGATTTATCATCAGTACTGTGCTGATGAAAGTATTCCCTAGTTCTGCAATGTTACTTTCTGGCCTTGGAGATTAATAGTAATTAATGCTGAATTTAATTACATGAATGCAGTGGATTGATGCAGGCCATATTGTTTGTAATAAGCTACTAATCGCTTCTCTCTGCTCTGCATGTCAAGTTCAAGTCATTCTGAGAGGTTGTAGTGATGGAATGCCAGCTGACAGTGCAAATGGGTTTCTGCTCTTGATTATCAGTCATAACCGTATTAAGGAAAATATCGGGAAATGCAGAATATTTGGATAGAAGAGGTGATTTTGTTGTTGCATAATTCAAAAGCTAACCAGTTGAGGAGGGCAGTGCGCATGGGTTATCTTAACCAAATATATCCACATTCAACAGAATATGCACTATTTATGCAATTGCCCTGTTGTAAAATTCACTGGTAAGTGATGTTCAAGGCTATAATTCAGCCTCTGACTTCTTAGCTGCTAATGACAGGACTGATTCTTTCTTTCTGAATGTCTGTGTAACCTCTTTAACATTCTCAGCATCTGGGATCCCCAGAATCCTGCCACTCCAAGGGATGTGAACAGGATTGCCATGGGAAGAAGACTCACATTAACTGCTATTGCAACAATGAACATTTAATTCAAGTACTTGTAACCCCTTCCCTGTTTTCAGAGAGAACTTTGAAAATCACTAAAACTGAACATAATGCTAACAGGCTGTTCGGATGGAAATTGCAGCTGTATAACTGTGTTTCATAAATCCTAAATTGACTACTTTTAATTTTCTCTGAAACTGAACATGATGAGGTATGTTAAGGTGACAGTGTGTGTGTGTGTCTGTCTGTCTTCTGAGATGCAGATGGATCTGGGTGTTCTAGTGTATCATTCAAAAAAGTTAGTCTACAGATGCAGCAAGTAATTCAGAAAGCTAATAAAATATTATCTATAATATGAGAGGCATTGAATCAAGAGTAAAGAAGCCAAAGTTTAAGCAAGGATATGAGCTTTGGAGGCAATTCAGAGAAGGTTTATGAGATTAATACCTAGAATGAGCAGGCTCACTTATGAGGATAGTTTAGATAGACTGGGCTTGTGTCCATGGCGTTTGGAAATGTAAAAGGAGAGTTGATTGAAATATATACGATCCCAAAGGGTCTTGACAGAGTGGATGTGGAGAGGAACATAGAACAATACAGCGCAGAACAGGCCCTTCGGTCCTTGATGTTGCGCCGACCTGTGAACTATTCTCAGCTCTTCCCCTTACACTGTCCCAAAATCATCCATGTGCTTATCTAAGGATTGTTTAAATCTCCCTAATATGGCTGAGTCGCCTGTTATGTGAGAATCTAGAACTAGGGGGTCACCGTATAAAAATCGGGTGTCACCCTATTAAAACAGGTGAAAGTCATGTCATGAAGCTTTTGGAGCTCTGTTCCTGAAAAGATGATAGAAACAGAGCCCGAGAATATTTTTAAAGCAGAGATGGATAGTTTCTTGTAAAACAAGGGCAATTATCAGGGATTAATGAGAATGCAGAGTTAAGTTACAATCAGATCAGCCACGACTATCTTGAATGGCAAAGAAGATTCAAGGGGCAGATTCTGGTCTGGTTTTGGTCCTAACTCATATGTGCATATGCTTGTATATTCTGCCTCCATCTCAACCTGCCTCCACATGTTTTTTTGGAAAAATTCTTACATTTACTTGGTTGCCAAATGGTTGAGTTAGGGGAGTCAGTAGCCAAGAGCATCACAGGGATGGACCTGTTTCAATCACATTACATAATCAACTGAAGCCTACTTAAGTGCAGTCATGAGAGCTTTCACAACAACCTCCGGAACAGCTGTCATTGTCCCTGGGTTAGTCTGAAGATTGTTTCCTGTGCAGAAATAATTGCAAAAAGCGGTTGGGAAACTGATGTGCTTTACGAAAAATCAGCAAATATGAAAACTTAATTATGAGACATTCACTGCATCTGCTCAACCATGAGCACTATAACTGGAAGCAGGACAGGTCAGTGGGTTGGAAATCTGAGTTTCTGCCTGATAATCCTATACTCCAGTAATTTCACAATCATTGCTGATGGTGAAACTGTAGTTCATGTCAGCAAAGAAACTAAAGATTTCCCCAGCCATCAATCATTCAGTTCTTGCAATCATCCTATCAGCATTTGGAAAGGTTGGGTTCTTCTGGAAGATTTTGAAAGGGGACCACTGCAGATTTCTTCCACGCTCCATGTAGCAATTGTGGCTGTAAACACTGTCCTGGGACAGATCCTTAGGAATGGCAAGAAGAGAAGGTGGAATTACTTGCATTACAAAGAAGGTTTGAGTTTGCATAGAGTTTAAGGATATTTCATTTTTTGTGCATTGGCCTAACCTCTACAAATGGGAAAGCAAACATTGATCTTTAAGTAACACCTTAAATACATTAAATTTATGAGTCGTAGACTGGCAGATGTGAGAATGAACTTTTAAAAGCCTACAATTTCCAGTTTCCTCAAACCAAAATCAGCAATTATTTCAAATATAGAATAAAGACAGAAATTGCTGGAAAAACCAGCAGGTCTGCCAGTATCTATGGAGAGAAATCCGAGTTAACGTTTCAGGTCCAGTGGCCCTTCTTCAGTGACTATTTTACCTGTCACAGAGCGAAAGTAACCTCCAGTAAAGCAGATCCTCAGCACCATTCTGAGATAAATCCCAATCCGTCAATTGACTGTTTTATTAACAGCTGTTGTTTACTGCCATCATAACATTGACATTTAATTGAGAATCACTAAATGCAAAAGTACAGGAGATATGAGTGTCCTGGTAATATTAATGAATTGGGTAGTTCAAAAAGCTGGAACAATAGAGTCATAGAGATGTACAGCATGGAAAAAGACCCTTCGGTCCAACCCATCCATGCCGACCAGATATCCCAACCCAATCTAGCCCCACCTGCCAGTGTCTGGCCCATATCCCTCTAAACCCTTCCTATTCTTCTACCCATCCAAATGCCTTTTAAATGTTGCAATTGTACCAGCCTCCACCACTTTCTCTGGCAGCTCATTCCATACCCGTACCACGCTCTGCGTGAAAACATTGCCCCTTAGGTCTCTTTTTTATCTTTCCCCTCTCACCCTAAACCTATGCCCTCTAGTTCTGGACTCCCCGACCCCAGGGAAAAGACTTTGTCTATTTATCCTATCTATGCCCCTCATAATTTCGTAAACCTCTGTAAGGTCACCCCTCAGCCTCCGATGGTCCAGGGAAAACAGCTCCAGCCTGTTCAGCCTCTCCCTATAGCTCAAATCCTCCCTCCCTGGCAATAACCCAAGAAAGTTTGAGAATTTGAACGTTTTTTAAAACATTAAATTCATTCATGGGATGTGGGCATTGCTGGCTAGACCAGCATTTATTACCCATCCATAATAGACTTGGTGGTGAGCTGCCTTCTTGAACCATAATGTGACGTGCAGGTGTTGGACTGGGTGATTTTGACCTTCTTGAACCACTGTAGTTCAGGTGGTAAGGCACCCAGAATGCTGTTAGGGAGGAAGTTCCAAGATCTTAACGCAGTGACAATGAAGAAGTTTCAAATCAGAATGGTATGTGGCTTGGAAGGGAAGTTGCAGGGGTTGGTGTTCACATGTAGCACCTGCCCTTCTGGATGGTAGTTGTTTAGAAGGTGCTGTTGAAGGAACTTGATGAGATGTTGCAATGTGCCTTATAGATGGTGCGAGGTAATTACATTATATAACCGTGGTGGAAGGAATGGATGTTGATGGTGTTAGACTGAATGTCAGTCAGGTGGGCTACTCTATCCTGCATAGTGTAAGGCTTCTTCTTGAAGCTGCACTGATCCAAGAGAGTATTCCATCACATTTCTGATCACGCATTGTAGATAGTAGACAGGCATCAGGAAGAAAATGAGTGAGTTACTGACTAGTGAATACCCAGCCTCTGGCCTGCTCTTGTAGCCGCAGTATATGTATGACTAGCCCAGTCTCATTTCTGGTCAATGGTAATCCGCAGGATGTTGATAGTGGGTAGAGTCAGTGATGGTAATGCTATTGAATGTCAAGGGTTACATTCTCTCTTGCTGGATACAGTGATTGATCAGCACTTATGTGACACAAATATTATTTGTCACTTATCAGTCCAGGTCTGGTTACATTTGGACATGGACTCCTTCAGTATCTGAGGAGTCAGGAATGGTGCTGAACATTGCACAATGAACGTTGGTCATCCCTGTGTCTGACCTAAAGTCATTGATGAAGCAGCTGAAGATGCTTGAGCCTAGGACACTACCTGGAGGAATTCCTGCAGAGATAAGCTGTTGCTGAAATGATTGACTTCGACAAGGTATGACTCCATCCAGTGGAGAGCTTTCTTCTTGACTCTGCTTTTGCTAGGAGTTCTTGATGCCAATCTTGGTCAATTGCTGCCTGATATCATAGGTAGAGACAAAAAAACTACAGATGCTGGAATCCAAAGTAGACGGGCAAGAGGCTGGAAGAACACAGCAAGCCAGGCAACATCAGGAGGTACAGAAGTTGACATTTCGGGACAACACCTTTTCTTCTGCCTGGGCACTCTACAACCCGGAGGACTCAACATTCAGTTCTCCAATTTCAAATAATCTCTCTCCCCCGACTCCCTTACCAACCTCTTCCCCCTCCCTGTCACTGCTCCCTAGCACCATCTGATCCATTCCTCCCATTGACCAACCAGGTCATATCCTCTACTTGTCTTCACCTATCCCCATCTCACTATCCTGCCCCACCTCCCCCTTTATCTGCAGCTTCCCCCACACCCAAGAGCTGAAGAAGGGTTATACCCAAAACGTTGACCTCTTCACCTCCTGATGCTGCCTGGCTTGCTGATATCATAGGTAGTCATCCTCAGCCTCCTCTGGAGTCCAGCTCATTTGACACTGATTGGATCAAGGCTGTAATGAGGTTTGGAACTGAGATGGCCTGGTGGAACCCAAACTGAGCACAAGTGAGCAGGTTAATGCTGAATATGTGCTGTTTGGTAGCACTGTCAATGACAGTGATGATTTGGGAGTAGATTGAAGAACCAGTTATTGGTTGGATCAGATTTATCCACTGTTGTAGACATGACACATCTGAATAATTTTCTATTTTGCTAAGTAGATGCCAGTGTTGTTTAAAAACATTTGGAAATAACTAGTTGGTGTCGGTATGGTGAAAATGAAGCTGTTGAACTGTCATAAAATGTCAACTCATTCATTAATGTCCTTCAGGGAATCCAGGCCAATATTTGTTCTTGAATTCTTCTGAAATATTTTAGCAAGCTATTTTATGGTATCATCCCTTACTGAGGGGAATTAATGATATTTTTATGATGAAATATAATTTAATGTGTTTTGTGGACTTGATTTTGAAGAACTGTGAGTATTTCTCCTTCGTCAATAATGCTCCCTTAGTTTTTTGAATGTTTTTATTTCTCAGGCACCAATCCTCAGAAAGGGAAAAGTAAATGGAGATTTTGTTTTGCTCTTTGAATTCCAGTTTTCATCTTGCAATTCACTTTGTTAGTGATTCAATGTTCGGCATTGATCACGAGGAAGAGTGGCCTCCTTCAACAACCCTTCCATCTTACTCCACAAGATCATCAACCTGCTCACCAGCAGGTCATTTGATGAATTACTGAGAAAAACATTTAGCTGTGAAAGTGATTGGGCAGCATGGTGAAGATTAATCCTTTCAGTAAGCTGAGTATGAACCCTAGCAGACTGCGAAAGGTTAGTGGGGAAACACGTGGAACCTGTAAACGTGTCTACAGTTAATGGAATGATTGCTAACAGATCATTGGTTAAGGGATGTCTTTCTTCAGCCTTCTACTCTAGTTTCTCAACACATTAAGAACTCAATTTATCAGATTTTAAGATGCTTAGATCATTACATAGCATCTGGAGGACTGATTATTTTTAGTATCAATTTTCAGTCAGCGCTATAAACGTGAATTGGAAAAAATAAAAAAAGGGAGAGATTTTCATTCCCTTTTTCCGCTCTTGTGACTATATGTTCCTATGAGATGACTTAAGATAGATGGTTTAAGGAACAATACATGCTTGTGATTTCTTCTAAACAATGAAACTAGAGCTGATGCTGAGATTGAGGAAGTTACTGTTGCTTGGGTCTAGTTCTGTGATGTTGGCTATTGTCCAGTATCCCCGACCAGTTTTCATCTCTGCATTTAGATTGTGAGTGTCGTCAGGATATTTGGCCAAATATCACATCACAGTTGAACCCACCCCTTGTCCAAATGTAGTGGATAATTTTGCCTTAAGTTTTTAGTATAAAACACACAGATTTTACTGTTAAATGCTTGCCTGCATTCTTAGTTCCATGGAGAAAAAGCTGTTTCTGCCTGTTTGGGGAGAAGTCCATCCAGAAGATGTGAAAATAATATTAAATTTAATGCCAAGCCATTCAGGGGTGATGTCAGGAAGCTTTTCTTTACACAAATGGTAGTGGAAATTACCTCCTACAAAGAATGGCTGAGATTGAGGATCAGTTGAAAAGAATAGCAAATATTAAACGGATGGACTTTGGTGGGAAGGCTCTGAAGGGATCTGGAATCAGTACAGTACATAGATGGGGATAAAATACATAGTAGCCTAATTGAATGGCAGAACAGGCTGGAATAACCGAATGGTCTCTACTGTTCTCACTTATTCATCGTCTTCAGTTGAAGGGAAAAGCTGGGAGGTAGTTCAAAGGGTGTTGAGGTAACACTCCACACAATCAGCCAAAGTCAAAATTAACCTTCCTTAGAGATCACTGAACACCATTTTAAGGGTGTCAAAGTTTTACATGGAGACTGACACCAAAAATATGGCTCAGAATGAGATCAGTTAGCACAGCCTGGGGTGCTCACTGCTCAGATAAATTCCCAGTAGTCCGTGTGATGGCTGTCTGAGAGCTCAAGCTAGATTTTCATTCCCATCATAGTTGTTCTTTTGTACATCCTCACTCAATTTCCTTCCCATTTTTTTCATCAGAAATTAATGGGGGTTGCGCATGGTTCATTCCCACTCCAAAGTGTTTTGAAACCAGCTTTAGGGCCCCATCTATGTCTAGCTCAGTTCAATTAATTCAACATACCCTGGGAGATCTAACCAGGAATTTCTTCCAGATCTGTAAGAACCAAAAGTACACCAGGTGAGGTCTGCATCCAGGTTAGATATGATTTCTGTTATTGCCCTGAAATATTAAATTCCAAATGCTAAAAGGTCATTCATCAAAAAAAAGTTTTATCTTAATTTTTGTGGAGGGCGAAAACCCACCTCTTATTTTTGCCATGATAATTTTTGTCAAATACTGTGTTTTCTCAAAAATCGCTAATGTGGGTTTTCCATTCACAGACTGTATCCCGTTGTTATTTTGTTCTGTATTGTAAAACCACAGAGAGTCTCACAGCACTTCACCCAGTATTGTCAGATCTGATTATTTTAACTACCTATTTACTGCACTGTTATTGAACTTTGTCCTTTTACCCACGCACTATTCCATAACTAAATGACAATGAACTCTTTATTTTGCTTTTTGTTCACTTGCTCAGCCAGACATTTAAAATTCGAGCGTGGCCTCTCTTCATAATTATTAACTTTATGTATTCTTTCTTCAACTTCTAAACTAAAGTTTTCACTTTTCACCTTCCCAAATCAACTATCAAACCCATATTCATCCAACTGCCATGTCTGCAAGGAGCACACAGGCTTCTGATTGCCATATCTTACAAAGGGGCGTTTGCAGAAAGAAGCTGCATCTTACCATGTGACTGCTCTCCTAACAGTGTTGCTTTATTATTTAGAAATTTTACGATCTCCCCTGCAATATTATGGATGTTAGCTGTCCATTGATAGAGTGGGACTGTATGCTATTATAGTTAATAATACCTGTATATCTTTGGATGGCCATGGTTTGGTTGATAAATAATGGGTAATGGTGCAGGATAAATTACCTTTCTCTCTGCTAATGATTGCTTGAGGCCACTCATGCCAGGCATGACCAGATGGTGGCCACTTCGATCATACAGTTGTCAGGAATTCCCCAGAAATACATTAATCATGCAGTTGTTGTGTTGCCATGTTTCAGCATGAAACCTGCTTTGCTGTCATTGCAGTTTTTGTGTGTCAAAGCACCCTATCCTGTCTAGGCTGTACTCAGCTCTGGGCTCTGATTTTAGACTGAAGATGGCATTCATCAGGAAATGAAACAATGAGCAGGATGTTGGTTAGGGTTTTCCTGGCTTCCCCCTCTTTTGTTCCAAAATATAGCACCTTTTCCTGTACCAGGTTTCTCAACTCACTGAAGTAGCTCTACCTCACATGCACATACACACAGGCAAGCATACAGACTCACCCTCTCCCTCTCTCCCCCTCCCTCTCTCCCTCTGTATTCAAAAAGAAGAGGAAAAGACATGAAGAGATAAATTAGTAGGGAAAATTATGTGTGCTCAAACTGTCCAGTACAGAAAGGAGAATGTCCAATGAAAAGTTTATCATATATCATGTGGAATTGGAGGATTGTACAGTGCAGAAACAGGCCATTCAGCTCATTGCACCTGTGTTGGCTCTCTGAATTAGCTATCCAATTAGTTGCACTCCCCTGCAATTGTCCCATAGCCCTGCATTATACTGTAGCTCAGAATAACCCAGCACCTCAAAATGAACCAGGATATAGGGCGGAAGAGGGAACCTTCAACAAGTAAGAAGTTATTTTAAACCAGATATTAGAAAGAAATTCATCACTGAAATGGTTATGACTGATCTGTCAGAAGCAGTAATACAATCAAAAGCATTGGGTGTGATCAAAATACAGCTGACCATTATAATGGGGGAGATAAGAGTTTTGAAACAATGAGTTGAATGACTTCCATTCATGCAGAGAGAAAGCAGAGTTAACGTTTTGGGTCCAGTGATCCTTCTTCAGTTCTGAAGAAGTGACTGTTCTTCAACTGTGATTCTTCTCCACAGATGCTGCCAAACCTGCTGAATTTTTCCAGCAATTTCTGTTTTTGTTTCTGATTTCAGGTATCTGCAGTCTTGTTTGAGTAGCATTCATCTTTGACATTTCTTCAGCCATACAGTTAAAATTGAAATACAGCTCAATCTGTGAAAATGCAAAATGAAGTGTTTTCCTTTCCTTGCTGTCGTGGGGAAAATTCTGGGCTTCGGTGAAATAAGTTGCTGAAAATGCCTAAAAAGTCTCATTGTTGAAGCTCTGCCATTGAACATTATGTACCAGTCGTTTTCAGTTTTAATCCCTTGCGGAGTGAAGTTGAAATGTTTGCAAAGCGTTTGCACCTTGATGCTTGTTTATTTCAGATTATGTAAAGTGTGTCATACAGAACATACAAAATGGCACTCAATGTCAGGGGTTTTCAACTAAACCATAGTGACAGTCCCACAGATTAGTGGCTAACTAATCTAATCCCACAGGAAATGTGAAGAATCATCATTGACCATTTTAAGAATTAACTTAATTTCTCTCCACCGGTAATGCCTTACCTGCTGATTATTTCCAATACTTTCTGTTTTTATTTGACAAAATGTTGATCGAGGTTTTCTCACACATTAACCCTGTAAAATTAATGACTATCAGAAGATCCAGAATGGCTCTACACAAGAAGTTATACAGCACATATCGAAGGACACCTCTTGGCTATCGTTCATATGCTGTGTCTTTAGTTGAGATAGCCAACGGAACTTCCTCCCCCACTCTTTCCCTCGTAGTCCTGCAAATTTTGTTCTTTTCAAGTATTCATTATCCAATTTGCTTTTTAAAATTAATCTACTACCACTGCCATTTCAAGCAGTGCATTCCAAACAAGCCACCATTTTAGAAAATAATCCTCATGTTGTCTGTGGATCGTTTGCCAATCACCTTAAATCTCTGTCCTCTGATTATGAACTCTTCTCTTACTAGAAACCTATTTAATCTTGCACAGTTTGAACACCCTGATCAAATGTCTGAGCAGGAGCAAATTACACAGATGCCAAAATCTGTACTGAAAACAAAAGGGGTCAGGCAGCAACCATGGAGGGAAAGTGCCTCTTGCTGCTTCCACTCAAAGGAAAGTAACCCCAATTTCTCTAGTCTCCCCACATTCACTGAAGTCCCTCACCTCTGGTGCCATTTCATAAAATCTCTCTGTGTCCTCTCAAGGACTTGAAACCTTTCTTTAAGTTGCTGGCAGCTAACCAACAATGAGTAAGGATTTGGCTAAAACATCTCGGATTTCACTTTAAGACGGTGCATATAGTCATGTTGCTGAGCTTTGCATATGACCTGAAAGAAGCAACAGACGTGAAAATAGGATTCAAAGGATAAATTTCAGAGGAGAAGCATCTTCCTCTCCGATTGTATTCCATTACTAATTGATTTGCACTAATGGCCATATCTGATCTGTGTTTATCGATACAGAAACATTAAATTACTCCAAAAGCTGTCAATAAATCTGCTGCAATAATATCCTCCCAATCACACAAAAAGCTTTTCCACCTCAACCAATTACTTAAACTGTGTAATAAAAGCTCTGTGAAACAATAGAAAATGAAATTGTTTATGCTGTTTCACGTCTGAAATGTTTTTATTGTTCATCTATTTTGATATTTGAGCACTACCCGATCCTCTTCCCCACTCTCCGACTGCCCAGTGTGTGCCCAGGTGGCAACTTTGTAAATTTTTTTAATCAACCTATGACAATCTCTGGAGCAGGTGGGACTCGAACCCAGGCCTTCTGGCTCAGAGGTAGGGATACTACCACTGCAGCCTCTTTGTAGGCCTCTGGCAATCACTAATTGCACCTGAAGATAATGAAGCATTTGAGATCAAATGAGAGCAAGTCTTCTGCTGTTTTAGGAATTCCCTTGCTTGGCACCTAATTTCAATGCCTGAGTTGTGCAAGTCCTCAGTACCATTATTCTACCTTACAATCATAAACCAGACAGCACACAAGGAAGACATTCAACCCAACAAGCTCAAGTTTTACTCCGAACCCTCCCTGAATCTTCTGTCGATTATATCAAATCAACATCCTGGCAGTTACCACTGACCAGAAACTGAACTGAATTAGCTGTGTAAACTCTGTGGCTACAAGAACAGGTCAGAGAGTTGGAAATCTTCAGTGAGTAACTCCACCACCCAAATATTTGAAACAACTATGCAGCCATGCTGTTCGTGAAGCTCTTGCAAATGTTACATTTAGGCAGCACCAAACTTGGCCCAAATGCTGAACCTAATCTTTGTCTTAAAAAAATACATTTTGACTATTTTGGATTGATGAATAGAGATTCATTCTGAATTTTACATCAGAATAAAGTTACATCCCACATCTTTTCTGTGTTAGCTCTGAAACCACATGGACCTTTAGTTGGCGAGGGAGAAATTTAGGAGTCTATCTAGTGACTGTCCTCTTGCATGACCTCTTTTTGCTCATGCATAAATATGG
This sequence comes from Chiloscyllium plagiosum, assembly GCF_004010195.1. Taxonomy (NCBI): domain Eukaryota; kingdom Metazoa; phylum Chordata; class Chondrichthyes; order Orectolobiformes; family Hemiscylliidae; genus Chiloscyllium; species Chiloscyllium plagiosum. The sequence continues at coordinate 2,166,164 of NC_057754.1, forward strand.
GCATTTTCAGAGAGAATGATTGATGTGATTCTAATGTCTTCCTTGGTTGCTATCCTGCCAACACTCACTGTCCCGATTGAGTGAGCTTAGCTCACATTGAAGTGCTTCCCAACCAGAAGTACCTATAAGATTGACAGATAAAATTAGCAATAGCAGCCCTCAAACGATAATTGAAACACAGCTCTTCAAGTACAGAAACTTCCCTTCATCCTGCCTTAGCCCCAGTCTCAGTAGACTGCACCAGTGTAATAAACTCATATTCCAGTCACTCATTTTGCCATTACTAGTCAAACGTTAATTAAAGATTTGGTTCAGAGCTATGGTCTGCACTCACCTGAACTTGGGTTAAGATGGATCTCATGTAGCATTCATGGAGAGCAATGCTTCAGCCACACTTATTCCATTGGTCTGGTTCAAACTGAGACCTTTAGGAAGGAGGTGAAGAGAGTTCAAAAGAGTTTTACAACGATGACTCCAGGAATGAGAAACTTCAGTTATGATGCTAGATGAGATAAATTAGAGCTCTGCACCTTGGACAGGCAAAGGCTCAGCGCTGATTGGATTGAAGTTTTGAAATGAGGAAGCTCGATAGAGTTAACAGGGAGAACATTCTCCTGTTCATAAGCTGACAAAGACTTAAAATGTTTTGCACAAGTTGAAATGTAGTTTGAGCAATTTTTTTTCTCAGATTGTGATTTAAGTCTGGAATACATTGCTGAGAAGTTTTGGAGGCATGTTCAATTGAGGCAGTGAAGAGAGTGTTCGAAGATTGATTGTTTCCACTCAAATAATGTGCAGGTTTACCTGGAAAAGATGGGAAGATGGAACTAATTCATAATGCTTATTCAAAGAGATGGCACTGCGCAATGGACTGAATGGGTGCCTTCTCCACTGTAACAGTTGTGATTCTATAACTCATTGCCCCACTCAGTGCCTTTGCTTAATCTTAGCTTCTGCTGAAAGTTGATTTCTTTTCATTAGATTGCTTTTGATGGGAGCTAATAGGTGGCTTTGTAACAGTGAAATGTTCCTCTTGGGAATGCGTTCTGGCAGTTTTAAGAATGTTAAGAGCAATTGTAGTGGATTTTTCCTTTCATTCAGAAAATTGCAGTTTGAGTAGAGACTTGTACATCTAGGTTGACACTCCCAATGCAATAGTAGGGGATAGAGGAGTCCAAAGGCCTTGTTTGCAGAATGTATTGAATCGCATATGTGCAAAGCTCAGGGCAATGGCAGAACTGTTAAAATCTACTTTTTTATACCACACCCAGATTGAACAACTTCGGTAGTTTAATTAAATTTACGTTTCATACCTGTGACATTAATTAAAATGCATTGTACCTGGTTATATATGACTTCTACAAGTTTTAAGTCTGACATGCAATTAAAAGAAAATGATTTTAATGTTAGCTGTTATTTTCTGCCCTGGGGCCAACCCTTAGTGACTTTCTGATATCAACCATCTTTCCAATTTGCTGTTCTGGTGTGAACGTTCGCAGATTGCCTGAAGACCCAGTTGCTGAACCTGAAGCCAATCCTGTCAAACACACCATAGCATGGTGACCAGATAAGGAGCAGGAAGAACCTTGACCAGGGAGTGAAGCCCACTGCAAGGAGCTGACTCTAGCATTCCAACTGCTGTCACAGCTAAGACCAGCCATCCCAACAAACAGCAGGAGTCAGACCTGCAGCCAACTGGACTTTGTAAGTTTTTTTTGAGTGGCACGCTGGCTCAGTAGTTAGCACTACTACCTCACAACGCCAGAGACCCAGGTTCAATTCCTTCCTCAGGCGACCGTCTGTGTGGAACTTGCACATTCTCCCTGTGTCTGTGTGAGTTTCTTCTGGTGCTACAGTTTCCTCCCACAGTCCAGAGATGTGCAGGTTAGGTGGATTGACCTTGGAAAAATGCAGGGTTACAGGGATAGGGTAGGAGGTAGGGAGGATCGGTGTGGACTCATTGGGTCAAATGGCCTGCTGTCACACTGTAGGAATTCCATGATTCTGACCCCCACAGCCTGACCATCATTTACGAAGCACAAATCATGTGTGTTAGGAATTATGCCTCACTTGCCTGGATGAGTGCAGAAAGAATAATTATTATCTAAATGTGAGTGATTGCAGAGCTCTGAGATGCGGAGAGATCTAGGTGCCTAGTGCACGAATTGCAGAAGGTTAGTGTGCATGTATAGCAAGTAATCAGGGAAGTGGCTAGAATGTTATGTTTCTTGTGAGGGTAATTGAATGTAAGAGTGTGCAGGTAATGCTTCAGATATATAGGGTGTTGGTGAGGTCACATCTGGAGTACTATGTACAGGACTGGTGCAATATAGGTTGGTTGGCGATTTGGTAAGATCACAATCAGAATATTAATGAAGTGCATTGGGCCATCAACAATGACCTTAACAAGTGTTAACCATTGTCAACTCGCTGCTGCGTTGTGTGAATCTCACTATGTTGCTTGTGAAAAACATAAAAGATGTGGCGAGATGATCTTGATGTTAAGATGCACCTCAGAGGATATCTTGGCTGATTCCAGCAGACATTTCAGCACAGCCCACATTACTTACATCCCTGCTTCAAAATGACCGAGACTGGGAATTGAATAATCAAAGATATTTAACCTGTAGATACAACTGGCAAAAAGGAAAAGGTGTTGTACTGATAAGTTATGCAATCAGTATATGAATAAGGGAGGATCTCAAAATGCTTAAAGAAATAGACAGGCTCGACGTTGGTAAGGTGTTTCCCCTGATTGAGGAGTCTAGATTCAGGGACACAATTTCAAGCCTGTCCATCATCTTCAATATAAAGGATATTCCACTTAGAACCGAGTTGAGGAGAAATTATATAATTGAAAGGGTTGTGAAACTTGGAAATTCTGTGCCCAGCATAGCTGTGGAAGCCGAATTGTTGAAGATATTTGAAGTACGGACTGACAGATTTCTAAATGGCAATTATATGAAGGGATATGGGGACAGTGTGGGAAAAGGGAACTTTTGTGGATAATCAGCCATGAAAATATTGAATGGTGGAGCAGGCTAGATGAGCTAAATGGCCTACTCCTGCTCCTATGTTCCTATACATCTTCTCATTATTGATCCTCCTACAGTAAAGCCAGTTTCTCTCTATTTGCCACATCAAAACTTCTCCTAATCGTAAGCAATTTTATTAATATTCCTTTATCCTTTTCTGTTCTAAGGACCACCCTGAAATTAAAAGCCCCTGTCTATTCAGCCTCTTCCTATAGTTGAAATCCTCCAACCCTGGCAACATCCTTGTAAATCTTTCCTGAACCCTTTCAAGTTTCAGAACATCCTTCCGATAGGAAGGAGACCAGAATTGCACTCGATATTCCAACAGTGGCCTAATCAATGTTCTCTGCAGCGACAACATGACCTCCCAACTTCTATACACCATACTCTGACCAATAAAGGAAAGCATACCAAATGCCTTCTTCACTATCCTATTGACCTGTGACTCGACTTTCAAGGAATTATGAACCTGCACTCCAAGGTCTCTTTGCTCAGCAACACTCCCTCAGATCTTACCATTAAGTATATAAGTCCTGCTAAGATTTACTTTTCCAAAATGCGGCACCTCACATTTATCTAAATTAAACTCCATTTGCCACTCCTCAGCCCATTGGCCCATCTGATCAAGATCCCGCTGTGCTCTGCGGTAACCTTCTTCACTGTCCACTACACCTCTAATTTTGGTGTCATTCTCAAACTTACTAACTATACCTCCTATGTTCACATCCAAAACATTTATATAAACGATAAAAAGCAGTGGACCAACACCGATCCTTGTGGCACTCCACTGGTCACAGGCCTCCAGTCTGAAAAACAACCCTCCTCCACCACCCTCTGTTTTCTGCCTTCGAGCCAGTTCTGTATCCAAATGGCTAGTTCTCCCTGTATTCCATGAGATCTAACCTTGCTGACCAGCGTCCCATGAGGAACCTTGTCAAACGCCTTACTGGAGTCCAGATAGATCACGCTCACCACTCTGCCCTGATTAATCCTCTTTGTTACTTATACAAAAAACTCAATCAAGTTTGTGAGACATGATTTCCCACGCAAAAAGCCATGTTGACTATCCCGAATCAGTCCTTGCCTTTCCAAATACATGTAAATCCTGTCTGTCAGGATTCCCTCCAACAACTTGCTCACCACCTACGTCAGGCTCACCGGTCTATAGTTCTCTAGCTCGTCCTTACCACCTTCCTTAAATAGTGGTACTGCGTTAGTCAACCTCCAGTCTTCTGGCACCTTACCTGTGACTATCGATGATACAAATATCTCAGTTAGGGACCCAGCATTCACTTCCCCAGCTTCCCCCAGAGTTCTTGGGTACACCTGATCAGGTCCTGGGGATTTATCCACTTTTTTGCATTTTAAGACATCCAGCACCTCCTCCTCTGTCATATGGGCATTTTTCCAGATGTCACCATTTACTACTCCGCATCCTACTATTTTCCATGTTCTTCTCCACAGTAAACGCTGATGCAAAGTACTCGTTTAGTATCTCCCCCATCTCCTGCAGCTCCATACAAAGGCCGCCTTGCTGATCTTTGAGGGGCCCTATTCTCTCCCTAGTTACCCTTCTGTCCTTAATGTATTTACTATATTCTTTCAATTTGCCTTCCTTTTCTCCTCAAGGACACAGTTCCTGTCATGTAATATTTTAGATTAGATTACTTACAGTGTGGAAACAGGCCCTTCGGCCCAACCAGTCCACACCGTCCTGCCGAAGCACAACCCACCCATACCCCTACATTTACCCCTTACCTATAGCGAAGTTACCATTCTATGGATCAGTCCTGAACACATAAGTGAGTCTGCCACTTCCATATAATGCTGTGTCTTTCAGGAGCAAAGTTTTTAGGACGTTAAACTAAAATCCCATCTGTTCTCTCAGGTTTGTCCTTCAAACAACAGCGCATAAAGTAAGAAAAAAATAACTGCAAATTAGAAAATTGCACTCTGTGGATACTGCGGACCGATGAACTCTCTTTGAGCTATATTTTTAATATTTTTCTTATTCTTCAAGTTATTCAAACTGGCGCTGGATGGTAGTAATAGTGGAAATGCTTTTCAGTGTATTTTACTGCTTTTCTCATTGTAAAATACACATAACAACAATATAATAAATGATAAATTATGTACGATGCAGATCAGGTTCAATAATTCATAGGAAATTGCCTTCACACACCTTTCCCATATTTGTGCAATACAAAGCGTTATTGAGTTGGGTGCTGTTTGTATGCTATTTTATATCATGTACAAGGAAACTGGTATAACACTAAAATAAAAATATCAAAAATGGCAAAGAGAATGACCAGTTAATAATCAACAAGGTTTTATATCACAGGATAGGTTTAGGTTAGTAAGGCCCCTCTGTCCCCTGATTCGAGGATATTGAGGTCCTTTATCATATCCAACTTACAGACCAGGTAAGATCAGCTTGTACTGTCCTTGAACCTTCTGACAAATGACATTCAAAGTGATAAATGTGAATTTTGATAGAAAGACTAGAGCATGGCTTATGAGTTGGAAAGTGAGTCTAGATGGGGAAGAGAAACAAATGAATCTCAGAAAACAAATGCATCAATCACTAAAAGTTGTGCCTCAGGTTAGCAAGCCCATAAAAAAAAACAAGAATTAGACTTTATTTCTGGAGGAATAGAATTGAAAAGTTGTGCTATCCTTAGATCCCCCTTAGATACTGTGGGCAATTCTAGTTGTCTTATTATAAAAGGGAATATGTAAAGAGCCACTGAAGAGGATACAGAGAAGATTTGCAGGAATAATATAGAATTGTGTGGGGATACATCTCAGGAAAGGATAGTAATGGGAAGAGGCTGGTGTGGAGCTGGAGAACCATGCTCTGGTTGGGCCAAATGGCCTGATTCTGTGTTGGATGTCATAGGTAATTCTAAGTATGAAGCAATATTGAACAGATTGAAGTGCAAGTCATTATCAGGTATATATTAATAATTGTGTAGTACGTAATGTGTGCTTACAAATGAAAATGTATTTGAAAGCTGCCATTATAATATGCTGTTCTATATATTCCATTTTCTCAAAAAATCAGTTTGAGAAAGTTGCAAGGCAATAATGCAATATTGAAATTCATGTAGGGTGTAAACTGGCTGTCACAATGACATGTGAAACCTCAGATTACATTACTGATTTGTTATTCATTACTGTGAATCGATGTATCTATGTTTAATACACTCAGGGCTACCAACAGACGATACTTTACTCTAACACACTATCCATTATCGAGACAGAATTTTCCATGTCATGTTGCCATTATGACACTTCCACATTTTTTTTAACATGACGATTGGAGCTTCTTTGAAATTTTGGAATTAATTAAAAATGTTGCCCTCCCATGCACATTAATCAGTGAACATATTTAGCATACACCTACCAGGGGGTGGTAGACATATGGAACGTGTTGCCTGAGAGGGTGGTGGACTATTTTTGCAAGGTTTGAGAATTGTCTGGGCAAGTACTTTAAATGTTGGGGAATTGTTTCCTGTGGACCAAAAACAGGTAAATGGGATTAATGTAGTTTGCTGTTTCTTGGTTGGCATTTGATAACGTTCTGCATGATAGACTGATTAACAAGGTTAGGTTATGTGGAATATAGGGGGAACTAGCCATTTGGATATAAAATTGGCTAGAAGATAGGAGAGGTAATGGAGGCTGGATTTTCAGACTGGAGGCCTGTGACCAGCGGTATGCTGCAAGGATCAGTGCTTTATGGCAATACAAGCTGCATTTATTGCTATTATGCAAAAACTATGTCCCACAGGCCTAAAGAACGTTGACTGGTGGTGGTTTAAACATGAGGGTCATCATGCATCTGATGAGGGGTGAGGTTGAGAAGGAGGAACCTTCATGATAACCTCAGCTGGTGAGGCAATTGAACCCATGCTGTTGGCGTCACTCTGCATCACAAACTAACTGTCCAGCCAAATGAGCAAACTAAAATTAAACTATCTGGTTAACTAAGACAATACCTGTTTGGTATAGACTCGACAGTGATCTGCCCTTTATCACTGATCTTCATATAAGTCTGGGACACATTTGAGATAAAGGCGGATAGGTAGCTGCCACTTAGAACCCTTACTCAGAACATACTGGTCAGATACCACAAAGTGGCAGTCATAGCGATCAGGCAATTACCACATAACTAATACCCAGGAGTAGAAAGTGAGGAAGAATTGGCAATGGGAAAATAGACATACTTCAACCCATCACACTGACTTGCATCTTTGTCCTATCAAGTGCCTATCCCTCCTCACAGACACTCTGCACGCTGTATCTGGCTTTTCACTACCTACTCCATCAGCTGATCCATTGCTCAGGTTCCCATCCCCCTGCCAATAGAGATTAAACCTCCTGAAGAGCTCTAGCACACCTCATTCCCAGGATATTGGTGTCCTCCAGTTCAGGTGCAATCTGTCCTTCTTGTACAGGTCCCACCTTCCCAAAAATGTATACCAATGATCCACATATCTGAAACCTTCTCTCCTACACCAGCCCTGCAGCCACGTTTTCATCTGCACTCGCTCTCTATTCCTAACCTCAATAGCACGGGGCACCGGTAGCAATCCTGAGGTTACTACTCTGCTCGTCCTGCCTTCTAGCTTCCAGAGTAATTCCCTATTTTCTCTTTGCAGGTCCTGCTCCCTTTCCTTTGTAATTGGTACTGATGGCTCCTCTCCCTTCCCCTTAAGAATCCTGTAGACGCGATCCGAGACATCCCTGACCCTGGCACCCGGGAGACAACACACCGTCTGGGAGTCTCACTTGTGACCACAGAATATCTTGTCTGTTCCTCTCACGATTGAATCTTCTATCACTATTGCTGTTCTATTCTCCCCCCTTCCCTCCTGAGCCACAGAGCCAGACTCAGTGCCAGAAACCTGGCCGCTGTGGCTTTCTCCTGGTTGGTCATCCCTCACAACAGTTTCCAAAACGGTATACTTATTATTGAGGGGAATGGCCACAGGGGCTCCCTGCACTGTCTCTCTATTCCCTTTCCCTCTCCCGATGGTCACCCAGCTACCTTTGTCCTGTAACATAGGTGTGACTACCTCCCTGTAACTCCTCTCTGTGACCCCCTCAGCCTCTCGAATGATCTGAAGTTCATCCAGCTCCAGCTCCAATTCCCTAATGTGGTCTGTGAGGAGCTGGAGTTGGGTGCACTTCTCACAGGCAAAGTCAGCAGAGACACTAGTGGTGACCCTTACCTCCCACATCCTGCAAGAGGAGCATGCAACTGCCCTAGCCTCCATCCCCTCTGCTCTAAATTACCAGGAGAGATTGAATGATTGCATTTCACAACCCAGAAACCACTTGAATTGTATCATCCCTACAGAAACCTAAATATCTCTGGGCAGTATTTGTTGATTGTGTTTACTGTCCCACAGTGGCAGAGACTTTCAATAAATGCACAGTATTTTCTGAGTAATAGCGAGTGTGCACTGGAAATGTATTTGAAGAAAAACTTGTTAAGAGACAGATGCCTTAATTTGATATTCAATTTTACAGGTTATAAAGTGCATTTTAAAACGTGGTCATCGTTGGTTGTAGGAACATGGCAACACTAGAGTGTCAGCCTAGATTTTTCTGCTAAAGTCTCTGGAATGAGAAATTAAGCCTCAAACCTTCTAATCAGAGGCAAATGTGCAATCAACTTATATGAGAGAGGAAGGAATAGAAGGATATACTGATTGGATGAGTAAAAATAAGACAGGAATGAGGCTGGTGTGGAGCATAAAGAGGTTGAGTGGCCTCTTTCTGTGATGTAAGCACAGTGTGATCGATTGATAAGGCAATTCTGATAATGTCAAAAATACCATCTGGGATAACCTCACAAAGTTATGAATTTGATGGTCTTGCCAGGTCTCAGCCATGTGACAAGGAACAATCTGTGCATGTGGAACTGATTCACAGTATGTTTAAAGCTGCTCTTGCAGCTTCATAGCAGCTACTTTCCATGAACCTTGCCCTGGACTGTGCCTCTTGTTCCTGAAACAGGACAAACTCAGAAGCACATGATGTTGTCTTTATTGAAAACAATTCTGTAAAATAAAAGTGATCCATGAAAGCTCATCTGTTCACTCAGTTAAGACACTTCCTGCTACACTCCTCGTCCTGTGAGCCTGCCTTTTCTGATGAATGGAGTGCTCTGGTGTTCAGCATATACTGATTGTGCTGCATGTGGGGCAAAAGGATTAAGCTGCAGCCACTACAACATTCAATCTTTTACAAAGTCAGGAAGATCAAAGCAATGGGAATAGACAGAATCAGGATTTTTCTGTGTACACTGCTCAAAAGACTTTGAGTCCCAAACGGATCTAACAGATACACCAGGCAATCACAGTGGAAACTGGAATTGCTGAGATTTGACATTGACAGCAACAAACTTCCCAGGAGATACTGAGCTGCTTGTCTTTCTTCAACATTGTTTTTCTATATTTCCCTCCATTGCTGACAGCAGTTATAAGCCATTTTATAGCTGTTTTCTTTTTACAAATGCTTGCAGCTGCTTTGAAGCATGTTCTGAACATCAGAGGGTGTAGGAGGCAGCTTTATGGAAATGGAAGGACCTTTCTGTTGTGGCATTAGTCTATGTTCTGCAAATTGTGTTCTTTTGATAAAAGTTATAGTTACAGAAAGTACATGTCCAAAGCAAGTCTATTGGAATTTGAGAGAAGAGTTTTCAGTGTAGCCAGATTCACATGTTTATGTTCAGTAGTGGCAATAGCTCTGAACTAGTAAACCAGAGGCCATCATTCTAATCCCAGCCAGCAGAATTTAAATTCAGTTGAGAAATCTGGAAAGTGAAAGCTAATTTTAATAATGGTGACCGCAAAACTTATTATCAGTTGTCGTAAAAATCAATCTGCTTCACTAATGTGCTTTAGGGAAATAAATCTGCCATCCTTATCTGACCTGGTCTTCTTGGGGCTCCAGTTCCCCAGCGATATAGTTTACTCTTAACCATCTGAAGTGCCCCTTGCAAGACATTCAGGATAAAAATAATCTAATTGGGCACAAAAGAGTGGATTTGTTAAGGTAAAATTGTGTTTCACAAACTTGGTTGGTGTTTTATTTTGAGGAGGTTGCTAACCAAGTCAGTAAAGGGGATTCATTGGATGTAGTATAAATGGGTTTTTCTACATGGCTTTTGACAAGATAGGCAGTTAATGAGCAAAATTAAAGAACATAGGATAGGAAGTAATGTACTAGGATGGATTACTGATTGGCTAACAAACAGAAAACAGAGAGTTGGAATAAATGAGTAATTCTTGCATGAACAGATTGAATACTGGAGAACCGCAAAGGTCAGTACTTAGGCCCAGCTGTTCATGAGATATATCCATGATGTCATGGGGATCAAATGTAATATTCCCATTCGCAGAAGATATAAAACTATGCAGGAATATATGCTATGAGGAAGGTGTCACTCAGACTGGAGGGTTTGAGTTATAAGGAGAGGCTGAATAGTCTGGGACATTTTTTCCCTGGAGCATCGGAGGTCGAGGAGTGACGTTATAGAGGTTTATAAAATCATGAGAGACTTAAATAAAGTGAATAACCAAGGTCTTTTTCCCAGGGTTGGGCAGTCCAAAACTAGAGGGCATAGATTTAAGGCAAGAGGAGAAAGAGGATGTTGCATGTATGACACGAACTGCCAGAGGAAATGGTCGAAGCGAGTACAGTTACAACATTTAAAACGCATTTGGACAGGTAACTGGATAGGAAATGTTTTGAGGGATATTGGCCAAATGCAGGTAAATGAGACTTGCTCAGGTTAGGAAACCTGATTGGCATGGGCACGTTGGGCCAAAGGATCTGTTTCCATGCTGTATGACTCTATGGTTTAGGGTGTAGGTTTGCTCGCTGAGCTGTAGGTTTGATATCCAGACGTTTCGTTACCTGGCAAGGTAACATCATCAGTGGCGACCTCCAAGTGAAGCGAAGCTGTTGTCTCCTGCTTTCTACTTATATCTTTCTCCTGGATGGGGTTCCTGGGGTTTGTGGTGATGTCATTTCCTGTTCGTTTTCTGAGGGGTTGATAGATGGCATCTAGATCTATGTGCTTGTTTATGGCGTTATGGTTGTAGTACCAGGCCTCTAGGAATTCTCTGGCATGTCTTTGCTTAGCCTGCCCCAGGATAGATGTGTTGTCCCAGTCGAAATGGTGGGTTTTTTTTCATCCATGTGTGTGGCTATTTTCTAGGGCAATTAGGGATTGGCACAAATGCCAGTAATGTCTCAAACAAGAATAAAGAAAAAATGATATGGAATCTGTTGGATAGAGAAACATTTCACCACAGTTTGTCATCTTATTTTGTTGCTTATTTACTATTTTTGCTGTTCTGTATTCTTTCCTTTCCTGAAGTTTCGAACTGGCCACATTCCAGTTAACTTCCAGGAGCTTGCAGGGACAATTATTATTTGTTTAAGAAGTGTTGGCATGTGTGCACTTTCAGTCAGGATGGCTAAATAGTGCTAATCTATGGGTAACCTGGCTGATCTATCTCTCTCCAACCCTCGACCATGAATCCAACTAACAGCTAACTCAGTACAACCCAGGAAAGTAGCTTGTATAAACTAAGTAGACTGTTAGGGAGTTTGAAGTCTACTTCATGGCTTTTGGAGATTCTCCAAATTAAATGGTGAGGGAGAGGGGGTTCAATACTATTCTGAAGGAATATGAGACAGCAATGTCTTGTGGATGTGGCAATAATTAATATTGAGATGAAAAAGATTTATCTGAAATCGAGTTACAACAACATTTTTTTGTTTTTCATTTGTTTAACCACAGGGAATATCCCACCTAACTGTGAAATGAATCATGATGTTGCATATTGATGTTTTTGCCATTGTTTAGTAAACTTACATCAGTAATTACTTGGAGTTCACTGTTCATAAAGCCCCCCTGCCCCAGGCAGTATTTTCAGCATCAGGTCAATATGGAAGCTAATTAGCTGCAGTTTACTGCAGATTCATTTCTACATTCAGAATATTGATGGATCCAGTGGAGTTGAACAGGAAGAATATTACTTAGAAATGTATTGTCAAGTTAGAAATGGGTTGTTCCACTTTTGAGGAAAATGCGTTTTTCTAAAACTTGACATGGTTTTGAGACTCTAAATGACCAGCCAATATCTGTGGCTGCCGAACATGGTATTGCATGCATCAAGTGGGTTACTGCTTCTCCTAATGTCATGAATAGCTATCACATGAGTGTACCAAGCTTTAACCTGCCAACTTCACCTGCAGCCTTGATTATTGGTCAGTCAGGCAGATCTGAGACTGTTCAAAGATACTCTGAAACCTTTTGATGCATGGCAGCAGTAATAGTCCATGGAATTTGTTAACCATCATTCAAAGTTAAAATCACACAATACTAGACTGTAGTCCAACAGGTTTATTTGGATGTAAAGCTTTTGGAGTGCTGCTTCTTTGTCAGGTGGCCAGTGGGGCAGGATCATAGGACACAGAATTTATAGTAGCTACCCACACTAACTACCGGATGAAGGAGCAGCGCTCCGAAAGCTTGTGCTTCCAAATAGATTTGGACTGTAACCTGATGTATGATTTTTAACTTTGTCCACTCAATCCAACACCGGCACCTCCACATCATTCAAATGGCAACAATTGTCCATCAAGCTACATCACACTAAAATTATCGAGCCCCTTCATAGTCTTAAAGATTTCCATCTGTTCCCAATTCAGTCTTTGCTTTTCTAGAAAAAAAGTGCCCCAGGCTGTTCAACTTTTGCTGTGAGTTAAATGTTTTAAATTCTTGTGAATCTGTGTGGCACCTTCTCTCCAGTGCCTCTGTTATCTTTCCTAATTGGAGATCACAGATGTTGCCGGAACTCCCTGTGTGGTCGAACTTGAGTTCTAATAATGTCTTAATGATGAACAGAGTAAGGGCATAGAAGGAGAGAAAAGCAAGTAAATATTGCAATCAGGATACCACTACCTTGTGAGACATCTTTCTCATGTGCCTACATGTCTGTGAATCGAGAATTACCCTCTTCTGTCCCATAAAGACTACGCAATAAACTTGTAACTCTAAATTGACATCATCCTTAAACCCAGGGACAGCCAACATTAAGCTGTTATTTCATGGATTGCATGCCTACAGGATGATTAGTGTCAACATCTTTTCTGCTACTGATGTAAGATTAGTAAATGACTTGCATTTGCACAGCACCTTTAACACAAGACATTTAGTAGGGGTGTTATTTCAACCAAATTTGACACCATATCATAAAGAGTGATGTTCAGGGCCAGTGGCACAAGAGTCAGGTTTAACTAAACGACAGTCAGGTGGGGTCTCTGGAAACCAGGGCCTAGGCAAGTGAAGACACTACCTTACTTACAGGTGTATGATTGCAGCTAGAGTCGCCTTAGTTCAATATGACTTAAACCTATATTTAGCCATACTGTTTGCCACAAGTCACTGGGAACCTGAAAAAATTTAACTGTGTATGCTTGTATTATTAACTGGTAAGGTGGTTACTCACTTGGTAAGGTGGGTCCCAGTGCCTCTAACTCGCTCATGGATACTCACCTGGTAAGGTGGGTCCCAGTGCCTCTAAAGGCCTCCTGGATACTCACCTGGTAAGGTGGGTCCCAGTGCCTCTAACCAACTCATGGATACTCACCTGGTAAGGTGGGTCCCAGTGCCTCTAACGGCCTCCTGGATACTCACCTGGTAAGGTGGGTCCCAGTGCCTCTAACCAGCTCCTGGATACTCACCTGGTAAGGTGGGTCCCAGTGCCTCTAACTGCCTCCTGGATACTCACCTGGCAATGTGGGTCCCAGTGCCTCTAACCAGCTCATGGATACTCACATGGTAAGGTGGGTCCTAGTGCCTCTAACCTCCCTATGGATACTCACCTGGTAAGGTGGGTCCCAGTGCCTCTAACCAGCTCATGGATACTCACATGGTAAGGTGGGTCCCAGTGCCTCTAACCTCCCCATGGATACTCACCTGGTAAGGTGGGTCCCAGTGCCTCTAACGGCCTCCTGGATACTCACCTGGCAATGTGGGTCCCAGTGCCTCTAACCAGCTCATGGATACTCACATGGTAAGGTGGGTCCCAGTGCCTCTAACCTCCCCATGGATACTCATCTGGTAAGGTGGGTGCCAGTGCCTCTAACCAGCTCTTGGATACTCACCTGGTAAGGTGGGTCCCAGTGCCCCTAACGGCCTCCTGGATACTCACCTGGTAAGGTGGGTCCCAGTGCTCTGAAGACTTATTGAAAAACTCTTGCCTGTTAAGTGGGTCACAATGGTAGGAACATGGAAAATAGAACAGGAGTAGGCAATTTGTCCCCTTTAGCCTGCTCCACCATTGATTTTCATCATGGCTGATCCTCTAACTTAATGTGGGTTCAAAGTTGGCAATACATCATCGTCCCATTCCTGAGATTGGCAAGCTGCTCCTGCTATTAATGATTGCAGGTACAGAATCTGCATAATCATTGTTGAGCAAAGCTTCTGATTCCTGTATTGTCCAATGATATATCCAAAAACATCATTTGTTTCAAGAGAAAGCAAAATATGAGATATTGTAGCTTGTATCTAGTTTATAAACAATGTGATAGAGATAGCAGCTCAGTGCTGTTTATATTCTAGCACTGTAATAGAAAAGTAAATGAATGATTTTATATTTAATAACAACAACAAGATTGAAACACTAGGACCTTTTGAAGTTTATCTCTTAACAAACCTTCGAGTCTCGCCTCCAACCTACCTTTTGACTTTGCTATCTCCCCATCACCTGGCAAACTGTTTTGATGGTTATTCATCTTTTGAGTATGGAATTTGTTGTGTACTAATGTTGAAGTGGAATAGGGTCTAATTCATTCCTAATGAAGGGCCTTTGCCCGAAATGTCAATTTTCTCTACTCCTTGGATGCTGTCTGACCTGGTGTGCTTTTCCAGCACCACTCTAATCTTGACTCTAATTCACATGCGGGTGTGTGTGGGCTACTGTGTATACTTTCTGAAGCTCAGTGTCAATGGTTCAGTCCATTCACAATTTGCTTTGATTGGGGAAAGCTACAAGCTGCTTGTAAGCAGAACTATTGACTGCTCCACAGAAATCTACTTAAATTGAGCATGGTATTGATACAAGCTGACATGCCTTTGAGACATGCTGAGTGACAAATGAGGAGGCTGACGCATTACACATCAGTTACACCCAGCTTATGGCAAGGAGCAGCAGCATTAAATTGTGTTCCGCACTCTGCTGGGAGACATCTGGTCTTCTGCTATCGTCAGATTGGACACCTTTCCACACATTACCAGACGCATACTTTGTGGACTGGGCTGAAGCAGCTGTGTGTCCAGCCCACAGATGAAGTTGCATTTAGAATGTTGTCTCCGGTACTCAGATTGTACTGTGATACAGCGATGGAGGCTGTGTGCTTTACAGTTTGACTTTGAAGTAAGGAAGTAGAGAAAGGTGCCCAGGCTCTCACAAAAGGAGGGAATTATCTGTTCCTCCAACTGAAAGTAATAAAGAAAAATATATAGTGGAGGTGCTGGTGTAGTGGGAATGTCACTAGACTAGCAATCTGGGAACGCAACCAATGTTCTGGGACATGCTTTCAAATCCCACCAAGGTAGAAGGTGAAATTTGAATTCAATAAATCTAGGAATTAAAAAGCTAGCCCACTTGATGGAATAACTCCACAAAGACTGGTATCCCAAGTCACCCTTTATGTACACATGGAGAGTCCATGACACTGATCCAGCTCCCTCAGAGCCAGCTGTTAGAGTGAACAGAACCTCTGACACCCCTGTTTATATCTGTCAGCCAGGACTCCCTGATTGGACAAGAATGACAGGCCCAATCAGAGAACTCATTTTCTATAAGGCTGACCTTATTACAATCACTGCACTGGCAACCATGTAACCACAGTGAACTGTCATTAAAAAAAACCCAAATGGCCCTTTGGGGAAGGAAATCTGCCAAGGTTACATGGTCTGGCCTACATTTGATTCCAGACCCATTGCAATGTGATTAATTCTTGAATGTCCTCTAGGCAATTCAGAATAGGCATTAAATATTGGCTGAGCCAGCCATGCCCACATCCCGTGAATGGATCATCCATTTATATAGCACCTTTCATGATCTATAGGATACCCAAAAATGTTTCACAGCCAATACCGAGTGTAGTCACTGTTGTAATGTAGGAAATACAGCAGTCTGTTCACACGCAGAAAGATTCTATGCAGTTGTGAAGAAATGATCAAAATTTAAGGAAACAGTGACCAAATGGTAATATCACTGGATTCAATATCCAAAGATTCTGATCTAAGGACATGGCTTCACCATGGCAGCTGATGGGAATTCAATTTAACTCACTAAAATTAGAATTGAGTGGCTCTTGCAGTGCAATGGTTGTATCCCTATCTCTGAGAGGAGACTCAGTTTCAAGTTCTACCTGCCCCCATGAGGCGTAATAACATCTTTAAACAGGTTGATTTTAAAAAATCTATAAATTACACCAGTACAATAAACTTTTTTAAAAATGGCATTGAATGCCTTTTGTCGCGCAATGGCAGTGTCCCTACCTCTGAGAGAAGAGAGCTGGGTTTAAGTCCCACCCCTTCCAGAGGTGTGTCATAGTATAGTAAAACAGATCAATTAGAAAATAGCCAAAACTGGACTTGAAAGCTAGTCTCCGTGATGGTGACCATGAAACTATCATCAACTCTTGTAAAAATCATCTAGTTCATTAGTGGCCTTCAGGAGAGGAAATCTGCCGTCTGTAGTGATTGTAATGAGGTCAGCCAACTGGACCTCATAGAACATGAGGTCCCTGATTGGGGCTGTTAATCTGCTCCAATCAGGGAGCCCCGGCTGACATAAAGAGTTTGAGTGGCAAGGATGCTGACACTCTGGTACCTGACACTGTATGAGGCAGTACTACAGTCAAGGAATGTCTGTCTGTGAACAAAGGCTGCCTTGGTGACAGCAGTTATTTCACTGTCCTTACCTATCTGGCCTACACATGACTCCAGACCTGCAGTACAATAGTTGACTTTTAGCTGGCTTCTGCAATGGCCTCAGTGAGTACTCAGGTCAAGGGCAGTTATCAATGGGCAGTAAATACTGAAAAAATACAGAAAATACATCAATGTTGGTTGAGAAATAAGTAATAGTCAGATCAGTGGAGAGAAGAGAACCTCTTCTCTGCTTCAAAATAGTGATCTTGGGATCTTTTACGACCACCAGTGAGGGAAAGCAGTCGTGGTTTAATGCTTCTTCTGAAAGTTATCACCTTCAACAGTGCAGACTCACTCAGCCTATATTTTTGCTCAGATCTCTGGAATGGGTCTTAATGCACAATCCATTTTCTTCCTCTCTTGTACTGACAGGAAGTATGCCCTTACCATGGTAACGAATGCTTAAGACAGTGTTATTCTCACCCACTGTTTTATAAACCTCAACAACAGACATTCCTAGGTCAGGGCATAGCCTACTTAGTGTCAGAGACCTACAATACGGAAACAGACCCTTCGATCCAACTTGTCTATGCTGACCAGATATCATAAATTAATCTAGTCTCATTTGCCAGCATTTAGTCTATATCCCTCTGAACCCTGCCTATTCATATACCCATCCAGATGCCTTTCAAATGCTGTAATTGTACCAGCCTCCTCCACTTCCTCTGGCAGCCCATTTCACACACAGACCACCCTCTGCGTGAAAAAGTTGCCCCTTAGGTTGATGCTTAGGAAACTCCCTCTGCACTACCCCTATTACAAATGGTTCTCACCATCCATTGTTGTGGCCAGTTTTATTCTACAGAACCAATGTCTCACTGTATGAATGGGCAAAAAATCCTCTGCATCTCATTTTACTTTGCAGCAGGAAAAATCACTCATCTTGTCAACCAGAGCTGAATTCATATTAAATTCTAGGCTGAAGTGAGCTTCCTAATGACCAAGGCATTCAGCTCTCAGGGCTTTCCACTTGTGGTTGGACAGGGGCAGCTATTTGAAGGCAAGGCCCATGGTCAAGAAGAGCACTGAGACATTACAGAGGGAGTTGGATAAAGGCTGGTGGCTAAACTTGCGGTGAGACTTAAGTGATTATAAGCAGAGAGTGCTAGAGAATCTCAGCAGGTCTAGCAGCATCTGTCTGGAGAGAGAAATGTTTCAGGTCAGATATGACTTCTTCTATTGCAAAATGTTATCTCTTCCTTTCTCCATGGATGCCAGTAGACCTACTGAGTTTCTCCAGCAATTTCTGTTTTTTTTATTTAAGATTCCCAGCAATCACAGTAGTTTTCTTTTATGATAGAGTTAGGTGATGTCAAGGTTAAGATATTAAAAACTTTAGGATGGAAGGGAACACTGAGGTGTGTCAGTTTAGAGATTCTAGGGGTTATTGTGTTTGAATTTGACAAGTGCTGGATTTCATTACTGAAGGTTTTCGTATGCCCACTCATGTTCCTTATAACCTGGCACTGGCACCTAAAAAATGGTTTGACAATTTTGGATCAGTAACACTTTGATTTTTTTTCCTTTTCTTAACATAAATATATTATTTCTATTGCTGATAGCTGTCTGCTGTCACCAATCTCAGTTTGGAATGATTATTGATAATAGTCATTATTCCTCATTTGTAATTCTTTTCTATAATATTGGTCACAGTCTGATTCATGGGGGAAGATTGTATTTTTCACGGTCAATGCGTTTACAGTCTGGTATTACTTTAAAATTATTCTGGCACGACAAACTGTACCATCTCCGCACACTACAGTTCTCATTCCCTATTATTGTTGCTATTGTCATTGTGATGTAGATTTGTGTTTTTAAAAAAAAAACAGCCTGAATAATTACAATATTAAGGAAATATTATGTACGATCAGATGGAGTTTGGTAAGCCTGTCAGTTTGATTAATTATGTGTAATATAATTTGCCGTATGGCTTCATTGTCATTTACAATTACATGTACTTTTTTCATATAATTTAGACACCACTTTACTGACTTAAACCCATGTTTTAACACATCGATGAAGCAGTATAATATTTAACTGTTAAAGCATTGTGCAGCTTGCAAAGAAGAGCAAGTAAGGGAGAAGTCAGGAAAGGATGGTTAGGTGAAATCACCATGGGTTTGAAGAACCTAGACGGTTGGAAGGTAGACTGACTCAGGGAATTTTGGAATACAGAATCCTAAGAAAGCAGAGAATAGTGAATCAGCTGGTACAGAAATTGTTTAGCATAGAAAGGGACTATTCAGCCTTTCTGAAACCTCTCATTTTATCAATTAGTTTACCTCACTTCCTCTTTCCCTATCACCCTATAGGTTCATTTTTCCTTTTTTGGATATCCATTCCCTTTTGAAAGTCACTGTTGAAATGATCACTACCACTCTTTGTGGGTGGCACGGTGGCACAGTGGTTAGCACTGCTGCCTCACAGCGCCAGAGACCTGGGTTCAATTCCCGCCTCAGGCGACTGTGTGGAGTTTGCACGTTCTCCCCGTGTCTGCGTGGGTTTCCTCCGGGTGCTCCGGTTTCCTCCCACAGTCCAAAGATGTGCAGGTCAGGTGAATTGGCCATGCTAAATTGCCCGTAGTGTTAGGTAAGGGGTAAATGTAGGGGTATGGGTGGATTGTGCTTCGGCAGGTCGGTGTGGACTTGTTGGGCGAAGGGCCTGTTTCCACACTGTAATGTAATCTAATCTAATCTTTCAGGCCGCATGGCCCAGGTTGTAAAACTTGTAGATATTACGATGGGGTATTGGTGAGATTTTGGTTGTTGCAGCTAAAATTAATGTCTTCATTAGAAATGAAGTTTAAATTCAGCCTAAATGATCTGTCATAGTTCAAAATGGTGGTGCAGTTTGACATCTGGACAGAATTTAGCATTGGTCAGGACAAAAAGACTTCCTTTGTGGAAGTCATGACGTAGGTTGCAACACTTCTAGAAAGTATTAGCATTCATTTTGGGGGCTGACCTTTGCGAATTGAGTCAGGAGGAACAATGTTCACCCCCATGTGCTGACAACATTCCATCCACACATCATTTTCCCAGAGGTGAATCAGCAGGGGACCAGAGACAGGCAACAAATGCTTGCCGGCGGACGACACCCATGCCCCACGAGTTAATAAACTGAAAGTAGATAACTTAGGTGAGCAAATTGCCCATTAAGTCAGAGCTTGAGTGGAATTTTTCAGGTGACCTTCAGCATCCCTTCAGCCAAGACATTGGAAACTTGACCAGCTGCCTAGAGGCAGCCATCTTGACGCAGCAAAGAAGGGTTGGAGGTGGGAACGGTGTCAGTGCTTTGGCAGGCTTTGAGACCCTTCTCTCCTGTCTGGTTACAGCCATGAATGCAGTGTGCCTTGAGGAGGGACATTGGCTACCCAGCTACTGCAATCATTTATTTTAAACCTTTCTAAGTTGCAGAGAATGTGTCACAAGATGTAGATGCCCCCCCCCCACCCCTCCCTCGCTCTCTCTCTCTCTCTCTCTCCCTCACCCAAATGGCAGGTTTCTGCTTATTCAGAGCTGGACGGCTTCTTAGTGGTCTTGCAACTTTAAAAAGCCTACATTGTCCACCTTAATTTTGATCAGCTTAAGGGAAATTCAGGGCACAGTGACATTTGTCCCGTGCATGGGTGTCTTGATCGCTATTTGATCCCCACGTTGAGGTCCTGGCTCAACACCCAAATCCAGCTTGACGTATTTTATCCTGTATTTGATTGATGCCTGCGGGACTGAACTGTTATAAATATAGTCATTGGCTCAAAAGTTCAATAAATCGAAGTTTTTGATAAAGTAGGATGTAGAGTAAGTTGGAAGGGAAGTGAATCAACAAGTAAATAAACTCAGACAGCGTGCGGTGCAAACTCTGAAAAATCCACTTGCCTATTTTGTTCATTCTATGCAGCAGTAAATAGGCTGTAGGCGAATGCCTATATTGCGAGGAAGGACGAATAGGCTGGAGTTTGAACAGAACCTAGTTCCTTCAAATCCATAAAAAAATATATTATTCCATATTACAAAGAGATGATATTCTCTTTCAAATAACTGCATGCAGGCGAAAAAGGAATTAGAAATAGGTCATTAATGTCGGAGTCAGCTCAGAGGAGAGTGAACTGTTTGTCTGATTCATTGTTGAATTGTGTCTTGCAGTGATACACACCCTCTCTTTCTCTCTCCTTTCCACGTGTAAAATGCATATGAAAAGTCAAACAGCAGCAAGGAGGACTTAAAATGCTAAAATCCACTTTGTATTCAGATTATTGCAGTAGAAAGTCATTCGTCTTGAAGATAATCTTTTCCATCTAAAATTAATTTTGGCCTTTTGTGTTCTGCTGATGAAATGAATATTTCAGCTGAAAAGTTATTCCTGCCATTAATCTTGAATTAAAATATATCCCAGTTATTGTTCAATCCTAGATTTGGGGAACTTTGGTTGTATCAGCAGGTTTAAAAGTAGTCTAGGTTTCTCACGATGGGTGATGAATGTGTTAGAATTTTAATCCAGAGTCTGTTCATCAAGAGACTACAAATATGCTACTGGTTACAGTCATGACTACAGCTTGCCTTGAGGAGGGATATTATTCTATGCATGGTCTTTGGCCTTTAGGTTATCTTGAGTCTGGTCAAGGACCCACACTTGAGCTTGAACATGAAGGATAAAATTTTTGCCTGAGAATTTCCTCAAAACTGCACCGACTTCCGTCCTAGATTTTAGCCTGAGATTTACCACAGAAACCAGATTCCTGCTTGACTGTGCGAGGGCCAGGAATACTTCCCAGAAGATCGCCAGGGCTCCAAGCGAGCTATCTTCAGATTTTACATTGTACTATGGGATCTTTCATATCCATCAGGATAAATTTGCTGGATTTTGTCTTAAATTTTAATTCAGAGGATATTTTGCCATGATCTTTTAAATTTTTTGTTTAACTTATTTTTTTCCTAATCGGCCTTTTCAGAGGTTTGTCACACACCTCTGGAAGAGGTGGGACTTGGATCTAGGTCTCCCTGTCCAGGGACAGGGTCACAACCGCTACATCATAAGAGGGCCCTAACCTTGATATTTACAGGGACACTGATAACGTGTGGCAGTTCTGACAGGTCACGGACATGATGGACTTTAATGGCAGGACAGTGTATGGACCTGGTCACATGTTTAAATTCAACCCTGCCTTCCTTCCTGTGGGTGTCATGCTCACCAGATAAGAGAGTTGAGACATAACAAGAAGGTAATGGCATTACTGGCCTCATTTTAACTGACCCCTCTCCTACTTAACGCCCGGTAGGGCAGTTAACATTGCGGGTCTTAATTTCTCATGATCACCCATAACCTGTGTGTGTTGTTCCACACCCATAACCTGTGTGTGTTGTTCCACAGCCATAACCTGTGTGTGTTGTTTAAAATGCTGGTCTCTCAATGCAACAGTTTCAATTGTGAATGACCACTCTGCCTCAGGACTCTTTCAAATCATTTGCTGATTTGCAAGATTCCGATTAATGTTTTATTCTCTCTGTTGATTTTATTGGAACGTTCGTATTTAATTGGTTCAATTTAATATCATTAGGTGAATAGGTTGAAAGGATTGTTGAGCCTGTCCATGTAAGGGACCTACACTCTTTTGAGAAAGTACTGTCGATGAAGCATACTGTGTTAATGACTGTAACTACTAATTGTAATTATCTTCTCTAATACTTTCAGACACAGTGGGGCTGAAATTAATAATACTTAGGAACTCGCACTAATTTCCTCTTTATCATCACAGTGTCTCAAAATGCTTCACACAATGAAGGAAAGGGAAATTTTTCCAGCATCCCAAAGTGGTACACAATGAAGAATTTCTGAAATGTAGGAAGCATGGCAATCATTTTGCACAGAGCAAGATCCCACATAATAATCATGACCAGATAAACCAAATTTCTTAGTGACATCGGTTCAAGGATAAATATCAGTCAGAACACCAATGAGACAGAGAACTCCCTTGGCTTAACTTCAAAATAGTGACCATGAAATCTTTTATGTCCAACCAAGAGGTCAGACAGTACCTCAGTTTAACATTGCATCCAAGAAGGGCAGCACTTTCACCTAGACTATCAGCTGAAATCTCTGGAAGTTGAATGTACATCTACAGACTCAAAGTCCTGCATTTATATATCATCTTTCATAACCAGCAGATGTCCCAAAGAGCCTTACAGTCAATCGATTATCTTTAGGGGAAGTCACTGTTGTAGCGTAGGAAGAGTCCACTTAGCCCACAGCTAAGAGAGCGACTTACTACACAGGTAAATACATCAACCATTCTGCGATCACTCACAGATGCCACTGGGCCGAATGATCCCTTTCTCAATGCTGATATTCAGTATAGTTTATTAATATGAATGAAACCTTGTTGGACATGTTTTACTTTGTTGGAAGGATAGCAAACTGCACTGGTGAACTATGACACAGAGTGTGGGACACAAATGTATGTTGTTATGAAGATGTGGGTGTACTGTACCTTTAAGAGAGTTAAAAGCAACAGAACTACCTGACAGAACCAAGTGTTCTTAAGAAAAGACAATGTAACATGTGCTCCAGCTACTTGGGTAGCTAGGGCAGCTGGTTGCCTGGAAACGACAAAACAGATTCGAATTAGGCCAATCAATTTAAATTATACCCCAAAAATGACCAAACTTCTATCCGGTTTGAATTTAATATATTGACAATCTTAAAAGTCAATGACACAATTTGATGCGTTGGGGATATAAGATGGGGAAAATTGAACAGTTGAGAAGAGAACTGCCAAGCCAACGACATCAGCACACTGCTCAGAAACATAGTTCTCTTAAAAGGTACCTTTATCGATCAGTAACCTATGAAGTAGTATCCCCAAGGAGAAGGAAAGAAGACCGAAATACAGAGAAGAACGAAAGCTGCCTGGTTTTGAGATTAGACGTTTTGTTTTTTGTCAATCTTAATCAGGGTTTTTATTGGATTAGTGTTGTAAAGGAGAAAGTTAAAGATAGGTTAGGGGAAGATTATTCTCTGCTATACTTTAAGAAAAAAAGTTGTTAATTTTTACTTTAAATAGTCTTCAGCCTCTCGAAGTTTCACAGATTACTGCATGGGATAAACCTTTTCTGTGTTGCAGGTTTACATTAAGGAGGAGAGTTTACCCCATGTCGTAACAATGTGGGGGCTCGGGTCTGGGATTTGAACTGGTTTAGACAGATTTGACTAGATTTTGGGGTACGAAATTTCCCAGCAGATTTAAACACTTGCAGGTTAGTGTCCTAGATCTTTAAATAAAATGTAGGTGAGGCAATTTGTTTAATTTTGGTGACTTGTGGTTGATTAAATTATAAGTGAGAGAAATGGCTCTTAAAATTGCTAAAGAGGTTCTGGGATTTGAAGATGATTCTCAAATTTGCCAAGAAAGCTTAGAAGGAAAGAAAAAAAGCCATACTTTTAGAATAAGCAAATAAGTTAGATTTGGGTTTAACCAAGGACAAAAGTAAAGCTGAAATTATAAGGGAATTACTCAAACACTTAGGTGTGTCAGAGAAACAGACAAGTGCAGTAGAAGTAGACAAACTTAAATTACAATTGGGAATAATGGAGTTAGAAGATAAACAAAGAGCGAGGGAGAGAGACGGGGAAAAGAAGGAGAGAAGGTTCTTGGCGGAGCAAAGAGAGAGAAGAAAAGGAGAGGAAAAAGAAAGAGAGAGAAAGTTCTTAGCTGAGAAGTTGCGACTTAGTCAGCAATGTCAAGTTCATAGGAAGGAGATTAAAAGAAAAGGCAATGATATATACAAATATGTCAAAACTCTGCCACATTTTGATGAGAAAGATATTGAAGCCTTCTTTATTTCATTTGAAGAATTGACTAGGCTGGTGGAGTGGTCCAAGAATCTATGAGTAGTTCAGACTAAAATGGTAGGCAGAGCTAGTGAGGTATTTGCTGTGCTGTCAGATGAGGTGTTCAGAGATTATGAAGAGGTTATACAGGCTATTTTAAGTGCTTATGAATTGTTACCGGAAGCATAGAAACAGCGGTTCAGAAACACAAAGAAGGAACCAGGTCAGACTTACATTGAGTTCGATAGAATTAAACATAGTCATTTTGATCAATTTTGTGTGCCTTGAAAATAGATAGGACATTTGAGGCTCTAAGAGAGATTATTCTGCTGGAGGAGTTTAAAAACTCACTTCCAGAGATGGTAAGAATTCACTTGGAGGAACAGAAAGTTCAGGAAGTGAGAACGGCAGCAGAATTAGCAGATGAGTACATGTTGGTGCATAAGACAAACTTCCGGCCAGAATTTCGTGCTGTGAGGGATAGAATTTGGAGAAAGGGAGATGTTACACTATGGAACCAAATGTAGAGAGCACTGGTAAGAATTTACCACAGAATAAAAAAGAAGCCCAGGAGGGTGGAAGGCCTCAGGTGTTTCCACTGTGGTAAAGTGGAATACGTAAAGTTTCAGTGCTGGTCGTTGACGAAAGGCACATGGGGAAAAGAAGCTAAGCCAGTGGCGTTTGTGAAGGTAATAGAGGAGACCCCAAGAAGAGCCGAGGAGCTGCAGGAGAGTGCACAGCCTAGGTATGGGTTAGGTATGGAGTTAGTACCTGATCTCTACAAAGAATTCGACTCTGTGGGTAAAGTTTACTCAGAAAGATCAGGGGGAGAAGGACAAGAAGTTATAATTTTGAGAGATACAGGATCTAACCGGTCGCTGGTAGTAAGAGATGAGCGAATATGCACTCTTTCTGATCAGTTACCTAAGAGAGTGGTAATTTGTGGGATAGATGGACAGAAATTTAGTGTTCCTCTATGTAAGATCAGGTTGGAGTGCTATCTCAAGACTGGGACGTTACAGTGGGAGTGATTGACAGAGTGTCAGTTCCAGGAATTCAGTTTGTTCTGGGGAATGATTTGGCAAGATCCAAGGTGGGAGTGACACCTCTTGTTGTGAAGAAGCCCAAGGAAGACCAAGAAACTGAGGAGTTAAAACAGAAGTATCCTGGTATTTTCCCAGACTGTGTGATAACCAGATCCCATTACCATAAGTCACTGCACAAAGTGAAAAGTAAAGAGAAAGGTGAGGGAGTTGAAGTTCAGTTAGCAGACACCATATTTAATGTAACGGTGCAGGAAAAACCTGAACAGGTAGAGGGTCAGTCAGAAGTGTTTAGTGCTGAAAGGCGAAGGGACTTGCAACAGCAAAACAAGACGATAAAAAATATATATGTGGATGCATACTCTGAAAAGGAGGCAGAGGATATTCCGGATGGAAATGGAGATCATGGCAGATTAGTGCAGAGGAGAACTGGGCAGAAATGCACCAGATTGTGTTGCCAGTAGCATACAGATAGGAGGTATAATGGGTAGCACATGAACTACCTGTAGGAGGTCACCTAGGGGTACGAAAGACTCATGCCGAGGTACAAAAGCATTTTTATTGTCCTGAAATGCACAAGGATGTGGTTAACTTTTGCCGTATGTGTCATACATGCCAAATGGTAGATACGCCACAGGCGGTAATAAAACCAGCACCTTTGTTGTCAATTCCTGCATTTGAAGAACCTTTCACGCAGGTTATAATTGATTGTGTACGTTCCCTCCCGAGATCTAAAAGTGGGAATCGGTACTTGTTAACCATAATGGATGTGTCTACCAAATTTCTGGAGGCAATTCCATTACTGAGTATCAAGGCAAAAAGCTAGTAGAGGAATTAATAGCTTTCTTCACACAGTATGGGCTACCCAAAGAGATTCAGTCGGATGAAGAGTAAAATTTTATAGCTAGTCTGTTTAAAGAGGTTATGGATAGCTTAAGTATACAGCACTTTAAATCCAGTGTGTATCACCCTGAATCCCAAGGAGCTTTACAAAGATGGCATCAGACCTGAAGACCATATTGAGAGCATACTGTCAGGATTACCTGAATGATTGGGATAAAGGTATCCCATTCGTATTGTTTGCCATTAGAGATGGCCCAAGTGAATCTACTCAGTTCACTCCCTTTGAGTTAATACTCAGTCATGAAGTGAGGGGCCCTTTGAAATTAATTAAAGAAAAATTGACAGTACCAAGGTCAGAGATCTCATACTTAAATTATGTATGGGAGGTGAGGGAGAGACTAAATTGAGTAGGTGATGATTCGGAGATGCCGGTGTTGGACTGGGGTGTACAAAGTTAAAAATCACACAACACCAGGTTATAGTCCAACAGGTTTAATTGGAAGCACACTAGCTTTCGGAGCGACGCTCCTTCATCACAATCACCTGATGAAGGAGTGTCGCTCCGAAAGCTAGTGTGCTTCCAATTAAACCTGTTGGACTATAACCTGGTGTTGTGTGATTTTTAACCTTGAGTAGGTGAGTTAGCTAAACAGTACAGAATGAAGCAGGTGGCAGATAAAAGCTCTGAGACTCGGACATTTTCTCAAGGGAATGATGTGTTAGTACTGTTACCAATGATAGGAGATCCCTTCAAAGCCAGATTTAGTTTTCCCTATCAAATTGAGAAAAAAATTGAGTCAGGTGAACTATTTAGTAAAGATGCCAGATAGAGAAAAAAGGTATCGAGTATATCACGTGAACCTGTTTAAACTGTATTGTACCAGAGAGAAAGAACTGGAGAAACGGGTGTTAGTTACTGCCCCGCAGAGTAAGGAATCAAATCCAGATGATATGGATTTTGAGATGCCTCAAAATAGATTGAAAAATGAAGAAGTCCTTGAGGAGTGGGATAGGTTAGTAAGATATCTGTCTCAGGATCACAGAACGCAGTTAAAAGATTTGTTACTGCAGTATGAGGACATATGTAAGAATCAGTTGAGGAGGACTAATGCTATTGTACATGAAGTAGACATAGGGAATACTGCTCCGATTAAACAATACCCCTATCGGCTTAATCCTATCAAAGCCAGACAGGTCCAGATGGAGGTGGAGGCTATGTTCATTGAACCAAGCCAGAGCAAGTGGAGTTCGCCGATCGTCTTAGTGCCCAAACCGGATGGGACTCACCGATTCTGCGTGGATTATCAGAATGTCAACGCCGTTACAAAATTGGACTCATATCCAATTCCTAGAATAGATATTTCATTAAGCAGGAGAGTTTACCCTGTGTCATAACAATGTTCGCTGTGGTCACTTGTTGAACGGAATAATAGTGTTGAGGAATTGGTGATCCTCTCATTGGGAAGAGGGATTCTGAAAAGGAGAATCATTCCAGCCTGACAATGTTGATTGACCCAAAATGATTGCAGATAACTTCCTAATGCTATTGCAGTTTTTCACACTATCCTTTTGGGAAGTGTATTTCTCCGGCTCAGCATATTCTCGTCAGAGGCCGACAGGTTATTACTGTGCAAAATGGCACGGACCCACATTTTACTATGCTGTGGCATGGTGGTTCAGTAAATCAGGATTCACACACTAGCTGCATTGCTTCAAATAATTACAGCTGTTTTGCCTGGAAACTGTCTGATGAAGCACTAGCTAGCATGTGATAATAAACCTCTAAATCTGAAATTGTTCTGTATGTTATTTAATATGGGACTGGCCCAAAATGAAAGATATCTTAGCAAATAGCAAAACGGCATGACAAAGGCACATTGACAGAGTAATGGAAAGCATCTTACACATTAGTGCCCCTGGTACAGAGTCTCCATGAAAGGAATGTGTCTTGGGAATTTAGGCATGGAGGGCACTGTCAACTGCGCCATTCCTGGATGCAGAATTACACAGGGCAGACTGACCTGCATGCTTGAATTCCTGATAAATGTTTCTGTCGCATGAACCAGGAGTGCTGATTCCTAAAGTCAATCCTGATCTTCTTTCCTATTAATGTATGTCAAAGGATTAATGGTAGGTACTCAAATTGCTTCATGCATGCAGTAAATGATGCAAGTATCCCTGGAGCCAAATGATATTGTTGAACTATGGCTCCCTTTCTTGCTGCTGGTGGCTCTTGTTGAATTGTTTAGATGGGTTCACAGTGGTATCAGCTTTCCAATATATTCAAAGTGATGCAATTGAGGCTATAATGACTGATGCCTGCCCTGTCTCCAGTAATAAAACAGTTAAGGTAGTGACGTCCTTCACAGCAACAGTTAGTGCAGTGTGAATGTCTGATTGCCCCTGTAGGCCACATTAAATCCAATGGCTCAGAAAAGTTGCAGCAACCTTGCTGAGCTAAACCTCAGTGTGTATTGTTCCTCTGTCCCGTTCAGGTTGTGACTGTTTGTAATATATCCCTTCTGCATTTTATTGGCCTTGCATTCTCAATCCTGCCTCTACTTCAGTTTTTTTTATACTGTCTAGGAGTCAGAACTGGGTTGTATTGAGTAATGAATCCATCTTCTTTATCATATCTCCAGCAATGATGTAGAGGTACAAGTGTTGGACTCGGGTGGACATGGTTAGAAGCCACAGGATACCATATTGTAGGTTGATTGGAAATCGCAAGCTTTTGGAGCGCTGCTCCTTTATCAGGTGAAGTCACCAAATGAAATGAGGTTAGTGACTGTTGTGGACACAAAGGCCTAATGATCCATGGTGGACTCATGGTCCAGGGGAGATAGGAGGAGGTGTCTGAGAGCTGGCACTCAGCCTCTGCAGTGTAGAGGTCAGTATGCACAGAACAACAGCACCACCCTTGTAGGCAGACTTAAGTCCAAATTGCTCTTTGAAAATCACTGGTTAGGCCCCAGCTGGAGTATTGTGTTTAGTTCTGGGCATCAGGAAGGATGTCTAGGCCCTAACAAGGTGCAAGGAAGGTTTACTAGAATGCTACCATAGATGAGGGATTTTAATTTCATGGAGAGACTGGAGCTTCTTTGAGCAGTTTACAATATGAGGGATTTTACAGTAGAAGTGTTCAGTATCTGGAAGGGTTTTTATGAAGTAACTAATGAGAAACCATTTTCAGTTGCATGGATGATTTGTAACAGAAGGGACAAGGGTGGAGGAGGACGAATGAAGTATCCCTTTAAAAGAACTAGTATATTGATAATGGGCTGAATGGCTTCTTTCTCCACTAACTTGTTGATTGGCCACCTTCTATGCTTCTGTACCATGCTTCTATGATTTACTTCTCAACCACAGGTTTGGAACTCTCTCTGAAAGTGTAGTTGAGGGAGAAAACCTCCATTCATTTAAAACGTGTCAGGATACACACCTGAAATTCCGGGGACACGGATCAAGTGGTGGAAAATGGAAATTTGTCTGGGTGGCTATTTTTGGGTAGGGCAAACTCTGGGCAGAGGTGCCTTAATTTTTTCTGTGTTTTTAAATATTCTAAATATCTGAAGTAGAGGAATGTGCAGGGATGTGGGGAGAGAGCAGGGAAGGGGCAGTTCATGAATTGCTCCTTAGCAGGACCAAAGCGGACATGTGTTGAATGATCTTTACCTGTGTTGTAACAATTCTATGATTCTAAAGTTAATTCCAGGTGTTAGACTATGAGTGGTTAGCTAAATTAGCATTTAGCATTTGCTTTGTTTTACTGTTGTACAGTAAAACTCCTGTTTTACAGTGGAGTCTTGAGGCATTATTCTTTAGCTAAAGAACTGGACTTCTTTAATTTATCTTCTGGACTCAACTAAGATCAGAACAAAATTTTAAAGAAAAGCAAAAAATGCTCAAAAACTCAGCAGGTCTGTCAGAATCTGTAGAGTAATGAGGTTAGTGTAATATTTTGAGTCCAGTGACCCTTTGTTCAAACTAGTTCTGTTGTTCTCTGTACAGACCTGCTGAGATTTTTTAAAATTTTGATTTGATTTATTATTGTCACATGTGCCTAGGTACTGTGAAAAGTTTTGTTTTGCGTGCAGTACAAGCAGATCATATCATACAAAGTGCATTAGGGTAGTAGAACAGAGCAATGAATACAATGTTACAGAAAGTGCACAAAGAGTGATATCAGTATCAAATTTAAAGTTTGAGAGGTCCATTCAGAAGTCCAAAAGCAGTGGGAAGAAGCTGTTCTTGAATCTGTTGGTCTCTGTGTTTAAGTCTTTGTATCTTCTGGCCAACAGAAGAGTTTCTCCAGCACTTTCTGTTTTTTGTTTCAGCTTTCTAGCATTTGCGGTTCTTTGTTTTTATTTTTATCATTTCAATATTTTCCAGCCCTTCACTTTATGCAAGTCTTGTTCACCTGATTAATTTAAAAGGATTGGTACCTTCACTGAAACAATGAACAACCTGATCTAAATGAAGACATTAAATGTTCACCCGCTAATATCACCGACAGTAATCTCCAGTCTTTAGAAAACAATTTACATCCGTTCAGCTTGTCTGTACACAACACCATTTTCTGTTCCATTTGCTCCAGCTGACTTCAATCTCTTTATTTTACATTTGTCCCTTGAGGTAACTCCCCATTGAGATCTTCATCTCACTGGCTGAGCACAAAGGGCTAACATAAACTTGTGAAGAGAAAGCAGAATAGCATATTTATTTTGTATGACAAAGTGCTTTATTCAGCCGTTTTATTCTCAAAGTACATGATAATAACAGTCTTGAAGCTCACAGTTCCGAATTTATTTCTTAATTGGCACACAGCTGGACTTTGTGAATGAAAGGTTAGACCCGAGCAAACCAGCAATACTAAGGAACAAAAGTTGATGCAGGAAAAAGAATAATAAGTATAAAGTTATCAGTT
This sequence comes from Chiloscyllium plagiosum, assembly GCF_004010195.1. Lineage (NCBI taxonomy): Eukaryota > Metazoa > Chordata > Chondrichthyes > Orectolobiformes > Hemiscylliidae > Chiloscyllium > Chiloscyllium plagiosum. The sequence goes on from NC_057754.1 coordinate 2,197,877, forward strand.
GGTTTTAAGGAATCAATTTTTGTTTTCCTTTTCGAATGTTCTCCCTGCCTATCCTGAAGGCATTAGTTTTCTGTTTGGGACATGTTTCCCTGAGGCTGATAGCCATTCCATGCCCAAGCAAACTCTGTGAACTCAGCAGTGAATGATACTGGATAGTCCTCTGCAAGGCAATCCCAATTGTCTAGCTGATTCCACTGGGTCAAGCAAAGTGCTGAATTAGCATAAAATCCGGGTCTCTAGAGGACATGGGACTTCTCAGTTCTCTACAGGTCAACTCTCCACTCGGCAGAATATTTACTGAGTGGCTGTGGAGCTTTGTTTTCTTTAAATTCCTTCTTGTTTCTTGAAGGAAGAGCCCACCCTCTTCTAATAACATGACCGAAAGCGGAGATCACTGAAAATCTGCATCCTAGGATCTGCTTCCTGACACTGCATCACTGGTTCTTTTGTGAGTCCCATGTTTAGATTGGCAGCCATTTTGACCTCTGATGATGTAATGCCTTGCCCTATTGCACACAATTTAGACAGTCACACGTCGAATACCTCCTGCTTTTGTTTGCATTATTTTTTACATAATTTTTGTCCTAATCAGTTACATCTGTGTCATGGCCATTTGATTCTCAAGAATACTTAGCAGATGTGTATAAATGAGCAAGTTAAATCATGACTTTCAGATAATCATAAATCATTCTGTTAACCCTGTCGGTACCTGATTTTTATGTTGATCTCCTGTTCAATTCTAAGAATACAAGAAGCTGGAGAAGAAAATTCCATTCTCCTATTAATTCTGTTCCAGCCCAGGCTCATTATTTGATAATGTCAGACTTTCCTCTCTATCACGTTTCGATTTCCCATATGAGAGGCTCACAGTTAGTTGCCTGCCTTCTGCTGAGAAAGGAGAGCACTCTCTGGGGTTCGAGCTGTTGTGGGAGTGCTGGAATTGGTCCAGGCCACAATAAGGCATTCAAGAACCTTTGAGACAAAACGGTGGATGGGAGGGATTGAGGATGATTTTTTTTGAGGAGGAATTATGAAAACTACTTTGGGAGAGCAAGAAGCCGTCCAGGTGTAGGCCATTTGCACCTCTCCCCCTGCCCCCGCCCTAGTCTGCTCTGCCATTTATTAAGATGGTGGCTTTGATTCCATTTTCCTGTATGGTCCTCATAATCTTATACTCCCATGTAGATCAAAATTCTGTTTTGAGTATGTTCAGTGACCAGTCTGCACTGCTCTGGGAGAAGGAATTTCTCCTTACTGCCACGTTAAATTAAATAAGCCTTTATTTTAAAATCTAGTTCCAAATTTCTTCATCAGGAGAAACATCCCCTCAGCCATTACCATTTCAAGTCCCTCTGAAACCTTTTATATTTCATTGGAGATGTAGTGGACAGCAAAGAAGGTTACCTCCGATTACAGTGGGATCTTGACCAGATGGGCCAATGGGCTGAGAAGTGGCAGATGGAGTTTAATTCAGATAAATGCAAGGTGCTGCATTTTGGGAAAGCAAATCTTAGCAGGACTTATACACTTAATGGTAAGGTCTTAGGGAGTGTTGCTGAACAAAGAGACCTTGAAGTGCAGGTTCATAGGTCCTTGAAAGTGAAGTTGCAGGTAGATAGGATAGTGAAGAAGGCATTTGATCTGCTTTCCTTTATTGGTCAGAGTATTGAGTATAGGAGTTGGTTATGGAGGTTTACAAAATCATGAGGGGCATGGATAGGATAAATAGACAAAGTCTTTTCCCTGAGTTGGGGGAGTCCAGAACTAGATGGCACAGGTTTAGGGTGAGAGGGGAAAGATATAAAAAAGACCTAAGAGGCAACTTTTTCACGCAGAGAATGGTATGTGTATGGCATGAGCTGCCAGAGGAAGTGGTGGAGGCTAGTGCAATTGCAACATTTAAAAGGCATTTGGATGAGTATATGAATAGTAAGGGTTTGGAGAGATATGTGCCAGGTGCTGGCAGGTGGGACTAGAATGGGTTGGGATATCTGGTCAGCATGGACGGGTTAGACTGAAGGGTCTGTTTCCGTGCTGTATATCTCTATGACTCTGTTTCAGTAAGATTATCTCTGACCCTTCTGCATAACAGTAAGTATAGGCCTAACCTGCTCAACATTTTTCTCATAGACAACCCTTTCCTTCCTGGAATTACAAGTGTATTCTGAATCGCATGCAAGTATATTTCTCTTCAGATGAGGAGACTAAGACTGTACGCGGTGTTCTAGGTTTGGCCTCACTAGATGTCTCAGAATTTCACTGCATTTATATTCCATTCTTCCCGTAATAAAGGCCAATAGAAGCTTTGGCTAGATGGGAAAAATAAAAAGATTGGAGGTGTAGGGGGCAGTTCAATCTACATTACTGTTCCATTGCTCTGCAGCAGGAACTGAGGTGCCCAGAGCACATGTAAATGTTTATTCAACTATGGTCACCTTTTCCTCAGCGTATGTTCCAGATACATATATACTCAATCAAAGTTCTGTCTCCCTCCGGATAGTGCATGGGGATTTCTTGTGAGACAAAGGAATTGTTAATTTTGATTGCTTTATAGTGACAGTAATTAAAAGCTTGGTGTGGTGAGTATTAAAGCAGCACACAATTTGAATATTTCAAATCCGACTTCTGGTTTGTACTTAATTAACTTGTTTTAATTGACTTTAGTTGATATCAAAATAGCAGATGTTCACAGTTTCTTCTGTCTTACACCTTCACTACCAATGTTTTTACTACGTGAAGGTCATGAGGAAGTTTGGCAGTTAATTTTTCATCTCTAGTTATTCAAACCGATTCTATAAATTTACCATAATTTTCTATAGATGAAAAGACTGTTCTTAACCATTTAGTTGATAACCGAGGCATTCTTGTGTTTACTCAGCATAGATTTTGCAAGCATTTCTTTACAGGGATTCCCTGTATCAACCCTGTGCTGTTCTGGGAAGGCGATAGCCGACTGCTATTATTGCTAGACTATTAATCTGGAGAGTCGAAACGTGTGGCTCTGGAAAATCATTGCCGGTCAGGCAGCATCCAAGGAGCAGGAGAATCGATGTTTCGGGCATAAGCCCTTCGTCAGGAAACGTCAATTCTCCTGCTCCCTGGATGCTGACTGACCTGCCATGCTTTTCCAGCAACACACTTTTCGACTCTGATCTCCAGCATCTGCAGTCCTCACTTTTTCCTATTAATCTGGGGACTCAGTTACATGTCTGGAGACCTGGGATCGAATCCTGCCATGGCGTGTGGTGGAATATGAATTCAATAAAAATCTGAAATTTTTAAAAATCGCATCTGGTTCACTAATGTCCTTTAGAGACAGGAACGGCCATCCTGTGTGAATTGTCCAGGAACTTGTAGTGAGGAAGTGATGCTGTGGGAGTGACAGGTTCCTGGTTGATTTACACCATTTGGCTGATAGCTGTTGTCTAATAGCTTACCCACTTTCCTCATCGCCTCCTTCACTGAACCCAAAATTGTTGTACATCTCTGATACATAACAGCATCAGCATCTTTTCAGTGCAGAGATTTAAGTTTCTGCTATGCATATCAGGTATAAATAGGCAACAATGGAAACAGTAGTATCAATTGGCATTAGACACTTGAAATTGTTTTCTAAAACTCGAAGAAATGTATAAACTTTACTTCTTAAAAGGAGATAATTTGACCATAATATTTGTTTTAGCTTGTAAAAGAACTATGTAGCTTCATCCCACAAGGAGTCTTGTAAGAGTGGTCTCAGGATTGGAAGGTTTGAGCCGAGAGGAAGAGGCTGAATAGGCTGGGGCTATTTTCCCTGAAGTGTCGAAGACTGAGGGGGTGACCTTACAGAGGTTTATAAGATCGTGAATAGGGTAGGGTAGGGTAAATAAAAAAGGTCTTTTCCACAAGTTGGGGCAGTCCAAAACCAGAGGGCATAGGTTTAGGCCAAGTGGGGAAAGATATAAAAGAGACCTAAGGTGCAACCTTTTCACACAGAAGTTGGTGTGTGTATGGAATGAGCTGCCAGAGGAAGTGGTGGAGGCTGGTACAATTGCAATATTTAAAGGGCATCTGGATGGGTATATGAATAGGAAGGTTTAGAGGAATATGGGCCAAGTACTGGCGAATGGGGCTAGATTTATTTAGGATATCTGGTCTGCATGGATGAGTTGGACCGAAGGGTCTGCTTCCATGCTGTATATCTCTCTGACTATATGAGTCTTCCTATTGTGTTTAAATCATGTAGATCTTACTTGGTGAACTGGGTCACCACCAATGTGAAGTCCAAGAGTAGATTTGTAACAACATATTGAAGTGGATTCAGAAGTTGTTGGCCTCGTGTACACTCTATTTAAATCTATTGTATCCCAGATCAATACATTTGTAAATTATTTTTCTACATAATATTAAGACACCATGACCTAAGTTCAGTTTAAAGAAGGAATAATAATTGTATAAAAGACCATATTTTCTCTCACCTTGATCCACAAGGTGCGCTTTTGGAAAGCGGCACTATAATGTTATAATTGGAATTGCCTGAGATTTCGCTGCACGTATTAGATTGGTTCAACTGAGTCCTATTCAACTGGGCGTAAAAGAGGCCATGACTGCTATTTCAAAAGAGAACAAGAGAATTTGCCTCAGTTTCCTGGGCCAATATCGGTCCCTCAACCAAAGGCAGGCAGAGTGAATCATTGTCACATTGCTATCTCCTGGAAATTGAAGTGAGCTGCTGAACTTTCTACAATGCAATAAGTATACTTCGGAGTTATTTCCTTGTCAGTAAAATGCCTTGAGAGATCCTATGGATGTGAAAGATGCTGATTAAATACAGGTTTTGTTATTCATCCCAAGGTGAGTGAACTACAAAAACCCATTCTGCAATAATCTTCTGAACAGGTTAAAAAAAAATGACCACATGACCCATGAGGATCATTATACATAGAGCACCTGGGAATGAGGAGAGCAGCTGGAATGTAGCCAAAGGGTTCAAATGCTTTATATATAGAAGAACATTTGCAGGCTGAAGCTAATTGAACAGTTTGGATAGTTTATATATAGACAGAAAGATGCCCCTAAGGTTACAGAGTGGAATCTAATCAAGAAGCTTCAGTAGCTAATACTGTATTTGGAATTACGGATGGATAGGAATGAGTTACAAGTCAGAATCTACATGAAATGTTCCAAATAGTGTTTGTATTTATTGATTGACCTGCTCACTGCCATATATATAGCCTTACAATTACTCCAGAATGGAGTAATTTTATGTTGTTAACAAAATGTTGAATATCTGAAATAAAAATAGAAAATGTTGGAACACCAAGCAAGTTAACTCCTTACTGGTGCTGACCAACTTGCTGGTCAGTGTTTTCACAGTATTCTCATTTCATTTCACAGTGTACTGTTGATTCAAAGGGCTGATTGTATTGTAGGGTTAGCTGCATCCTTGTTCTAGACTTAAGTATATGCCTGTGTGATGCTTGCAGTAGAAGAGTAACAGCTATAGTATCCTTAAATTGAAATTATTACAGTTTATTAACAAAGAGCTCCATGGGTTGATATATATTGAAGGTAGATTGGTAAGTTTTGTTAAAATTTGTTGTGATATGGACACATGCACATACATACACACAACCACAGACACACGCACACACGCATGCGCTCATACACAACCACTTTCAAGTAAAGTCAGGAACTTCAAAATAAAAATTCATGAGGATTGCAAATGCCATCAGATGTCTTCATGCTGCCTGTTTGCATCAGTGGTGGAGGACGTGAATGATCAAGATGTTAGATGGGGTGCCAACCAAGCGAGCTGCTTGTCCTGGATAATGTCAAGCTCCTTGAGTGTTGTTGGAGCTGCACCCATCCAGGCCATTGAGGAGCATTCTGTTACACTCCTGACTTGTGCCTTATAGAAGGTGGACATGCTTTGCAGAATCAGAAGAATTATCACGTCAGAATTGAGAGTCTGTAAGTACACTATTTATATGGCTAGTCCGTTCAATTTCTGCTGAATAGTAATCTCCACACCGTCAAGTGGGAATATTCAGTGGTAGAACTCCAAGAGAATGTCGTGGGTGATGGTTAGATTCTCTCGTGTTGAAAATGAGCATTGCATGGTACTTGTGTGGCAAAGGTGTTAACTTGCCACTTGTCATCTCAAGCATGGATATTACTTAGGGCTTGATGCAAATGGACACAGACTGCTTCAATCTCTGAGAAATTGTAAATGGATGTTGTATGATTATTGTTGTATAACATTGAATAATTATCATTGAAAATCCCCACTTCTGATGAAAGGAAGGTCACTGATGAAGCAGCTGCATACAGTTGGGGCCAGGCTACTACCCTGAGGGACTCCTGTAGAGATGTCCTTAGACTGAAATGACTGATCTCTAAAAACCACAGCCGTCTTCCTTTGTGCTAGGTACGACACCAAGCAGCAATTGGGTTTTTCTCTCAATTCCAATTGACTTCAGTTTTGCTGGAGATCCATGATGTCACACTCGGGCAAATGCCAACCATCTCAAGGCCAATCAATCTCACCTCACCTCTAGCTCTTGTCCCCAAATTTGGGCCAAGGCTGTATGAGGTCTGAAGCCAAGTGCTCCGAATGGAATCTAAACTGAATGCCATTGGCAGGTAGTTCCTTCGTAAGTGTTACTTGACAGCCCTGTACTTGACTCCTTCCATCACTTTGCTGATGGTGGAGAATATTGGATTGGTGTTGCTTTTTATGGATACTGAGTCAATATTTATATTGTCAAGTAGGATACCATTGTTGTAGCTGAACTTGAATGCCTTGGCTAGAGGGGTGGCTACTTCTGGTGTATGTCTTCAGTAATATTATTAAAAATCGCACAACACCATGTTATAGTCAACCAGGTTTATTTGGAAGTACAGACTTTTGGAGCACTGCTCCTTTGTCAGGTAACTTGTGGTGCAGAATTTATAGTAGCTACCTACACTGCCCAGGGAACTCGGTGGCTGGTGAGCTGGACAGAACTCTAGCACTCGGCAGCATTATGGCATCGTCACCGACCAGGGCGCTTGGTAGCCAGTGAGCTGGACAGAACTCCAGCACTCGGCAGCATTACGGCATCGTCACGGTCCAGGGCACTCGTGGTGAGGCAGCTGGTGAGCCCAGATGGTGATTGGAAACAAGGTAGCTGGTGAGTGGGAAGGGACCCTGGCAGTTGGCAGTGAGATGGCAGTGTGGAGATTGAGTCAAGCATGGGGGAGTGCAAGCCCTCATGGGGAAAACCAAGCATATAGAATCATGGGATCCCTACAGTCTGGAATCAGGCCATTCAGCCAATTGAGTCCACACCGCCCCTCTGAAGAGCATCCCACCCAGACCCACCTGCTTACACTACTCGATCCCAGTAACCCTGCATTTCCTATGGGTAATCCACCTAGCCTGGACACTATGGGCAGTTTAGCAAGACCTAACCTGCATATCTTTGGACTTGGGATGAAACCGGAGCACGCAGAGGAAACCTACACAGATGCAGGGAGAATGTACAAACTCCACACAGACAGTCACCCAAGGATGGAACTGAACCCAGGTCCCTGGCACTGTGAGGCAGCATGCCACCTGTAACCACTGAGTCACCATGCCACTCCTGTAACCATTGAACTACAGGTGACACCCATAACCACTGAGCCACCCGTCATCCCATCTCTGTAATTGGAGTCATATAGGATAAGGTTCATCTCTTATTCTGCAGATGTCAGGATCTTACATTCCAATGTGTGAACAAATGACACAACCATTGAAATACTGAGATGGTGTACAAACAATGTTGCATCCTATCAATAATCATATCAATGACTGTAAAATTACTCGAATAACATTTTCACTGTACCATACAATTAAGAATAATTGTTTCTAACAAAATATGTAAAATGTAGATGTCTTCTCCGACACATTTAATTGACCAAGTCAGTTTGTAATATTAGACCTTTTCAATCTGCATGATTCCTCTTTCAGGATAAGTTGCATCGTCAGTACAAACCTCTGGTTTCAACATTTTGTTTACGTCTTTGAATGTGGCAAACAAGACTGAAATTGCAGCGAGTGTAATTAAAACAGACATAAGTTGCTGAACCAGATTCTTGTCCCTTTAGGCCCTTTAACCTCAATCTTCTAAAACAGTTACAGTGTCGGTTACCAGTAATTGTCTCACTCACAATGGGTTCAAATGAAGCCATTTGAGAAGTTAGCCAAGGCAAAATCCCAAAATGTTACTCCAAACTAATATGGTACCCTAAAAGTTAGCAATATCATCAAAATCTTGCAACATGGCACCTCCAACAGTTCAGCACTGCCAGGACACTGGAGTGGAGTTTCAGTTCAGATTTCTTTTTCGACACTCTGAAATGGGGCTCCATGCCACTGAACCTTGGTTGACATATGGGTCACGAATGCACATCATCGTCCCAAATGAATCTACCACTAAGAGTCATCTTGAAATCTGTACAGAGCAGCAGGTGTAATTTAAATTAAATCCATAATTCTGGAACGTAGAGCTACTCTCTGTGGTGATCACACAATTGTCGTCTGCTTGTCATAAATCCCACCTGATTTATTAATGCCTTTTAGGTTGACCTTACCTAGTCTGGCCTATATGTGACACCAGATCCACAGCATTGTGAATGACTGTTTAAGTTGCCCTCTGAAATGGGCCTAGTGGGATGGATGGGTGACAAACGTTGGCCATGCCAACTGCACCCACATCCCATGAAGAAATTACTGATTCTGACAAGCTACCAGCTCTGAAAGGACAGCATAATTTCTTGAACTGCTGGAAGCCATTGCAGGACTTAGCAACATTGGTGGCGGCTGCATTGGTGATGTCCAGCGAGGACTCATGGTGGCAGCAATGTAGGTAGAGGCAAAATGGTGCCGAAAAGTAATGACTCTTGTTCCAACTGCACAGCAAGGGGACTCGTGACTGGCTGCTCCGAGGGCCGTGCCTGAACATTTAACAAGAAAGACTTTAAAGTTGAACTCTGTTTCTTTATTCTTCTACCTTTAAATTCTGTGTTTTGGTTTACTTTTCTGTATTTTACGAAGATGCTGAATAGTGGCGACACTATATAACACTTTTCACTGCATTTGTAACAAAAATACACATGACAATAAATAAATCGAGTCAAAAGAAGTGCAGCCTTTTGGAGCACTGACCATCAAATATGTTTGAGGCCGTTATGATGTGTAAGCTCTGCTGCACTTGAGCAGACACCTTTTTACGGTGCCTGACTCTAAGACCATCCAATCTTACCTTTTCTATATCCTTTTCCTGCTCTTAATAATAGAGTAGAGACACTTCCACTGAGAATTAGTTGCCTTCAGCGCAGAGCCATATTTTGAGTGCAGGTGATTAAACTAGCAGCACAAGTCTTGACTGAACTCTAAAGGACTAATGAGGTGATTTTCAGACCAAACTTTAGTGGTAATTTACAAAACGGTCTTCTCAATGTGATATCCCCTCAGGGATACCTTACTGCAGCTCTCAGCCTAACTTAAATAATGACAGTAATTGTTTGGGGCAGGTTTAGGGTAATGAAGAAATGGATTGGAGGGGTTAGTCACAACCCTCGACTCCAGTTATATTAAGCTTTTTATCTCCTGAGTTTAAAACTACTCAAAACTACTATCTGAGTTTAAGTGGGGATTTAGAGTCATAGAGATATACAGCACGGAAACAGACCCTTCGGTCCAACTCGTCCATGCCGACCAGGTATCCTAAATTAATCCAGTCCCATTTGGCCCATATCCCTATAACCCCTTTCGATCCATGTCCCCATCCAGATGCCTGTTAAATGTTGTCATTGTACCAGCCTCCACCACTTCCTCTGGCAGCTCAATCCATACACATATTTGCGCAGTTTTTTTTGTATAATCCAGTTTGAAACGGGAAAGAAAAATCCATTTCCTTAATTCTGGATAAAGTAGAGCAGGAGTAAATAGGAAATGAATGTGTACAACTCATAACAATGAAATAACGTCTGCTAGAGACAATGTATGGGAATAGCAATTCTGCAAGATCAAGGCCTCCACCACCTCAAGGGCAACTACATCTTGACCTTGTCAGAGATGCCCATATCCCAAGATGGATTTTTGTATTTCCAATCAACAGATTGTGATATTTTAGTCTGGTCCATGATACATGCAGAACTTCTCAACCTAGTGAATGGGTTAGAATATGGGACCTGTGAGCTGGATAAACACTTGAAGGAGAAGGGCACACAGGATATGATGATAAGATAAAATGAAGAGGGGTGGGATGAGGCTAGGGTAAGTGATAAACATTGAGCTAAATGGCCTTTTTTTCCTATGTTGGTGCATTCACCCATTTCTCATCAGATCCTTCCTTCATATCAATGTCAACAAATGCATAAAGCGAGCTCCTGCTTTTCTAAGTTGTCCTTGTAACATATTCCATAATGTGTGATGCTCTGGATGATTGAGTTTTATCTGACTTCTCTTTTTAGTTCTACTTCTCATTTATTAATTTCTGTAAAATTACCTTACATTGTCAGATAACAAATATTTCCATTCCCTGTGACTAGGCACTTGCACTGAGCCCAGATTTATAGCACTGAGTCTCTAGTTTTTGGGATCAATAGTGAGAGGACTCTATAGTAAAATAGAAAGATGACATTTCATGCTGATAACTGCTTCTGTAAGTTCCTCTGTGAATCTGCCATTTGGTGCCTTTCCAATGCTCCTAGTCTGTCTCTGGGGATTCTTTAACAATTGTGGAACATGTGTGTAATGGGCATTTAGAATTTATTTAAACCGCCTCCAAAGGAAAGCACATAAACATTGCAAGAGGGCACTGACTCCAATAGAACCCATGATGGATGGCTCTCCTGGGACCCCAGTCAGTGCCGCATGTAGAACAAACTGTTTTCTGTTTACCCCTCACAGATAAACAATGGTGTTTGGAGAAACTATCTAATTTAAACTACATATCTCGTGAAGATTTATTTTGTGCTGTGACTGTAGGATCATAATGAGAAATGGAGGGGACTGCTGTGCATTCTAAATTTGTTGAGAGGATATAGCGTACATCTCTTAATGAGAGAAAGCCCTGATGGCAAGTAAGCGGCAGCTTTATCTGCTCACACCAGTTGTAATCAGTCAATTTACCACCGTTTGGAGAATAATCAGTGCTTTGGGAGTGTGCAGGCCTGTGGTACACATTTACCTCAGCATATGGCACTGACCTAATGAGGAATGATTCCAATGATGCCAGCCTTCACTCCTGTTCCTCGATTTCATCTTCACAGACTGTGAATGTTAGTAATCTCATCCAGTCTGAGGGGTTCCACTGATAAGCTTGTTCCCTACCCTCACCCATTGTACCTATGCTTTCCAGCAGGCTTTCCAAATAACACTTTCCAGACTGGGATCAGTAATTCATTTCCCTTCCTAGACAACATCATCCAGGCTCAATTCTATAAAATAAATTCAAAGAGGCTAATGAAATGGTGGCCTTTATATCCAAAGGACAAGAATACAAGATGGGGGAGGGGTGTTGAAATCATTCTTCAGTTATTCAAAACCCTTTTTACATTCCACCCTTCTGAACTCCACACCTTAGGAAGGCTGAATTGACCTTAGAGCGCAGTAGGATTTATTAGAATGATAACTTGGCTCCGATGGTTAAGATATCAGGAGATACTAAACAAAGTAAGGTTGCATTTCTGGGATAGTTGAAGGTTAATGGATGATTTGGATGAAGTTTTTGAAAATTGTTAGTGAATAGTTGGGTAGAGTGAAACAATTTCCTCTGGTTGAGTACAGGACTGGGAAGTAGTGTCTAAAAATTAGAGCCAGATCTTTTAGGAGTGAAATTAGGGAAGACTTCTATCCACAAAGTATGGCAGAAGTTTGAAACTATATTGCAAATGGTAAGCAACATGGATCTCATATTGACTGTTGTCAACTGATGAAAGCTGTTAAGGGACGTAGGGCAAACTCAGTTGAGACTATAATGACCTTGCTAGTTCATAGAAGTGGCAACATTACATACCCCTGGGGAATTCTACTCGTTACAAGTTTCTAGCCTGAGTTTCACTCCACTTTTTTGCTTTCTGTACTTCAGCCATGCTCTCCTTAGTTGCGTGTGTGACTCGCTGCTGTAAGTCTCTGATATAGTGTTTCATTAAAGTACTTTAATCCTTCAAACTACATCCACTGCATTTCCTTTGTCTAACTTCACTTTTGTTACTAGTTAGTCAACCACAAAGCTGCTTTGTGGGAAATCAATGCTGAATAGTCCTGATTAGTGTGTTCCTCCTAGCATTTAATAGGTTTGTCTTTCCTTAAAGACTCTAGTAATCTACCAACATCTGAAGTAATACCAACAAGCCTTCAGGTTTTTTGACTTATCACTATCTTTTCTGATGAGAAGCACCACATATTCCACCCTCGAGTTGGGTTATTCAATTTTCATTTCCAAAGTAAACACACACATTTTCTTCCCTGAACTCTTTCAAGCTGTTGAGCTTCAATGATCTCTATATTTTGAATTTGAGTGGCTGATTTATTAACATTAATTCCTGAACCCCAGCATGACCAAAGAATGCGTTGCTGGCCGTTTACAATTTGAGAAACCTTGTGGTCTGCCAGTTGGTTGCCATGCTTCCCCAAACTGCAGCTGGAACCTCTATTCAAAAGTACTTCATTTTCTGTAAAGCACTTTGTGATGTCCTGATGTGGTGAGACATATCACAGAGACCTATTTCTCTTTGAATGTCATACTAATAGTTCTTTCCTCACTTCTCATGATTCAATATTTCCACCCTTCTTTGAAAACTGATGCATAATACTTCTACCACTTGCATCAGTGCTGTACTTTCCAGAATAAGTTTGCCTCTTGTATCTCATATAGCTTGACTGCCCTCTTTTGACTAATGGACCTTGGTAGCACTAAACATCCCAGAAAAAAATATTTTTATTAAAGTTATAGGTGTCTAATGCACCACTCCAGTTTATTCCCAGACATATCCTGACGTTCAGTTCCACAGCTCCATTGCTGTCTTGTATTTCACCCAATCAACACTCCTCATGAAGTTCGGTAAAGAGTGTTGATAAAGTGTGGAGCTGGAAAAAGTACAGCAGGTCAAGCAGCATCAGAGGAGCGGGAGAGTCGATGTTTCAGGCCAGGGCTCTTCATCAGGACCCAGCAGTCCTCACTATCTCCTAGATAATGAGTGTTCTCAGGCTATACGATCAAAGTGAGTAATAAAACCAAGTCCATGAAATGTGTATGTGTTTTCTAGTAGGATCAAAGGTGAAGGTAAGTCCAAGCCCTTGCTGATTTATTCCAATGTATAAAATGTTAGGTTTACAAGGAAAATCCAGGAAATGTTTCTGACATATCAGTCCGGTATAAACCATTTGGAATGACTCATTAAAACCCCTTCCTTTAAAAATGCACCATTTCTGCAACTGGCTGCTCAATGCACACAACTTAAATTTCAAAGCCCTATGAACGGTATTCTACCCCTTCCACGGTATATTCAAAAATATTTAATTAGTAAGATAAATTAAATAATTAATATGACATCTACATCTCAAATGCAGCTATTATTTCAATGGTAATCCCTGTAAAAACCTTTCCTGATACGAATCTTGTCTTTATTATAATACCTTAGGCTTGAACTGTGCTCCAGCCCTGAAGCATGTTTTGTTCTCTTTGCATTCATTCCTTGCTGATACCCTTCAGCAAGCAAGACTTGGATGACCTTCAAACTGCTGGTGTACCCTGTGCCATTTCTATACACACATTACAATGTATTTTATATTTGCATACATCAAGACTGAATGTTACAGGTAAATGATAAAAAGGACGTGGGACATGGTAAAAGGTCTATTTGGATGTAGGTTTGCTCACTGAGCTGGAAGGTTCAGTGGTTGGTGATTACCAACCGAAGGAAACCTAAACATATAAATAAAAAGCGGGCCATACCACCAACGCTTCACCGGAGGCTCACTGATGATGTTACCTAGTATGGTGACGAAATGTCTGAAAATGAACCTTCCAGCTCATTGAGCAAACTTATATCCAGAACCTCAACCTGACCTACAAATCATCTCAAAACTCGCTAGGTCTATTTGGACCAAGGTCTAGAGATAGAATTCAGTTTCATAATTGTATAATATTTTGACGTTACATCACTGTTTATGGTTATGCTTCACAGTGTCAAACAGGATTTGATTGGAGGTGGATGATTAGTGAGATGACATTGGGTTACTTAGAACACATGTCTTCCTGAATAGAATAAGCTAACGTGTTGAATAGCGGACTAGAACACTACCTATGTGGCTTGAGGGTAGAATTGAGACATGGCAGGTTTTTGTGGGAAGTTTGCATTGTAAATGTGTGCTTGGGAATTTATAATGGGCAAATTGACAGGAAACACATTACAAAATCTGATTAAGGGGGTGTCAACTCAGCAGTACTATACTACAGGAGATTGAACTAGCACTTGCACTTACAGGGAATTCGGACCAAACATCACACACAAATCATTTCAAGAACTGATCTCAGATAAACTTTTGAGACTGCTTCAAGGCAATGTTTCAAGTTGTCGTAAACTCAATTCTATTTTGGTATAAACCACCAATTTGAAGAGTAGGGAATCAGACCCACAAGCTCTAGATGCAAGGATCATTTTCAAGTAAATAGTTATAGTTTTCAACAATCCTTTGACCTCCCCAGTCTCAACACTCTGTCAGCAGAGCTTATTAGCATTCAAAGCAATTAATAATTTCAAATATGGTGCAGTAAATGTCAGAAAGCAGTATTAACCATTGCTGAATACTGAATCATGTGGCTCCCAAAGTCCCCATAACCTCTCCATGTTTGGCCAGATATGCCAACAAAGAACATCTGCCAGTGGGTTTGATGGATTTTCCGGGATTTGTGATAGATATATTTACTCTCCTTACCTATTCTCCTTACCTTTGCCACAGAGGGTGTGCAGCTGAGGATGACCAGACGCCGATCCCTCAGATGATGGGATTGTCCTCTGAGGAGAGCAGACCTACTTTGGGGTATCCCATTAAAGTATACAAAATTCTTATTGGGCATGACAGGGTGAATACAGATAGGATGTTTCTCTGGCTGGTGAGTCCAGCACCACAGAATCCCTACAGTGTGGAAAGAGGCCATTTGACTCATTGAGTCTGCGCCTGCTCTCCAAAGGGCATCCCAGTCAGACCCAGCCCCCGATCCTATAACCCCACATTTCCCACGAACAATCCATCCAAAATGAACATCTTTGGACTATGAGAGGAAACCGGAACACATGGAGGAAACCCACGCAGACACTGTGAGAATATGCAAACTCCATGCAGACAGTCACCCAAAGCTGGAATCAAGCCCAGGTCCCTGGCACTGGAAGGCAGCATTGCTAACTGCTGAGCCACCACACGTCACATTATCTAAGGATAAGAAGTTAGCCATTTTAAGCTGAAATGAGAAGGCACTTCTTCAATCAGAGAGTAGTGATTCTTTGGAATTCTCTACCCTAGAAAGCTGTAGAAGCTCGGTCATTGAGTGTGTTGAAGATAAAAATTGATAGAGACTGATGACATTACAAGGTACGGAGAGAGTGCGTAAAAGCAACTCAAAGTTAGATGATCAGCCATGATCTGTTTGAATAGTATAGCAGGCTTGACTGGTCAAATGGCCTACTGTTACTCCTATTTTCTACAAAGCAAGACTATTTCCTGAGGAGTCCAGAACAAGGGAGCACAGCCGTCAAACAAAAGTGAGATCATTCAGGGTGATCTTATGAAAGATTTCTTTGGGTAAAAGATTATGGAAATCTTGAACTCTTCCCCCAGAAAGAATTGAATCAGGTAGTCAATTGAAATTTTCAAAGCTGAGATGGTTAGAGTTTTATGTGGGATGTAGAATCAAGGTAGAATGGAATTATATACTGATCAATCATGACAGTTAATTGGATAGTGGAATCGGATCAAGGAGCTAAGTGCCATCCCCTGTATTCTTATTTTCTCTCCTTTATTTTGCTGGGATGTGAGTCGCACTGACACGGTTTGCATTTGTTGGCACGTCCCTGACTACCTTACACAAAGGCAGTTCAGAGTCAATCACTGGAGTCTAAGACCAGGCAATGATCACAGATTTCTTTAAAAGAAATTGTCACTATCACTGGAGAACGTAGTTGAACTCAAATTTCAACATTTGCCTCTGTGTGATTTGAAACCTGTGTCTGCAGAGCATTAGCCTGGCCCTCTAGATTACAAGGCCAGTGACATAACTACTGTGCCATCATCTCCATCTTGTGTTTTTCAGAACAGAGAAAATGCAGGACAATTCAGCATATTGTGTCTGAGTGAAGCATTCTACTCTAATGCAATTTTCCTGTTTACTTGAATAATCTTGCCTTACAAATGTTTATCTCATTATATTGTTTTATTTTATGTTACAGCCATATTGTTTCCCTGTAACCCCTTGGAAATTAAATTTCATGAAACCTGAAATAGTTTCTTTGTATGTGTTGTCATTCAGTGCAAACACTGTTGTGTGAATAGACGCTTAGTTGGTAGTACTCTTGCCTCTGGGTCAGAATGTTATGGGTTCAATCACTTCCTAGCGACTGATAATCTAAGCTGACAGGCTCAATGCCAGTATCAAGGGAATATTGCACCAACTAAGGAAACAATTAGCTGAAACCCTGCCTGGTCTTCCAGGTCAAGTAATAGATTCTATGGCACCATTTTGAGGACAGAAGGTCCTACCTGTGTCCTGTCTAATGTTTGCACTATATCATATTACTGCATGTGGGAGCCTTACTGTATGTAACTTGGTTGCTATATTTCCCCTCTGTTCCAACAGCTACTACTTCATTGGCTGAAAAATGCTTTTGGAATGTCCTGAGAGCATAAAAGATACCATATAGAAATATCTTAATGCTAGCAACCAGCAGACAGGTAGTTATGTTCTGTCTGTTACATATCAATGACTCTTTGGAGTTGGTTATTTCATCTTGAAATAAGGGCATAAGAGCTATGACCAGGAATAGACAATTCAACCCCTTGATCCTGCTCTGCCATTTAATGTAATCACGGCTGGGCTTATTTTGGCTGCAACTCCACTATCCTGCCTGCTCCCTACAATCCTTCTAGCCATTACTCATTAAAGACCGTCTATCTCCTCCTTAACTTTACTCAATGCCCAACAGCCACCAAACTCTGTGGTAAAGCATTCATAGATTCATAATCCTTTGAGAGAAGTAATTTTGAGTCATAGAATTATATAGCACGGAAGCAGACTCTTCGGTCCAACTCGTCCATGCCAACCAGATATCCTAAATTAACCTAGTCCCATTTACCAGCATTTGGCCCATATACCTTTAAACCCTTCCTATTCATATACCCATGCAGATGCCTTTGAAATGTTGTAATTGTATCAGCCTCCACCACTTCCTCTGGCATCTCATTCCACACATGTACCACCCTCTGCATGAAAGGGTTGCCCCTTAGCTCCCTTTTAAATCTTTCCCCTCTCACCTTGCTCCCTTTTAAATCTTTCCCCTCTCACCTTAAACCTATGCCCCATAGTTTTGGTATCCCTACCCTGGGAAAAAGACCTTGGCTATTCATCCCAATGATTTTATAAATTTCTAATTTCTCCAATGTTCCAGACTCCTCATCACTTTTTTAATATGAGTTTATAAAGTTGTTGTCCGTGTCATTGCTCAAACTGCAGTTATATTGTCCTTATTGTTTCAAATATGCTAAGGTGGTTTGTTTTAGCGTTGCATTAAATGAGAGAAAGCGCACACATTGATAGCGGTGATGGGAGGGGAGGTGCTGAGTGCATCCCAGCTTGCATTGTCAGAGTTCATCCCCATCACCGGCTCTCTGGATTAATGGCTTCCCTTTCTGGCTGCTATGGTGAAGCCTTTAGATGGAGAAGCATTCCACCCATGACAATGAGAGAGAGAGAAAACTCAGATGGCTATCTGCTAATCTCATTCTATCTTAAATGCACAGCATTCTCAGTCAGGGAAAGCAGTAGGTAGTTTTGTGGCATAGTATTTGCAGTCAAGAACACTTAACAGTGAGTCAATGCTTTTGACCCATAGTTCACTTTATTCAAACAATTTTGCTCTCTCCAAGTGTGTGGTAGAAACTGTTTAATGACATGCTACTCATTACCGGCTAAATATTTCTACTCTCTGTCACCTTATTTCACTGTCATTAAACAAATGTGTCACCAAAGGTTTAAAGGCACACTGTGATTTTCTTTGCAACGAAGACAAGCTAAAGGAGTAGCAGTTAGCCTGGTGGGTGTCCTTTATGACTTCTCAGTGAATAGCTGTGACATGGCACCTGGCATGGTGAAGACACAATCACATCACAGCTTTGACATTAATTAAGGAGGCTTCATCTTTAATAAGCAATAATTTTAAATGCTACATTCAGGATACATCGAAAAGTTCACCACCTTTGTAATAATGCTATTCAGGGTGGTATATTTCCCAACTGTGCTCTCATTTTCCTTTTAGTTTGTGCAGAAATTAAGGACATCTGACAAAGAAGAGGACTGACTGTACTCAACTGCTTCTCTTTTTCATTTGTGCAAGTCTCATATTCCCAGATCTCCCATCCACTCCTCTGACAGTAAGAGAGGCATTTCTTAGTTTGAGACTATCCCATCCAAAGTCCCATAACAGAAAGTATAAGCAAAGACAGGAAGCACTAACTGCTTATCTTTTACTGCTTCTCCTGTTACGATGTCAAGGGTCAAGGCTTTGGATGAAGCAAAAGAGTCATGTGGACTTCTATGTAAAAGATAAAGTTTTGGAGCTCAGTTTACACTCTCGAAATTCTTGCAATCCCATGGTATATACAAGCAGGTTCAAACCCCAGTCAGCTGGTAATTCACTGGTTGGGGAATTCATGCCCCCATGATTTGATTAAGATCAAGACTTTGCACCAGACCTGTTTGACTCCATCACCACATGTGTAATCTTAACCCAGTCTGAGCAAAGACTGTAATTGGCAGTTTCACCCAGAAATGCTAAGGGATGATTGAAAACATCAGGTTAGTGCAGGAAGATTCAGAAACCTTGGTGGGTGTTCTGTGTTCAGAGTAGTTTTTTTTTTGCTGTTCATTCATAGGATGTGGGCATCATTGGCTAAATCCAGCATATTTTATCCCTCCCTCATTGCCCTTGAGAAGATCTTCTTGAAGCGCTGGGATGTGAAGATGCTTCCCTGTTGGGAAGACCCTGCAAAGATTTGATTCAGCGACAGTAAAAGTAAAGCCGACATGGTTCAAAGCCAGTATAGTCTGTGGCTTAGAGTGACGCCTACCATGTGGACTGAAGTTACAATGTGAGTTTAGGTTCAAGTTTGAGAGGAAAAAAAAATGTCAAAACTGTCTTCAGGCTTATTTATCAAAATAACACTTTTTCTTATACATAGATACTAAATATGCCATATGTAATCATAGATATGCCAAACTCTGAACTTACAGTTACATTCGATAAAGACTAATCTGTCTTCTTTGTGTGCTCTTAAGTCTCTCTCTCTCCTTCTGAGGTGTGCTGTTCATCCTCAGTGTTGTGCAGCTCCCTGGCATTATTACAAAGTTACTCCTGAGTCCTGAAGCTCTTACACACAAAGGGGAACTTATTCACACTGTGATGCTCTCACGTAACTGGGATAGGTCATGGGTTTGGAATGTTCTGGCCAAAAAGCCTTGAGTAACTGTAGTTTGTCTTGTAGGTGGCATAAACTGCTGCCATTGTAACACTGGTGAAGGGAGTGGATGCTTAAAGTGGTGGCTGAAATGCCACTCAAGTGGACTAGGCTGACTGACCTCCAACAGTAAAAGTGAGGACTGCAGATGCTGGAAATTAGAGTCAAGAGTGTGGTATTGGAAAAACACAACAGGTCAGGCAGCATCCAAGGAGCAGGAGATTTGACATTTCGGGCAAAAGCCCTTCATCAGGACCTATAACAGCCACAACCCTCCTCCTTTGTGCTAGGTATGATTCCAATCACTGAAGTGTTTTCCACCTAATTCCCATTGACGCCAGTTTGGTTAGCGATGCTTGATGCCATGTTTGCTGAAATGTCGCTTTAACATCAAAAGCAGTCAAATAATTATGATTATATTTTAATACCTGCCACCTGCCAAGTTTACTCCCTGCTCAGTGTTCTTTTCATACCTCAGTTGGATGACAATTTGTGGGCCTCAGGAAAAGGAAGGTACTTGTTTAAATTATTTTTTGATGGGGTGTGCAGGTAGATGGCAAGGCCAGCCTTTATTGCCCATCTTAATTACCACTGAATTCAGAAGCTTGTAAGGGTCATCTCAGAAGACAGTTAAGAATCAACCACATTGCCATGGGTCTGGAATCATATGTAAGCCAGAAGACTAAATAAAATTACAAATTTCCTTCCCTAAAGGTCATTAGTGAACCAGACAGTTTCCACTAGATAATACATTTGTGTTTGTATAAGGACAAGCAGGGGGTTCCATTATGGAGCCCTCAGTATTCAAGCCCCCTGAAGATTATCTGCTTGGCTGAAATGTCTTAAAGATCTTCAAATCATCCCTTAGCCAAAGTCAATGTGGTTAAGAGAGGAGGGAAGCAATAATATCTCTTCCTTAACCCCTGTCCCATCCCACCACTACCACACACACCCCTCACCCGAAATTAAAAGATAATTTATAAGGAAAATTATTTCAATACATTTCACAGCTGCTGTGAAAATTCTGCATAATCCAATTAAATTTTCATAATGGGATTGGAAGGATTCCTGGGAAACACAAAAGCTTAAAAGAAAATAATCTTTAAGGGGCAGGATTTATTATAATTGAAGTATTTTTAGGTGCTTTCATTAAGTTGGTTAATTCTCATTGCCTTGGGTGTGCATTGGAGAGTGTTACATCGAGCTATTAAAATCAATTTAAATAGATTTTGAAATAAGTCAAAGATAAAAATCACTTTCTCTCTCCATCTGGGGAACTGCTTATAATAAAGCAATTTTGTGGCTGCATTTCATAATTCCTCTCATTCACGCAGACAATTTCAAGATATTGAATACAAATACATTTTGCTGGTTTAAAATAAATTTTATATTGTTGTCAAAATCTCAGAATTAAAATTCAATTTTGGTGAATTAGCGTTGTTTAACTAAATATATAAAATATTCAAGGCTAAATTGTATTTTTTATTTGGATGTAATGTAATTCAACTTGCTTAATAATGTTATCCAGAGAATATCTGGGAAGTGGATTAGGAAGGATCTGGTTCAGTTCCTGCTCTACACTAGCAGCGTTACTGTTGGCTGGGGGTGTGTTAAAGTACTACAGTTGCAACTTACATGAAAGAAGATTTACTCTGAATATTGTGACTCACTACAAGTTGCTGGGCAAGTTGCATCAGTAAGCAATAAGCTTCCCCCAAAATACCTTTTTTTTAGCCTCCCTGTGAGCTTCAGGAAGTTACTGCCTTTGCACCTTAATTAGCAATCAGATTCATTACAAAATGTTAGATCTGATACTTCATAGTGTAAGGATCCTTATTAAGGTGAGAATTGTATTTCTGTATTGCTAATCAGCATCTCAGATTCAGAGAGTGAAGGATTAAATTATAGAGTTTCTTTCTTGGTAGTAAATTACTTTTTTGAGGTTGTTAAAAAATAAACTCTACTCCTTCACTCTGTGTTTTCATTTCTGAATATCTTAATCAGCGAACTATCTGGGCCTTTATTATCTGGTCTGCTCAAAGCTAATTTGATGGAGTTATTTTTTTCTCTGTTCGAACTTGCTTTCTCCATACCTGGGCTTGTTTCTCAAATATGAAACCTTCTTTGATCACGCGCGTATAACTAATTGTCAGTTAGCTAAGGTAGCTGGAGAATGGCTGATAAATGTGGTATCCTAACCCCATGAGAACAGACCCTTTCTGGGGGCAGGAGCAGGAGTAATAGCTATAGATCAGCTCCCCACTGCCCAGAAGCATTTAGAGTCACAGTCATAGAGATATACAGCACAGAAACAGACCCTTTGGTCAAACTCATCCATACTGAACAGATATCCTAAATTAATCTAGTCCCAATGCTAGCACTTGGCCCGTATCCCTCTAAAACGTTCTTATTCATAAACCCATCCAGATGCCTTTTAAATGTTGTCATTGTACCAGCCTCCACCAGTCCCTCTGGCAGCTTATTCCATACATGCCCCACCCTCTGTGTGAAAAGATTGCCCCGTAGATCCCTTTTAAATCTTTCCCCTCTCATCTTAAACCTATACCCTCTATTCCCTCTAAGGGAAGGTTACATATTAACAAATTTTATTGATTTCTTTGAGGAGATAACCAGAAGCATTAATGAGGGAAATCCATTTGATATTTTTTTACATGGACTTTTTGGCAAGGCTTTTGATAATGCCCCTCATTGTAGATTGGTCAAGAATGTAACAGCCCATGAGATCCAAGGCAAAGTGACAGATTGAATCCAGTTATTAGCTGAGAGTAGGAAGCAGAGGGTGATGGGAGAGGTATGTTTCTGTGACTGGAAATCTGTTTCCAGTGGGGTTTTGCAGAACATGCTGTTGACATCTTTGCTGTTCATTTGTACATTAATGGTTTGGACTTAAATGTAAGGAGTATGATCAAGCAGTTTGCAGATGACACAAAAGTTGGTAGGTTGTGAAATAACTGCACAGAGGCTGATATCCAGTCACCAAGTCACCTTTTATTTACATTTGCACAGTACATGAGCTCTGACCAGCCAACTTAAAGCCAGTTCCTAGACTGAGGATTTTCTCTGAGACTCCTAAGTTCATAATTTCATAAGCTAAAGGAGCAGAATTAGGCCATTAGGCCCATCGGGTCTTATCTGCTATTCAATAATGGCTGATATGCTCTTCACTCCAATTTTCTTGCCTTCTCCCCATATCCCTTCAACCCTTTACCCAATTAAAAATCTGTCTAACTCCTCCTTAAATTTACTCACTATTCCAGCGTCCACCACACTTTGGGGCAGTGAATTCTGTCCCTTTGGGAGAAGTAGTTTCTGCTCAACTCTGTTTTGCTACCCTTTATCCTAAGACTGACCTCTCATCCTAGAATTTCCACAATAGGAAGCATCCACTCCACATCCATTTTATCCATACCTTTTATTATCTTGAATCATCAATTTGATCGGCCCTCATTCTTCTAAATTCCAGAGAGTATCAGCCTAAACTGTTCAATCTCTCTTCATATGACAAACCTCTCATCTCTGGGATCAACCTAGTGAACCTCCTCTGAACTGCCTCCAATACCACTACATCTTTCCTCAAATAAGGGGACCAAAACTACACCCAGTATTCCAGGTGTGGTCTCACCAATGCCTTGTATATCTGTTTATATCTGTCAGCCAGGACTCCCTGATTGGCCCAGATTAATCACCCCAAACAATGATCTCAGGATTTATGAGATCCATCTCGTCCTGGTCCCAATCACTATAGTTGGTAAATAGTGAGGAGGATAGCAAAGGATATTCTCACCCAGAGGGTGATGGGAGTCTGGAACTCACTACCTGAAAGAGTGGTTGAGTCAGAATCTCTTCTAACATTGCAGCAGTATTTAGGTATTTATTTGCTATGTCATAGCCTCCAGAACTAGGGCCAAGAGCTTTAAAATGGGATTAATGCAGTCAGATCTGAGTTGATCAGCACAGACATGATGGAATGAATGGCCTCCTTCTGTGCTGTGAGTCTACTGTCAGATGATTTTCCATCACTCCGCCATGATCCTCAGTTCAGACTTGGCAACAGGAAACTCGAGGAGCTGTGAGAAGTCATCCCGTTTTATCCTTTGCCTCAGACCCTTGGCCCACAGAGGGGTTTCTTTGGTTTCTTTTCAATTGTTAAAACATCCCAGATCATTTCTACAGAGCTGTATTGTCTCATTTGTTTTGTGAAAGTAATTTTTGAGATTATTAAGCAAGCCTGGTGAAAGCCTCTTTTGACCTGAATAACAGTAATAAAGGGAAATACTTCTGCCACTTTGGTGATTGAATGAAACATTTACACTAATGGTACAGCTTGTGGAGTACTGGCGCTTGATTACCAATAGCATTACTCCTGTCGGAGTGGTACCACAGCTTAGTTAGTATAGCTACATCTTACAGATTGCAGCAGCTCAAAAAGACAGCTCACCATTTCCACCTTCTCAAGGACAATAAATGCTGGCCCAACTAGTGATCCTCACATCCCATGAATGAATTATAAAGGACAACAACTCGGGCATAAATGTACCTTATAGCAAGAAATAAGTTTTGAAGAGTTTTGTTTTGGCAAGTTTGAAGGTTGAAGAATCATCCTTAACCTGGCCTTTAATGCTGATGGCAAGAATGGATGTCAGCTACCAGAGGGCAAAGCCACTTAAGATTTACTGTAAGCTTTTAATGGTTTAAAAGATAAAACAGGTTGTAATACTATCGTAAACATTATTAAGCATCTTTATGGCCAGACCTGAGAGCCTGACAGGGTGAAATACAGCACTGAGTGCAACTGCTTGGTCTATAAAAAACATTTTTTTCACTGTCAAATCTATGGCTATTGATTCTGTTAAAGATGCAAAGCCCCACAATTAAACTGTTTCTCCATCAAGGTGTGAGCTGAAGAAGCTGAATTTTTGAGAAGCAACTTAACACAATTAACATCTGAGAGGACAAGAGGGAACTGGCATTTCTATAGCACCCTTCTCAATCACAGGACGGTCATAAGCACTTCATACTCAGTGAAGTACTTTTGATGATTTGGTGCTGATATGACGGAGGAGAAGCAGCAGTTAATTGCACAGAGTAAGGTCCCACCAACTTCACCAGGGGGTTTGATTGAGGCATCAGTATTGGACTCAAGACACTTGTGAGTACTCCATTGCTTATCTTCCAGTAATGGTCATGGGATCCTTGATGCCGAGCTGAGAGGGCAGATGGTTCCCTCAGTTTGATACTTCATTTGAAAGAATGATGTGCTGTTTTCAGGTTATCATAGAGCACAGTCGCAGCTTGCTTCGGCAGTGCATTTTGATTAGATTGGGATTGCTGTGTGGCAGATGTGTACCTTTCTGGGAAATATCGAAATAACTGAAATATGAAACAAATTCTGTAGAGGGCTGTATTCATTAGAAGGTGCTGGTGCCAGTTGAAATTAAATAAACTAGCAATTTATTTACTTCTTAATAAAGAAGGATTTTCTTCTGCTAATCTAAGGAAATGGTATTAGTGTTGGATAAGGCAAAAAAAACTTTCAACATTTGCATTTAAGAGTACATAGCTTAGATTTGCCCCAGTACAAGGCAGATTGAGGGAACTGGAGCAGTAACAGAAGAGTTTGATCTTGCTACTGTTTACTTGCTGTGTTGAAGACCAGATGCTAATGATGTTGGTTGAAAGAGAAATGTTGGCATAGACAGTGCGAGAACTTCACTGGTCTTCTTGGAATAGGGCCATGGGATCTTTCACATCCACTTGGGAAGGTGGATAGGACTTCAGTTTCATTTTGTATCTAAAAGGTGGTACCTTCAATGGTACAGCAATCCCTCAGTTTTGCACTGATGTAATAATGTGGAATTGATGCTCCAGTCTTTTGAATGAATCATGTGCCCATCGGCCTGCTGATTAGCAACCGAGCACAGATTGTGAGGTAATGCTGTAATGTTCTGGGGAGGCCCCCAAATTGCCATGACATTTGTAATCTTTTTGAACAATGGTCCCAGTGTGCTACCATGTTAGTGAATCAGAAAGCTGCACACCCGACAATATGAGAGACTAGTGCATCTGGCACTGGTTCAGATCATGATTAACTGTAAGGTTGGGAATGATAGTTGGTTATAATTGCTGCTGAATTGTTGCTAACTGCATACTGTAGAATCTCACCTACCCAGAATAAGGTTAAAAATTACACAACACCAGGTTATAGTCCAACAGGTTTAATAGGAAACACTAGGTTTTGGAGTGCTGCTCCTTCATCAGGTGGTTGTGGAGTACACAATTGTAAGACACAGAACTAATAGCAATAAATTTGCTATAGATTCTGTATCTTACAATTGTGTCCACTACAACCCCCTGATGAAGGAACGGCGCTCTGCAAGCTAGTGTGCTTCCAATTAAACCTGTTGGACTGTAACCTGGTGTTGTGTGATTTGTAACTTTGTACACCCCAGTCCAACACTGGCATCTCCAAATCATACCCAGAATAAGATTGATTCTGTCCAAAATAACTCCAGTTAAGACCTCTTGCATTCATAGGACAGAAGGACACCTATGTCGTCAGTTTGCATTTGATCCAAAACTTTATTCTGTTGAAATCAGTCATTCCACTTGTAAACAATTGCAATACTTACCTAGACCATTCCCATCACTGCTGTTGGAAGGTGAACTCTGGCTTTCTGACAGACAGGACTTATGTTTTTTGAGTATTTAAGAAGTGGCATTGAAATTGAAAACTTCTGTGATATTAGTCAGTTTTGATTTTGTTCAGTCCTGTCTCTGCCACGCCTGTGCCTAAAACAGACAACTCAGAAAACTGCAGATTCTTACAAATTCCTGAAATCACTCAGAATACTCTTTATGTGAATTTCAAATCTCAAAACAACGACTAGCATGTTTCCCATTTTAAGCTAATTTTGCAACTGCAGGTGAATGTGATGGACATGTTCTAACTACAGTATGCATATACAGACAGGATTAGCACAACTGTCACAGGAATTTAATAGAAAATGGAATAAAACATTAACAAAATGGTTAAACATTTTTGTAGCATAGCTGTAGAGGTATTTATATTATGGAAAAGTCCAAAACTCAGGATGAGGGAGGAAGATAGGGTCAGAAAATTAGGTGGTCACCAACAAATCCAGTTGTGAATTCAGATGAAACCTCTTCACCTGGAGAGTGCAAATATGGAACATGCTCCCACAGAGAGTGTCCGAGGTGAATCCTATCCCATACATTAGAGGGGAAGGTGGATAGACACATGGGTGAGGGAGAAAGAAATAGAAGGATAGGGTGTTGGGGATGGAAGGAGACTCATACTGAGTCATAGAACCATGGAACAGATACACCATCACAGAGCGCTGTAGACACAATACCAATCTGTGAACAAATGTCAGTGTGTATTCTCAAAGCCAAACACTGGAACAATCTATGCTTAGTGGCTTGATTGAAATAACAGCAAATGGCATTATGACATGAATTTAGAAAATATTTAGGATGCACCATGTTCTCATTTATTTTAATTCAAGTTCCAATATCACTGTCAGAAACTACTTATCCATCTCCGGTCAGCAAGGGACCTGGCTGTTACCATGGTGACTAAAGCAGGCATGGATTGAAAGGTTAAGGACTATCTCCCAAACGCCTAAAGAAATTTAATGGCTTTAGTCCCCAAGTCCCATGCAAATAAGTACGTGGCAAACAGAATACACATAACTGAGAATGGGGGACTCTGTCTTATTATTAGAACTCAGTGATTAAATGCAGAAAGCCTTACTTTGTCAGGAGTATTCACTTGTGTAAAAGTACAAAGGCAGAACTCCGTATCTTCACAGTATGCATTATTTACAGTAAATCCAAAGGCTTTTTCTCTTGAGGCTCGTATTCCAAGCCTTAATATTGAACCATGAAACACACTTTAATTAGTGAAAAGAAATTACTGTTTGCTGACACTATCCGTTTTTGCTTTGCCTTCACTGTTGTACTCTGACAGGGAACAACAGCACATCAGCAACAAACCAAGTCCAGACAGCTGAAATGGGGAATGCCAGCAGGCAGAATTTACAGACAACAGTGCGCCTTGTATCACTGAATCCAGGTAATTAGGTGATTCTTCCCCTCCAAAGAACATTTGTAGCACCCTAGCGGCTGTTCCAGTCCAGAGATTGAACCTAGTCTCCACTATATGAGTGATATGCTGGTACCGTAACCCAAAAGTAATTTGAAGAGCTCCACCAGTTGTACACAGAGATCCACTGTTGAAGAAAAAAACGGTCTAATGTCATAGTCCCTGATTTTGCAGCTGCCAAGATGAAGAAGCTATCGGCACTAACTGTTATTGAGGAGTAGATGACTCACCATCATAGTTAAATGTGAAAAGTGGGGAAGTTGCTGTTTGGTTTGCACTTTGCCTCCACACTGGTACCTTACTGAGAGGTTAAAATAAATGCAAGGTGTGAATTTGCAACACGCACTCTCTTATAATCTCAGAACAGGCTCATGTATTTGTTTATAATCTGGATAGGGGCAGGCAACATTTTTATTTGCTCACAGGATGTGGATGTTGCTGGCTGAGCCAGTGTTTATTGTCCATCTCTAATTGCCCTTGAGAACGTGGTGTTAAGTTGCACTCTTGAATCATGACAGTCTTGTAACTTTAGTTCAGTCAAGTAAATGAAATTTGAATTTCCAATTACTCACAAAGAAAATAAAGCTACAAAATTAAAAATTTTCCAACAAAAGGGTTTCTTTTAAACTCAAAGTAACAAAGCAAACAGTAAATCCAATTCTATTATAGTCTAAAATCCAGAATTAACATGAGGTAAACATGAACTTGCGGGCAAACTGAAATCCAGCAAATGACAAACAGCACATTAAATTCAACAGTCATGATCAAGACAGATTTCTGTGGATTTTTCAATGGCCCATTCATACATATAAAAGTCGCCACAATTCTTCATAATATTATCTTCCTCATGTGGGTTTTCAACTATTCTGTTGTGAAGATCTAGCCTCTGATTTCCCTCAGAAACATTTCCATTTCAGAGTGCCTCAACAGCATTTCCCCCAAAAGTTGCTAAATCTGTTATTCTGAGGCTGTGCCCCATCAGATTCATAGCTTGCATTCCACAATCTCATTACTGACACAGTTATGGCTCCTTACCTGCTCTAAGTAGCTCTCTTCATAGGCATTCGCCAACTTCAATGCCTGATGTCCACTGCCTGCAGACTTTTATTTTGCCCAAATGCCAGTTATCTAGCAAACAGCTTTCTTTCCCATGCACTGAGCCCATAAGTGTTCCAGAGTTTCCCTGACCTGCATGGATCCTGTGATTTTCTCCCACCTTCTCAGCTATCCACAGGTTTCCCTGAGCTCCAGCAGCACCATGTTAGCTTCACTGAGCCTCTTCCTGTCTTGACTAACAAAGTTTAGAAGGTTAAGGGGTGATCTGATCAAAGTCTTCAAGATATTTACAGGAGAAGACAGGATAGATGAAGATAAATTATTTTCTCTAGGTGGGTATTCTACAACTAAGAGGTACAGACCTGACCGTTTCAGAGAGATGTTAGGAAGCACTTCCATACTCAAAAGATGGTAGAGGTTTGGAACTCTCTTCCACAAGCAACAGTGGATGCTGGATCAGTTGTTAATTTTAAATCTGAGTGAGATAGACCTTTGTTAAGCAATAGTTTTATGGCATATGGGCCAAGATATATGGAGTTAGGCCACAGGTCAGCCATGATCTCATTGAATGGTAGACCAGGCTCAAGGGGCTGAATGGCCTACTCCTGTTCCTGTGACTAGTGTTGTTCCCTGATCCTTGAACTAATCTGGGTGACCTCAAACATTCTCTAACAAAGTCTCTTCTCTGCTCCTGGGCCAAATTGAATGTCGAAGCCCTTGGAACATCGTGTGTTTTGAATGTTACAAACTCCAGTTACCTAACTGCTACTGTCCACAGCTCCTCATTTACAGTACACTTCCATCACAGCTCACTCACTCTACTCAGTGAACACATCACAGCTGCTGCTTTCTGGTCTGTGTAAACTTTTAACAGTGTGATACATCTTAACCGTGGTCCAGCAACCACTTTGGCTTTGAAAATGAACTTTTATACAGGCCATTATAACTGTGAATTTTTATGCTGCTGTACTTTTCACTGAAGTAATCTTGGTTTTGTTTTCCCTTTCATTTCTGCCATCAGTTGGTGAGAAGCTTTGGGCAGGGTGACTCAAACTTCAGTTTTACGCCTCTTTTCTCGTTGACATGTAGTGACCACATTGGGATGGCTTTGTGAAGATCAGAAATTCACTGTATTTCTTAGGGAACAGTGTGTTCAAACCTTTCTCCCATGTTAATTGTTGCTGCCACTTTTCCTGGAAGTGCTCTTACTGGAGAACTGAATGTGACATGAATGTTGCTTCACTTCTGTTCTCATGTAGCAAATGTACTGGCTCCAATCGCTTTATGTTTCTTACCGGCATTCTATTGTTTGTGAGTTGAGAGAGCTCATCTTAAGCAGCAAATCCAGACCAGTGAGTAAGGGTATCACTAATAAACACCAAACTCAGCTGGCGTTTAAGTGCTGTCTTCATGAGGTTGCAAGTGGTGTTAGGGCATGGTAGAATATTGGGGAACAGGAAACAAGTAGGCATTGATATCCAAAATAACGATGGAAGAAAGAGGCAAAGTGGAAAATCTCTGGCAATGTAGCTCGCTATGCAAATCCCTTTGTTCATATAAGTGGCAGGTAGAGCTTTACAGAAATGAATATCTTTGCAGTTAAACAACAAATCAAGAAAGTGGCAGCTGGCATAATGTGTACCGATGCATCAATCACACACAAAATCATGTTGAAATCAAGTTATATAAACTTCTTCAGATGAAGGGATATCAATGGATTACAACAGTTATCGTTTGCCTTGGCAGGGAGAGGCCTGCAAGTGAGGATTGTGTGCAGACTTCCACAGGTTCCAACATGAATTGTACATTACTTGCTATTCAAAGGAATTCTGTGGAGCTGCTATGTAGATGTAAGGTGTGCAGTGACTCGCAAAATAGGACAGGTTATCATTAAGGTGGAGAACTCTGTGAAATGCCTTCATCACATCTAATTAGTGACCTGTAACCACGTTATTACTGTTGCCCCATAGCTGTTGATGGACATGCTGTGCATTCTCAGCATAATTGTTAGCATTTCCACCATCTCAGAAAAGCAGTCAAGTGCAAGCATGAGTCTTGGAACATCAAGAAGAATATGATACATAGGGCAGGCAAATATTCTGTCTGGTAATCTCTATGTTTTGACCATGCCTTCAGCCTCCCCATCAAATTCTTTCCCATCCCATCTTAGTAGCAACTGTTCCCTGTTTTCACCTTCTGAAACAAACTGAGGCATTCTTGGCACTGATACACAATAAAGCAACAACTAGTATTTTTATAGTGCCTTGAGTGTAGTAAAGTGATCCTTGGCACTTTGTCATTGGAGTGATATTTAGGAGATGTTACAAATGGATTAGGATGGGAAGCCCAAGAGAGGCCAGTCTTTCGCACCTTGGAGACTGTGGGAGAGAGTGATTTATATTTGGAGGCTGTGTGATGAAACTTCATGGTCCCACGCTCAGATGTTGATCTTGTGGGAAATTACAGGTACCGACCAGCATTCCATCATTCCATGGGGTGTTCAGTGCGATTGCTTTCTGCTGCACTGCACTGAAGAGCTTTGTAGTGTCATAGCCATGAAATAGTGGAATCCTTCATACAGTAAATGTGCAAACCTCTCTTTTGTAGCAGCTTTAGGAACCCTTTGTGAATTATAATCATTCGTTCAGTCATTCCAAACATTTTCCAAAAGAATCGATCTGCCATATAAGCTGGTTGATTATGGACGTGTGTCCAGAGATGGTCGAGAAGTGACTGGAACAGTTGTGACATGGCTACAGGGCCGTGCTCAAAAATCTGCCTCGGGGGTATACATTGGTTGGTTGCCAGTGGCCGTGAAGGATTCTGAGAGACACCGTGAGAGACAATGTTCTCAACCAAAGGGAGCACTGGGGGGAATACAAGTTGAAACTGCTGCTCTGTTGAAAGCATCCAGGCAACCTACAGCTGCTATATCTGCAAATCCAGTGAAGAACAAGAAACTCTCTTTCTGCTGATTTCTGTGTCCGTGTGTGCAGGCAAATACTGACTATTCAGCTACAGAAGCTACTGAACCCTTTCACTTTGGAAAGATAATCTTCATGCAAGCCAGGCCAGCAATATTCTTAGAGACTGACCTTGATTTCATCTTAGTAAGAACTTATATTCCTTAATAACTTTAATCTTTGTGCAAGAATTTTGAGCTAACAACTTTTACTTGAATTACTGCAACATGGAAAATCTTTGCTGGTGCTGACATCATGCCTGAGCTGGGATCATTATAGTGGGGGGCGGTGGGGGAACAGAGAGAGAGAGAGTGTGTGTGTGTGTGTGTGTGTGTGTGTCAGACCTACACAGCCTGCCACACCTCACCAAAATGGTTTGCAGTAAATAATGCCCATGCTATCAAGTCTCCAAGACCTGTACCACACCACGACGCAGTGACTTCAAACGAGCAATGATAAATTTTGTTTAAAAAAGACTAAAGTGCTATAGCAAGATCATCATCACCTGAAAGATGAACAATGGCAGGTTCACACCTTGTGTCAAGGTCAACATGGTAGCAACGGAGTGGGCTGCTTCTGGGCTCCTGTGCCCAGGCTTGTCCTCTTCATCTTCATCTTCCTTTTCTTTTTCTTTGTCCTTTTACTTCTTCTTCATTTCTCAGTTTTATTAAGTTTATGCTCAACCTTACCTGATAAAGAGAGTTCTTTGGCAGGACGGAGGCCTCAATGGGTTCTGGATCGGCATGGCTACAGAGTCAGCCAGCGTGTAAAACATAGGGAGGGTTCCTCACTTCCACATGGAATGGGACTCTGGTGGTGGCATGGTGTGGGCTGGTGCAGCCAGAGTGGGGACTGTAGTAGCAGCATGATGTGGGCTGGTGAAGCCTAGAGGGGAATGTGGCAGCAGCATGGTGTGGGCAGGTGAAGCCCAGAGTGGGGACTGGTCAGCGGCATGGTGTGGGCTGGTGAATCCCGGAGTTGGGACTGATGCAGTGACATGGTGTGGGCTGGTGAGCCCAGAGGAGAATGTGGCAGCAGCATGGAAGTGGGGACTGGTGCAGCGGCATGGTGTGGGCTGGTGAATCCCGGAGTGGGGACTGGTGCAGCGACATGGTGTTGGCTGGTGAGCCCAGAGTGGGGACTGTGGCAGCGACATGGTATGGGCTGGTGAATCCCGGAGTGGGGACTGGTGCAGCGGCATGGTGTGGGCTGATGAATCCCGGAGTGGGGACTGGTGCAGCAACATGGTGTTGGCTGGTGAGCCCAGAGTGGGGACTGTGGCAGCGACATGGTATGGGCTGGTGAATCCTGGAGTGGGGACTGATGCAGCGACATGGTGTGGGCTGGTGAGCCCAGAGGAGAATGTGGCAGCAGCATGGTATGGGCTGGTGAATCCCGGAGTGGGGACTGGTGCAGCGGCATGGTGTGGGCTGATGAATCCTGGAGTGGGGACTGGTGTAGCAACATGGTGTGGGCTGGTGAGCCCAGAGGGGAATGTGGCAGCAGCATGGTGTGGGCTGGTGAAGCTCAGAGTGGGGACTGGTGCAGCTACATGGTGTGGGCTGGTGAAACTCAGAGTGGGGACTGGTGCAGCGACATGGTGT
Organism: Chiloscyllium plagiosum; assembly: GCF_004010195.1. NCBI lineage: Eukaryota > Metazoa > Chordata > Chondrichthyes > Orectolobiformes > Hemiscylliidae > Chiloscyllium > Chiloscyllium plagiosum. The sequence continues at coordinate 2,231,387 of NC_057754.1, forward strand.
GGGCTGGTGAAACTCAGAGTGGGGACTGGTGCAGCTACATGGTGTTGGCTGGTGAATCCTGGAGTGGGGACTGTGGCAGCGGCATGGTGTGGGCTGGTGAATCCCGGAGTGGGGACTGGTGCAGCTACATGGTGTGGGCTGGTGACGCTCAGAGTGGGGACTGGTGCAGCAACATGGTGTGGGCTGGTGACGCTCAGAGTGGGGACTGGTGCAGCAACATGGTGTGGGCTGGTGAAGCTCAGAGTGGGGACTGGTGCTGCTACATGGTGTGGGCTGGTGACGCTCAGAGTGGGGACTGGTGCAGCTACATGGTGTGGGCTGGTGACGCTCAGAGTGGGGAATGGTGCAGCTACATGGTGTGGGCTGGTGAAGCTCAGAGTGGGGACTGGTGCAGCAGCATGGTGTGGGCTGGTGAAGCTCAGAGAGGGGACTCTGGCAACTGTTTGGAGCTGGAAGGCCGGCATGGACTGGTTGGGCTGAATGGCGTAACTCTGTTCTGGATGTTTTCTGTAATCCTGTCTTTAGAGATATATTGAACAGATTGAAATGGAAGTATTATCAGATATATATTAATAATTATTTGGTATGAAAGGTGTGCTTTACAAACAAAAATCTATTCTAAAGCAGCCATTCTAATATACTCTTCTGAATGGAGTCAACTCAAACAAGTTTCTCAAAACATCAGTTTGGGAAAGTTGCAAGGCGATAATACAATATTGAAATTCATGCAGGGTGTAAACTGGCTGTCACAATGACACATGAACCCTCAAACTATATTACTGATTCGTTATTCATTTTTGTGAATTGATGTATCCGTGTTCAATACACTCAGGGCTACCGACAGATGATGCTTTTCTCCCGCACACTATCCATTATCAAGACAGAATTTGCCATGTCCAGCTGCCAGTGTGACACTTTCACAACTTTATTAACATCATGATAGGAATTTTTTTGAAATTTCAAAATTAAGAAAACTGTTACCTCCAAGCACATAGATCAGTGAACATAAATATTGCATTTCTACCGGAGGGTGAATTATATGGAATGTGCTGCCTGAGAGGGTGGTGGAAACAGATACTCTTGTAATATTTATGAAGCATGGTAGCCAGGATGTAGTAGACTGTGGATCAAGTGCAGGTAAATGGGATTGGAGAGGTTTGGTGTTTGTTGGTCAGCATAGCATGGTGGGTCAAAGGCCCTGTTTCTATGCTGTATGACTCTATGACCTCTACAGACTGCTTAAACACAATTTCCCTTTCATAAAGCCATGTTAGCTCTGATGGATCACAGTGTGATTTTCTAAGTAACCTATTGCAACCTCCTCAATAATGGAATATAGCATCTTTCCTAAAACAAACATGAGGCAAACTAACCCACAGTTTTCTGCTTTATGCTTCTCTACTTTCTTGAATCGCTGGAGAAGTCAGAGATCTTGGAATGTTGTCGAGTCATAGAGATGTGCAGCACAGAAACAGACTCTTTGGCCCATGCCGATCAGATATCCCAACTTAATATAGTCTCATTTGCCAGCACTTGGCCCATATCCTTCTAAACCCTTCCTATTCATATACCCATCCAGATGCCTTTTAAATATTGTAATTGTACCAGCCTCCACCACTTCCTCTGGCAGCTCATTCCATACACATACCACCCTTTGCATGAAAAAGTTTCACCTTAGGTCCCTTTTAAATTTTTCCCCTCTCATCTTAAACCTATGCCCTCTAGTTCTGGACTCTCCCAACCCAGGGAAAAGACCTTGTCTATTCACCCTATCCGTGCCCCTCATGGTTTATAAACCTCTTTAAGGATCCCCTCAGCCTCCAACACTCCAGGGAAAACAGACCCAGCCTGTTCAACCTCTTCCTATAGCTCAAACCTTCTAACCCTGGCAACATCCTTGTAAATCTTTTCTGAACCCTTTCAAGTTTCACAACATCCTTCCTATAGCAGGGAGACCAGAATTGTAGAATTGTACACAATATTCCAAAAGTTTTGTAAGGCCTGAGGAGGTTATTAAGCTAGCGAGTTGTGAGGACAAGGAGGGGCTTGTGTCATTGGTCAAGATATACTTGCCTGATAATGATGCTAGTTCTGACTTGGGGCTGTTTTTCTGTCTGAACGTTTAATGCCAGGGATGGTGTTCTGCACTGTGTGTTGTCTGATCTTGGCCAGTACATTTTGAACTAAGCTCTCAGATAAGTAACACTTGCGTTTACCCACTAGGGCCTTGTTAATGTTCATTGGCCAAGTCTTGCTGATACGAATGGGGTGTCTTGGTTTTCATATGCAAAGGTTCGATAAACAGTGAGATTGGATTATTGGGAGAATCACAGACAATTTGATTTAAGCATGCAGATTAAAGACAAAATGTTCCCAAGATAATTAATTACAACTAATCCAAAAACTTTATTTTGTTTCTCTGGTAATTCCAACCTAACTACCTTTTCTTCATTCCATTTTGCAGCTTCATTTGGTGACAATCTTGTACTACAACAGGAGAGTGTGTAGGACTGGAACATATTGTGGTTAATCTGACCAGCTCCAAATCCCCCCAAAATCTGAACATTCCAATTCAGGCCCTCCTGAGAATCTGAATGCACAATCTCGGTCCCAGTTCACAATATGGGGGTTTTGGCTTAATTGAACTGGAAAGTATCAATCCAGTTCTTTTTGAAAGAAACATGTATTTTGATTTTTTTTCCTAAACCCCCACACTACCACCAAATAAAACTTCATGTTCTCTAGTGTGTTTCATGACCTCAGCTTTTAACAGGCCAATTAATATTTTCAAGATGTAACGGGGGAAAACACAGCAGCCAATTTGCACCTCAGCAAGTTCCACAAAAAAAAGTTGTAAAGACCAGATAATCCGTTTAGTAACAATGTTAATTGAAGGATAAATGTTTGCAAGGACACTCTGTATAATTCTTTTACTCTCTTCAAAGTGGTGTCCATGGATACTTTAGGCTCTGCTGACAGGGCAGAAAATGTCTGGGTTTGATGTCTAATCCATAGGACAGCATGTGAAAATGCATCAATCCAGATTTCATATGTCTGGATAGCACCTCTGGACCTTCAGATCCACAGGACTGCTAAGTCAAGTTCAAATGAAAGAAATTGGTATGGAAACAATTATATGAATGGTCCAAATTTAAGTAGCTTTGGCTTCCTTGATTCCGTCTGGGAAAATTACTTATTTTGTTTCTAATAACATTAACATTGCCTGTCCAGGTAACTTTCAAGTTGTACAGATTTCTGGTCATAAGTGCAACTTCCTTACCTCTTATATACCTTTGTCTTTGCTCTAGATATTCTGTGAGACAAGGTTCTTGTCATGTTTAAGGGAGGCCATGTCAGTTGACTAGTAATGCAGATTGACAAATGGTGAAATTCGAATTCAATAAATATCTGGAATTAAAAGCTAGTCTAATAACATTGCGATTAAAACCCATGTGGTTCACTACTGTCCTTTAGGGAAGGCAATCTGCTGCCCTTACCTGGTCTGATCTAAGTGTGATTCTGACACACTCCTAGCCACAGCAATGTGGTTGGCTCTTAACTGCAATGCCTAGCAAGTCAATCATTTTGAGGTCAATGTTTGCCATTTATATAAACAATCTGGATGACAATACAAGAATAGTTTGGTTAGTTTTTTGCAGATGACACAAAACTTGCTGGTATAGTGGATAGTGAAAAAGATTATCTAAGAATTCAACAAGATCTTGATCAGCTTTCCAATGGGCCGAAGAGTGGCAGGTGGAGATTATTTTAATAAATGTGAGGTTTTGCATTTTGGTAAGACAAACCAGGGCAGGACATACACAATTAATAGTAGGAATTCGGGGAGTGTTGTCGAACAGAGACTTAGAGGTTTGAGCTACATCGTTTCTTGAAAGTTGTGTCGTATGTAGAGACAGTGGTGATGAACTTGCCTTCATTGTTCAGAAGAGGAGAAAGTGAAGACTGTAGGTACTTGAGAGTCAGAATCAAAAAGCGTGGGGCTGGAAGAGCACAGCAGATCAGGCAGCGTCCGAGGAGCAGGAGAATCAACATTTCAGGCATAAGCCCATCATCAGGAATTGTTCATTGGCCAGAAATGTGTAACTTGCCTTCCTCCTCACACAACTGCTGTCTGACCTACCGAGAGTTTCTGATAGGAAGTCAGAAAATGCAGCTCCTCTCTTTACTATCTGTACAGACAAGAGCAACTTACTTGTGGTGACTGCAAACATTCACACTCGTTATTCTCAGCGATGTGGCGCTCTCAGGTGATGTGGCACTTCCTAACAAGCTCTCTGTTTTCAGCATGTTTGTCAGCCAGTCCCCCAGAATCACTTGGAGTACATGCCTATAATGAGCACCTGCACGCTCCCACACAGCCTAGGTCTGGATTTCAGCCAAGTAGCTGTGAACAGAAGGGACACTCGTCTGTGAACTACCCTCGCACACCTCTCAGCGGCTGTGTTCAAAACAGCACGAGCTGCAGCTGTCCAGGGGGCAAGACAGGCCAAATTCAACAATGGCTCAGGGACAAAAGCAGAAGATGCTAGACAGAAAAACACAGAAGCCTCATGAAAGGTCACAAAGCTGAAAGGTTACCTCTATTCCTTTTTCCACCCACCTAATTGTATCCAGCATTTTTGGTTTCTGCTTTGTTTTAACTTTCCAGTATTTGCAGTATTGTAATGCATAAAAATGCGTTACTCGGATGATGAGGGAAAAAAAAATCTTGTCAGGGAAATTTATAGGAAATAGTTAACAGATGATGATAACATATTTGACTTTGATATTTGGAACCACATTCTGGTAATGCGGGGTAACAAGCCACCAATGATGGGCCCTGCTGTCCATATCTTAACTAGCACCAATAAATATCCTCATCTAACAACATTGAAATAGTTGAGTGGGTTAGTTATCTTATTGTTTTTTTGGTGGTAGCTTGCTGTATGTAAATTGGCTGCCATGCTTTCCACCTTAGTGTTACAACCCTTGAAAGAATGTCCCATTTTCAGCAATTGATTTTGGGCATCCTGAGGTCAGGAAAGTCACAAGATAAATTTATTTCTTTTAGGGCACCTTCTTTCTATAGATTGTACGTTCTTTGCTTCTCAGAACTTTACATAAGGCTAAGGAAATTGTCTGGATAGCTCACAGGTTTGCTGTTCATATCAAGGAACAACAGAATTTCAGTGTCCTCTTGATCTGCGAGCAGAAGACATATGATTAATGATTTAGTAAAATGGCTCATTGATTGCAAGGAACTTTGGATCCATTACTCTGGGATCTCTCTGTTCCTGTACCCTGGGATCTCTCTGTTCCTGTACCCTGGGATCTCTCTGGTGCTGTACCCTGGGATCTCTCTGGTGCTGTACCCTGGGATCTCTCTGTTCCTGTACCCTGGGATCTCTCTGGTGCTGTACCCTGGGATCTCTCTGGTGCTGTACCCTGGGATCTCTCTGGTGCTGTGCCCTGAGGTCTCTCTGGTGCTGTGCCCTGAGGTCTCTCTGGTGCTGTGCCCTGGGATCTCTCTGGTGCTGTACACTGGGATCTCTCTGTTCCTGTACCCTGGGGTCTCTCTGGTCCTGTACCCTGGGATCTCTCTGTTCCTGTACACTGGGATCTCTCTGTTCCTGTACCGTGGGATCTCTCTGGTGCTGTACCCTGGGATCTCTCTGGTCCTGTACCCTGGGATCTGTCTGGTTTCTTATTGTGGTGAACTCTCTGGTCCTCTACTATGGAGTTCTCTCTGGTCTTGTATTCTGGAATATGTCTTGTTGTGTTCTCTGAGGATCTCTCTGGCTCTGTTAAGTGGTGGCACGGTGGTACAGTGGTTAGCACTGCTGCCTCACAGCACCAGAGACCCGGGTTCAATTCCTGCCTCAGGCGACTGACTGTGTGGAGTTTGCACATTCTCCCCGTGTCTGCTCCGGTTTCCTCCCACAGTCCAAAAATATGCAGGTTAGGTGAATTGGCCATGCTAAATTGCCTGTAGCGTTAGATGTAGGGGAATGAGTCTGGGTGGGTTGCGCTTCAGCGGGTCGGCGTGGACTTGTTGGGCCGAAGGGCCTGTTTCCACACTGTAAGTAATCTATCTAAAAAAAAGTTGTAAGATCAGAGCCCATTGTGCTGAAGGTAGTATATTGGTGTGTATAGAGAATTGGGCAGGAAACATTGAGTGAGAATAAGGGGTTCTTCTTTAGCTTGGCAACCTGTGACCAGTGAGGTTCCACAGCTGGGCCAACAACTATTTACAATATGTATTGACTTGGAAGAATAAAGCAAATATACTATAACCAAATTTGTGAATGGCAGAAAAATAAGTGGAAAGGCAAGTTGTGAAAGGGGTAAACACTGTTTATAGACAGATACTGATAGGTTAAGTAAGTGGACAAAATGTTAGCAAATAGAGTATAAAGTGAGAACATTTGAAGTATTGTTCAATATGGAGGAGCACTGATCTATTAGCTGAGTAGGACGGTATGTGATAATCAGCAGGATATTTCCTTGGCCATGTTTCACCTGAAGCCATGAGACTCATAGGGCAATTCCTTCCTGACTGTATATCACTGTGGTGCCCCCTCTGCTGGGTCTGTCCTGCTGCTGGGAGAGGACATATCTGGATTAGAAACCAAGCTATAACACCACTGCACCATTGCCTCCCCAAGCTACCTGGGAGTAGTTGTGGATAAAATACAAAGTCAGCATGCAGGTGCAGCAGGTAATCAAGAAGGCTAATGAGATCTTGTGTCTTATTTCCAGGGGGTTGGAGTATAAGAGTAGGGAAATCTCATGGACTGTGTGGCCAAATTGTGTCTGAATGCCATCTAGAAGTTCACTGACAACACCACTGTTATAGACCAGGTATCAAACAATGGCGAGTCAGAATGCAGGAAGGAGATAGAATGCTTGGTGGCATGGTGCAATGATAAGAATCTCTCTCTCAATGACAGCAAAACAAAAGAGCTGATCATTGACTTCAGGAAGAAAGGAGGAGGACACTCCTCCATCTACATCAATGGAGCCAAGGTGGAGAGAGAGTCGAGAGCGTCCTTGGAGTGATGATAACCGACAATCTGTTCTGGGGCTCCCACGTTGATGAAATGGTCACAAAGGCACAACAACGCCTCTCCTTCCTCAGGAGGCTCAGGAAATTTGGTATGTCCATAAGGACCTTCACCAACTTCTATAGATGCACCATAGAAAGCATTCTATCCAGGTGTGGCATGGCTTGGAACAGCAACTGCTCTGCCCAGCACTGTACGAAACTACAAAAAGTTGTGAACATAGCCCAGACCATCACGCAACCTAACCTTCCATCCATGGACTCAATTTACATTTCTCGTTGCTGCAGAAAGGCAGCCAACACCATCAAAGAGCCCTCCCACCCTGATTATAATCTCTTCCATCCTATCCCATCAGGCAGAAGATACAAAAGTTTAAACATATGTACCAACAGGTTCAAGAACAGCTTCTTGCCTGCTGTCAATAGACTGCTAAATGAACCTCTCAAATTTCAAATCTAATGTTGATCTTGTTTTTGAACACCTCCTGTGCAGTGTAACCTGTATGCCTCACTCTGTTCAAATCGCCCTGTGATCTGTATGTCCTTGTATATTATGATCAGCCTATACTGCACGCAAAACAAAACTTTTCACTGTACTTAGATGCATGTGACAACAATGCATCAAATCAAATCAAAATCTTACTGCAACTGTACAAGGTGCTGATGAGACTACATCTGGATACTGTGAGCTGTTTTGGTCTCTTATTTAATAAAAGATATCATTTCATTAGAGGCAGTTCAGAGAAGGTTCACTAGGAGGATCCATGGTATGGAATCTTAGGAGCAATGGTTGGGGTTCTGCTCACTGGAGTTTAGAAGAATGAGAGGTGATCTTACTGAAACATATAAGATTCTTGACAGGGTAAATACTGAGAGGACCTAACCCTTCTTGGGAGAGGCTTGGACCAAAGGGCATGGTCTCAGAATAAAGGGGTGCCAGTTTAAGATTGAGATGAGGAGAAATGTCCTTTCTCAGAGAATGTGTGTCTTTGGAATTCATTGTTACAGAGAACTGGGGGTAGGGTTGGGGGTGGGGTGCAGAGTCTTGATGTATATTTAAGGGTGAGATATAGATTCTTGATCAGTCAGGGAATCAAGGGTTAGAGGGAAAGAGCAAGAAACTGTACGTGAGGAATGTCGAATCAGCCATGATCCTATTGGATGGCAGAACAGACTCGAGGGGTTGAACAGCCTACTCCAGTTCCTATTTCTTGTGATCTTGTGACCTTATGTTCACTGAGCTTTCTCTCACCCTTTATGCTGCGACCTCTCTGGTCCTGTATTCTGGAGTGTTCATGGTCCTTGACTTTGCATTTCTTTGCTCTTGGACGTTGTACCTCATCACAAATCTGTGCAGTTGTTACTTGATAAGAGTTTGCTCATCAGCATTTTTAAACAGAATATTTCTGCCAAAACGTTAATTGTGTAAATAAATAAGTATTAATCAATGCAAGACTTTTTCCATTATCACTGAGTAATAATTTGTGCAGTTCGCAGATGATTTGATTGTGCTCTTCTGTTAAATTTAACGATTATCAATTAACAGTCCATCATGTTGCATTAACAGCCGTTTCGGGATCCCATTTCTCCTTTGGTCTGGCTCTGACGGTATCATAATTTTAATATGCCACTGGCTTTCAAATACCACTGTTCTCATGTCAGTGCAGTAAGTAGGGTGGGAGTTTTGGAATAGGTGGAAAAAATCTGTGTATAAAACATTAACTTCACATGCTGTCTAGTTGGCAATGTGAATGATTTAATGGATAAATCAGGATTTGATCTTGTCCATCTCTAGACTTGGTGGAGTTACTGTGACAGCTGAAGGTAGGCAACAACTGGCATCAGCACCCTGGTTCAAAAAGAAAGAAACTAAATGGGTGTTGCAGTGATCCTGAGCATGTGAAGATTGCTGTGGAGAGAGTGAAGCTGACTGATCCTTTCACAGCCAGTGAGTACATTGGGTGAAGCATGAATCAATTACTCCATTAAAGACTAGGAGAACACAAAAGATAAATGTGGTCTTGAATGTTTGGATTGTAATGTTGCCTCATCCCAAAATCACAGAGCAAGACCCATTATTACTACTTAGTGTATCTGAAAATTCCTGAGAAGATGCAGTTAAACTTTGGCTTCTGCAGGCTCCCGAAGAAGCTCATAAAGAGAAATTTGGACACCAGTGCCTTGTATACCCTACATCGTTCAAATATACAGACACAAAAAGTAGCAGAACTGGGCCCTTCAGCTCCTACAGCCTGTGTCATTCCATAAAATAATCTGATTCATTTGATCTGATTGTAATCACAAATCTGCACTCCTGCTGATCGGATAATCTTTCATCCCCTTGCCTTAACCAGAATCTATCCACCTCAGCCTTAAAAGTAATCAAGGATTCTACTTACACAAGCTTTTCAGAAAGAGGATTTCACGACCCACTGAGAGAAAAGATAATTGCCCTATCTATGTTTTAAAGTACGACATCTGATTTTTAAACAGTGGCCCGTAGTTATAGATTTTTGCGTAAGGGAAAACATCCTACCCACCCCTCCCATCACATTTTCTCAGCATCTTATCAAATCAAGGCACCTCTTACCTTCTAAATTCCAGCAGCCTAATCTGTCCTTCTAAGACAATCCACCTATTTCAGGCATTAAACTAGGAAATCTTCTCTGAGCTGTTTCAAATACAATTACATCTTTCCTTTAAATAAGGAGACCAGTACTGTGCACAGATGTAGTCTCACCAGTACCCTGTATAACTAAAGTGTAACCTCCTTACTTTTGTATTCAATTCCCCTCATAATGAGTTATTAATTCAATTAACCTTCCTAATTACTTGTCCAGAGGGGCAGCCATTGGCCATCCACATTCTCCAGATCCTCCTTCTGCTGCTGCTTGTAGCCTCCCTGAGCAGTATTTGATAACAGTAGTATTAAGCACAGGGAGCTTCCTATATTATATAAGTTTCCAAACCGTTATCCCCAATCCATCTATCTGCCATAGTGTCTTTGCCTTCGTTCTTCTGCTGCTGAAACCCTTCTCCATTCTTTTGGGAACTCTACACTTGACTCTTCCAATGCCCCTTGGCCTTCCAGTTAACTTCAGTACATTTTAAACACTTCCGCCTGCATTCTACCACACCTTTCTGTTCACAAAGTACTTCTGTGCTGGCTAACTTACAATAATAATTCATGATTTTAATATCTTTACCCTTGTGTTCATAGCATTGCAAGTCTCTGTTTTTATAATCTCTTGCGATCCTCCAGTTACTTTGTGCTGTTTCTACTCCAACCACACTTCACTGCCTTTGGTTCCCAATTGATGGCCGTGTCTTTAACACCTGAGCCCTGAGCTTTGGAATTCCTTCTCTAATCCTCTTCATCTCTCTCTCTCCTGCTTTGCCCAGGCTTATCCCACTTTCCCCTTTGACTTGACTTCATGTTTTTTTGTGAAATGACTTTCAATATATTACAATGTGAAAGGCAGTATATAAACTTAAGTTGTTGTCATTGTTGGATTGTGGATTATACAATCAATACAGCAGCAGGCCATTCAGCTCGTCCACTACATACTGGTCTTTTTACACGTGAGCATCCTCCCAGCCTTTCTCATCTAAACTTACCCCTTTAACTCTTCTCCCTGATTGTATCTATCCAGCTTCCCCATAAGCATTTCAAAACAGTTTTAACTGGGTCTGTAAACTGTAAACTGGGCCTGTAACATTCACTTTGTGGGTGGCACGGTGGCACAGTGGTTAGCACTGCTGCCTCACAGCGCCTGTAGACCCGGGTTCAGTTCCCACCTCAGGCGACTGACTGTGTGGAGTTTGCACGTTCTCCCCGTATCTGCGTGGGTTTCCTCCGGGTGCCCCAGTTTCCTCCTTCTATCCAAAGATGTGCAGGTCAGGTGAATTGGCCAGGGTAATTGCCCATAGTGTTAGGTAAGGGGCAAATGTAGGGGTATGGGTGGGTTGCACTTCAGTGGGGCGGTGTGGGCTTATTGGGCTGAAGGGCCTGTTTCCACACTGTAAGGTAATGTAATGTAATCTACAACCACTCCCCATGCTAGTGAGTTCCAGATGCTCAACAGTTTCTACATATAAAGTTCCTATCATATTTTTACTGACTATTTTATATCAACAGCAACAAGTAATGCTGTCCCATAAGAGGAAATATTCATTCCTTCTCCTTTCAATCGAAACTTTTCAAAATTTTGAAGACCTCAAATAGGTAACCCCTCGCCCTTTTCTTTCAAGAGTGAAGAAACCAGGAGACCCATCCTATTATCCTCTCATAGAGTCATAGAGATATACAGCATGGAAACAGGCCCTTCAGTCCACCTCAATATCTTAAATTAATCTAGTCACATTGGTCCATATCCCTTTAAACCCTTCTTATTCATCTACCTATCCAAATGCCTTTTAAATGCTATAATTGTACTGGCTTCTACCACTTTCTCTGGAAGTTCATTCCATATATGCACCGCCCTTTGCGTGAAAGGTTGCCCCTTTTAAATCTTTCCCCTCTCACCTTAAACCTATGTTGTCTGGTTTTGGACTCCCTTACCCCAGGGAAAAGACCTTCACTATTCACCCTATCCATGATTTTATAAACTTCTATCTAATATACATTCTCACACATTTCTTTATTGTTCTGTTATGATCCCAGCTGATGGTACTACTGGACATGAAACTCAGCTTGATAAACTTTTTAATTGTTTGGCCAGTTCATGTGGTGGACCACTACTGAAACATGCACATACAAGGCTTCAGATTTTCTTTAACATCAGAATTTGTACTGAAGAATCTGTACCTAGGTACCGTGTATCTAAGGTGGTGCTGTAAGTGGTTACTTGTAAACTTTTCACTGTAATCATAGAGTCATAGAATTGTATGGAATGGAAACAGACCCTTCGGTCCAACCAGTCCGTGCCAACCATAATCCCAAACTAATCTAGTCCCACCAGCCTGCTCCTAGCCTATATCCCTCCAAACCTTTCCTATACATGTACTTATCCAAATATCTTTTAAGCATTGTAATTGTACCAACATCCATCACTTCCCTCAAGAAGCTCATTCCACATGTGAACCACCCTCTGTGTAAAAATATTTGCCCCTTATGTCTTTGTTAAATCTTTCCTCTCTCACCTTAAAAGTGTGCCCCCTCATCTTGAAATCCCCCATCCTAGGGAAAAGATAATTACCATTAAGTCTATCTATGCCCCTTAATATTTTATAAACTTCTATAAGGTTGCCTGTCAACCTCCTACACTCCAGTGAAAACAGTCCCAGCCTATCCAGCCTTTCTTTATAACTCACCATTTGAATTCATGTGACAATAAAGTTCAGTTCAATTCAATTCAATTCAAACAGAAGTTTATTGCACAAAAGTTGAAAAGCAAATCAAGTTAAGCTTTCTAAATAAAGAAGACAATTAACAAAATCTAAAGCATAAAGCAAACCTCAAACCTTTTTCTAGCATTAAACAAACTAAAACCAAAAAATTGCAAATGTTGGAAATCAGAAACAAAAACAGAAATTGCTGGAGAAACTCAGCAAATCTGGCAACATCTCTAGAAAGAGACACAGAGTTTCAGTGGTCCAGTCCATTTCACTTTCTGAAAAAAGGGTCAGTGGACCTGAAACGTTAATTCTGTTGTATTTCCACAGATGCTGCCAGATCTGCTGAATTCCTCCAGCAATTTCTGTTTTTGTTCCCTTTTCTCAACATTATCCATTGCAGAAATCCAGAGAAATTACACACCTATCATCTCAATTCTTAAGTTTCTGCTTAACTGACTCCTTACAGTTTCTTTGACTATGGAGGCAATTCACTGAGTACTTTCCAAATCTGCCAGCATGACTTCTCACAAATTTAAGAACTTAAACTTTTGCAGTTCCAATAACCTGTGCATTACGAACCAAACTCTCCTGGTTTGGAAACTTCAAAAGCTAACCCTTCTGTTAAAGCAACTGCTTCCATGAGCTACTCTGAAATCTTCCTCCCAGTAGAGAAATTAAACTTGCTTCTGCCCTCAACTTTGCTGAATTTTGGAAACCTTTCTCATCCTAGATTCTTATGAAATGGAAACAAAGTCAACAGCCATACGTGTTTATTCCAGTTACAACAGTATAAACGTCTTTCCATTAACACACCAAGGATCTGCAGTCACCTCCTTTATAACAAATACTAGATTTAGTCACCGTTCCAGAAGGTCTTTCTGACCTTGTCTTTTTTTAAAACATGAAAATCCTTCAAGGAAGTAACCAACAATTATGTGCTTCTGTTTTGAAATGAAAATTCCAAGTATGATATTAGTACAAATTAAAGTAAACACCCTTCATCACAGTGCTTGTAAATCTTCTTTGCATCCTATCCAGTGCCTTGATCTCATGTTTTAAAAACAGTGACCAGAAGTACCCTTAAGTGTAATTTGACCAAAATTTGTTGCACGATATATGACTTCACTGTTTTTCAATTCTCTCCCTCTGCATTGGAAATCCTTTTTCTTTCAGTCTTGTAAACTGGAACCAGTTTCTGAGAAACTGCTGCTGGAAGAGCAAGGAGTTTCACAACAGGCAGGAAGGAGCCACTTGTTAAAGAAACACAAGTGCCAGCAAAGAGAAATGTTTTTGACGGCAGGGAGTCAAATGGACAGGAGAGGCTCTGCATGGAACTGTGGGTTTCCTGTTTATCTATCTTACTTTAAGAATTAGGTTTACTGGAATTTATTGGGTATCACATCCAAACATTCATGCCTGTTTTATTGGAGCTTTGATGGCTTGTGTCTCAAACATGTTCAGCTTGTGTGAAAACTTTAAACTCAAAGGCACACCTACCTTTTTTATGGGACACTTGGAAGGCTGCAATTTGCAGTGTTTCAGTGAATAACAAACGATGCAGAAACCAGGGCAAGGAAATGAAATGTTTCCTTGAAATCTGATGTGTGAGAGAGAAAGTTGTCAAGTTAAACAAATGGAGAAGTAGAGTGGGTTGCATTAGTTGTCTTCCTGATCTGCCCTAGCTTCTCGTTTGATTCTCACCATCCAGTGGTAAGCTCACCTCCCATTTTTTTGACATTCAAAATCTAGTCAATGTTGAAAAAAAAACTAAGCAGAATTTCCTTCCTTCTTTGAGGGGGAGGTTTCTTGCCAATGATTTCCTATCTGTGCTCTTTTCAGAATGAAGGTGCTCATTGCAGGCACCAGCTTCACTAACCTGTTCACAAACACACTACAGCTGTCTCCCCTCCAGTTCAGGATTCTGATAAAACAAGAATTCTCAGTGCCATTTCCTCAGGGGACAGGCATTGTCCTTGAAGAGCAACACTTGCTGTCCCTGTTTCATTTGTCTCTTGACAGGCTGCTCTGAGCTGTCGCTTCTGGCTGAGCATATATAAAATATAAAAGTGCCTTTCTGGGGAATGAATTGATTAGTACACAGCTTGAAAGCAGAGCAGCAGCCTTGGATTCTAGGATAGCTAAGGGGAGCCAGAATGATTACAAGAATCTATTTGTCATGGAAGCACAGCAATATAATTGATCTTGAGATGTGGGTGTCATTAGATGTTTATATTGTTTTGCAGCTTTTCCCTTCACATTTTCTTTGCGAACCAACTCAAGCTGGATTAATACAGCACCACAAACACAGGTCATTATCTGGTATTACAACCAAGAGGTCATTCAGCCTCTGCTAACCTGAGTGAATTTTAGCAATCTGCCAGCTGTCTCTGATAGAGCTCAGTTGGTAGCACCTTTCACAACCTCAAGACATCCCGTAGTACTTCACAGGCAGTACAGTCAAACTCCTCAGAAAGCTGACAGCCAAATTGTGCACAGCAAGCTTCCTCAAATGACAATATGATAACAAGCAGATAAGCAATGTTTTTGTGTGTAATAAATAATGGCCGCAAGACACCAGAGAGAATTCCCTTTGAAACAAAAACAGAAACTGCTGGAAAAGCTTCAGCAGCTCTGGCAGCATCGGTGGAGAGAAATCAGAGTTAACATTTCAGGTCGAGTGTCCCTTCCTCAGAACTGTTCTGAGTTCGAGGAAGGGTCACTCGACTTGAAACATTAACTCTGATTTCTCTCCCTTGATGCTGTCAAACCTGCTGAGTTTTTCTAGCAGTTTCTGTTTTTGTTTCTGATTTACAGCATCTGTTGTTTTTTTCAGTTCCTCTTTGGGAAATGTCAGTGTGGATCTATTCATCACACTGAAGTGAGGATTCAGGACAAGCTGTTTAAGATCTCATTCAAAAATGGCCCTGACATATCAGCCTACATTTGTATTCAGAACCTGGAGTGGTGGTTATTATATGTTGCCATAGCAACCACTAATGGCTTGTGTTTGGCGAAGAGTTCTGCCACTAATCCTTTCTACTCTTTTCTGAATAGAAACTTTCACAGGTTAGACAGCCCCTTCTTGAGCACTGAAACAGAAACAAAATCAAACACTTAGCTGAAACTTATGGAACTAGAAGGGAGACTTATCGAAACCAAAACAAAATAATGTTATCCGGCATGATGCTACACCTCAATCCTCCTTTCTGTGTTGGAATCATGGAATCCCTACAGTTGGAAGCAGGCCACTCAGCCCGTTGAATCCACACTGACCCTCTAAAGAGCATCCCACCCAGAGCCCCCTCCCACCCTTTGCCTGTAACCCAGCATTTCCCATGGTTAACCCACCTAGCCTGAACACCAAAGAAAATTTTTTAGCATGGCCAATCCACCAAACCTTTGGACCATGGGAGGAAACTGGAGTGCACACACGCATGCACAGGGAGAATGTGCAAATTCTGTACAGACAGTCACCTGAGGTTGTAATCGAACCCGGATCCCTGATGCTGTGAGGCAACAGTGCAAACCATTGAGCTACCATGCTGCTCTATATTGTGTCTAAGGGTCTATCGTTTGGAAGATGAACTATTATTGATTCTTAACAAGAAGAGGCATTTATCTTGTACAATAAGTGGCAGTTTACTGCATGCCTACAAAAACTAGTTAAGCATACCAAAAAGACTGTCAGGAGCAAGAGATGATACATTGTCAAAATCAGTTCCCCATGACAGGAAGTTGAATCCTGATTATGCATTTTCATTTTAACTCTTTCAGAAGCATTATATTTATGACTAAATCCTCAAATTATATTCATTTCTTTTGCACTGAACAAGCCAACATTCTCTGTGGAATGTAATTTCTAGAGCTGGAGTGTTGGGAAGTGTGGACTCCAGAACAGGAGGATGATTGCTCAGAACAGGAGCAGTCATTAAGGCAGCCCATGATGGAACAGCTCTTGAGAGGGAGTTTTAAGGCCAGATAAGCAAAACTGAAGTATTGTAATCCTAGTGAAGTTTAATAAAGTTTGATAATCCATTGTGTTATTAACATCTGGTGGGGGATTGTTACTGACAAATCCATGGTACAACTTAAGTAAAAGGTCCAGTTATGGTTGTCAGGGAACAACAGAGTTGTTCAAGTGATAGGAATGGTGCAGGGAAACATCACGTCTGATCCCAAGTGTTGGGAGTCTGAGCTATGGGACAGATTGGAAAACTTTGAACAAGATCAAACTGAGTTACTGGAAAGGTGACCTAAAGAGTTTTTGAAGATAGTAAACTGTGTGAAAACAGTAAACCTAGGTTACAAAACTATAGGAGGAAAACAAAGAGCCATAGGTTAAAACCAGCTCGAGGTGACTTCTGGGATGATATCAGGAAGTACCCCTACATGCAATAAGTGATTAACACTGTAGAATGGCACAGAAAGAGGCCATTCAACCCATTAAATTTGTTGCAGCTTTTTCAAAGAGCTATCTGATCAATCCCACATCTCCCCACATCATTTCCGTATTCTGGTAATTTTTTTGTTTCCTTAAAGTTTATTCAAATTATATTTAAATGGGAAAAACACTAAGCACTCTGTTATGACACACATCCAGGGCAGATGGAATTTGAACACAGACCATCTCATCTAGAAGTAGGGACATTGCCAGTGCAGCACAAAATCCTTTTCTGCTTATTAATATAGGAAGTAATTCAGTTTAGAAGGAAAACAATGATGGCTGTAATTGATGTCTATATATATCAAGGTGCAATTAGAGAGAGGTGGTGGTGAAATGGGAATGTCACTGACTGGTAAGCCAAAGCCCCAGGCGAAGGTTCCTTCCATGGCTACAATCCCACGATGGGATACTTGAATTTAATAAGAATCTGAAATTTAAAGGATAATCTAGTGGTAACCATGGAATCACATGTTGTAAATACTGCTCTGATTCACTAAATGAAATCTACTGTTCTTACTTGGTCTGGCCTATGGCAGACTGAAAAATAAATAAACAAGAAAAAGCTGGGACTGGGGAGAGCACTAGTTGACTGGTATAGTTCAATAAACTCTCCACCACAAGGCAACATCTATTTCTCAGTTTCTTTTTGAACAGATTGGTTGGAATCTATTAACTGGATTCTGGCTTGAGTGGTGGAGGGTAGACATAATAAGTGGGGCTGAATGGCTTTCTTCATCTGCAAATAACTTGTGGTCTTATGAAACAGATTGCAGAGGTTCACAGACAGATTGTTGCAACTTGAAGAACATAAATCAAACCTCCAACGAAAAAAAAATCAAAACCCAAAGAGCAGGAACAGGACGATGCTGTTAAGAGGCAAATGACATCTGGTTTTCATAAGAATTTCAGAGGAAATATCACATCCATCAGTCAGGGTGAAATATTTGGGTGGTCTGTGAGGAAAATGAGAACTTCCTGTGAATTCCAGCTAAAATACACACAGCCAGATTTGCTGGGCTAAAATAGAACAAAGTGCAGCTCACACACTGCGATCAGCTCTTCAGACATGTCAGTCAGGGGACAGCAGGCTGTCTCCTGTCCTTTTCCCTCATGATGATAGCTCAGTCCATGGAGCTAGGGTCTTATGTTGCATTTCTCTTCGGAGAAAACAGAACCAAGACAAAGCAACCTGAATTTGAGTGTCAGTGATAGAATTGTGGAATCTCTCATTACAGAAGGAGGCTATTCAGACCAATTAGCCTATACTGGATATTCTGATCAGTCCTCCGCTTGCTCTCGGTTCCCTTAGCTTCTTGTAAGTTAACCATTAGCTCCAATGACTCGTTACCTATTAAGTTTCAGATTTTGCCTTTGCAATTGCAAAATAGACATCTGATCATTTGTAAGAGTTTAGTACATAGAACATAGAAAAGTACAGCACAGAACAGACCCTTTGCCCCACCATGTTGTGCCGAGGATTAATTCTAATGTAAAACAAAATAACTTAACCTACTCATCCTGCAATTGACTGCTATCCGTGTGCATGTCAGGAATTGCTTAAATGTCCCTAATGATTTTGCTTCCACCACCACCGCTGGCAACGCATTCTATACATTCACAACTCTCTGCGTAAAGAACCTTCCTCTGACATCCCCTCTCTACCTTTCTCCTAATATCTTAAAACTATGATCCCCTCGTGCCAGTCAGTCCTGCCCTGGGGAAACGTCTCTGGCTATTGTCTCTATCCATTCCTCTCATTACCTTGTATACCTCGATCAGGTCACCTCTCTTCCATCCCTCTCTCCAGAGAGAAAAGTCCGAGCATAGTCAACCTCTCTTCATAAGGCAAGCTCTCCAGTCCAGGCAGCATCCTGGTAAACCTTCTTTGCACACTCTCCAAAGCCTCTGTATCTTTCCTATAGTAGGGGGGCCAAAAGTTGACACAATATTCCAAGTGTGGCCTCACCAGGGACTTGCAAAGCTGTGGCAAAACCTCACGGCTCTTAAACTTGATCTCCCTGTTAATGAAAGCCAAAACACCATATGCTTTCTTAACAACACTATCCACTTGGGTGGCAACTTTGAGCGATCTATTTACTTGAACACCAAGATCCCTCTCTTCCTCCACACTGCCAAGAATCCTGTCTTTAATCCTATATTCAGCATTCGAGTTTGACCTTCCAAAATGCATCACTTTGCATTTATCCAGGTTGAATTCCATTTAGATGGGTCTTTTTTCCCAACAACTCCAATAGAAGTGTATTTCACCTTCCTCTGACCCATGATCAGGCATTCATGTGTTGTACATGCAAGTTATGGTCTGCTTCATAAGACCATAAGACATAGGAGTGGAAGTAAGGCCATTCGGCCCATTGAGTCCACTCCGCCATTTAATCATGGCTGATGGGCATTTCAACTCCACTTACCAGCATTCTCCCCGTAGCCCTTAATTCCTTGTGACATCAAGAATTTATCAATCTCGGCCTTGAAGCCACTTAGCGTCCCTGCCTCCACTGCACTCCGCGGCAATGAATTCCACAGGCCCATCACTCTCTGGCTGAAGAAATGTCTCCGCATTTCTGTTCTGAATTTACCCCCTCTAATTCTAAGGCTGTGCCCACGGGTCCTAGTCTCTTCGCCTAACGGAAACAATTTCTTAGCGTCCACTCTTTCCAAGCCATACAAATGTCTGGATTTTGACGTTGGCATGAGGCCTGTGATTGAATTGCCTCATCATTCTCTGGGTGAATGCATTGTCACTGGTTTCTTTCATCACTTCGTCCTGCAATTCAACCCGAACATTTCAAGGTGGTTGGCATTCCATGTTTTGTATACCTCCATAACTATCTTTACTTTTATCTTTTAAATGTAGCAAGTAGTTTCCCTACACATTTTCTCAACAGCAATTCCAAATCTACAGTGTGTTCTTTTTGTTTAATTGTCCCGTCCACTCAAAGTGGGGTGTACTTGTGTAACTGAATGTATTCCTGAAGGTATGTCTCCCGTTTCTCAAAGCCCATGCCCCATTAATAGCTCTTTTCCACTTTCACTAATTTTATTTTAAAACTGGTAAAACAAAATATCGAAAAGAAGTAAAAACTATGTTTTTTTTTCATGCCTATATGCTTTTTCTCTTAAAATGCTGGCAACAGCGTTCAAACATTTAATCTTCAAGTTCTGGAGCCTGCAACGAGGTAATCCTGGAGGGTTGGCAAACCTGCCACTAACTCTTGCTTAAATTGTTTGTTTCAGTAAGTGATGAACATGCGCTTTTAAGCAACGAATGATCTTGATTTGTGATGCAACTGAGCCCAATCCTGAACTCTCCTAATAAGCTTAAAAAGCCAGAAGTGCAAATGCCTTCTATAGCTCAAGGGCAATGAAGTGAACTGTAGTATCTTATCTGCTAACAGATTGTGATCCTCCAACTCAGTATGGACCATGAATCTGCCATGGAAGGACTAAGTACCACATAGAACAGGAATGCATTCTTGCCGCTTTATGTTTAAGAGTGGAACTAAGGGCAACTGCATTTTGCAGCACTTGACCTAGTGTGGCATCAAGGAGCCCCAGAAAATTAAGTTAATGGGAATCAGGGAAAGCTGGATGGAGTCAGATCCAACCCAGAGGAAGATGGTTGTGGTGATTGGAAGTCAGTCATCTCAATCCCAGCACATCTCTGCAGGAGTTTATCATGTCAGTGCACTAGGACCTAACTGTCTTCAACTGCTTCATCAGTGACTGTCCATGCAATATCAAGTCAGAAGTGCAGATGTTCACTGATAAGTTTACAATTCAGCACAATTTACAACTCCTCAGGTACTGAAGCAGCCCATGTCCAAACGCAGCAAGATCTGGACAATATCCAGGCTTGGACTGATAAACAGCAAGTAACATTCACACCACACTTGTGCAAAGCAATGAGCATCAGCAACAAAAGAGAAGCCAATCATCGACCCTGACATTCCATGGCATTACCATCACCGAAGCCCCCACTGTCAACTTGGTGGCTCAGTGGTTAGCAGTACTGTCTCCCAGCACCAGGAAATCAAGTTCGATTCAACCCTCAGGCAATTGTCTGTGTGGAATTTGCACATTCTCCCCATGGTGCTCCAGTTTCCTCCCATAGTCCAAAGATGAGCAGTTTAGGTGGAATGGCTGTGATAAATTGCCCAGAGTTTCCAAGGATGTCCGGGCTAGGTGGGTTAGCTATGAGAAATGTAGGATTTCAGGAATAGGGTAGAGGGTGAATCTGGGTGGGATGCTCGTCAGGGGATCAGTGTGGACTCGAAGGGCTGAATGGCCTGCTTCCACAATGTAGAAATTCTAAAATAAATGGCTTTGGGATTATCATTGACCAGAAACTAAATCAGACATATTAAAAACTTTGACTACAAGAGATGGTCAGAGGCTGGGAATTCTGCAATGAGAAACTCACCTCCTGTCTTTCCAAAGCCTGTCCATCATCCACAAGGCACAACACAGGAATATGATGGTTTCTGCATATCTGGATGAGTGCAGCTCATCCTTTGCTCTGTTCTGTTACCCTATTGCACTTTGTATGGTATGATCTGCCAGTATTGCATGCAAAACGAAAGTTTTCATGGTACCTCGGTACATATGACAGTAATAAATAAAATCACTCCAACAACATTCAAGATGTTCAACACCATTGAGGACAAAGCAGCTTGTTTGATTGGCACGTCATTGAACAAAATCAATATTTACTTCCTCCATCATCCACGGTCAGTAGCAACAATGTACCATCTCCAAGCTGCACTGCAGCAACTCACCATTAACAGCTCCTTCCAAACAGGTGATCTTTACTATCTAGAAGGACAAGGGCAGCAGATACATGGGAACACCACCCTCTACAACTTCCCCTTCAACCACTCACCATCCTGACTTGTAAATATATTGCCGTTCCTTCAGTGTCACTGTGTCAAAGTCCCGGATCTTCCTCCCTAACAGCATTATGGGCACATCTACTCCCCACACAGGGCAGCTTGGCTTCTCCAGGGGCAATTAGGGATGGACAGTAAACGCTGGCCCATGAGTGAGTAAAACCAAATGCTGCAGCCAAACAGTAAACTCTTCCTATGCCACCAGTAGGAGGGTCAGCTTTGAACTGAAAGGTACACACTAACCTTTACCTGCTCAGCAACCTGCGCCTCTCTGCCCCTTCAGGATTCAAATGATTGGCCCAGAGTTTCCCTCTCTGATCCTTTCACATTTTCAACTTCTCTCTACAGAAGTGGCGTTTCCATGAATCATCGTGTAATGATGACTAGTTGGGGGAGGATTATATTTCAAACAGGAATCAGTCAGTACAGATACATTCTGATAATGAAATTTATGGCATGGAGTCTTTGGACAGGATGTGCAGAGTCGAATTGAATCGCAAAAGAAACCTTGTAATTAGCACACAATTGAATTCTGATTGATTCCGTCTACTTTTTTGATGTTCTAATTGATTGCTTCCTTCCATCTCCTTCCCTGAGCATTTCCTTTACCATCTACCTGACTGAGACCACAGAAACGGTGCTATCTTTTCACTAATCCTAGATTCTCCTTTTAGTGTGGAGTTAGTTGAACTCAGTCTGGCAGTTAGTGTGCCGTTCCAGTTCCTCCCAGCATCCCAGGGAAAGATTTTCAGCAAGGTTCCTTCTTCTATCACTTGCTGAAATACGCCGTTATGTGTGTTGGATACATTGGGCTTGTAAGGGGCGCATGCAAAAGAGATGTGACTCAGTCGCTAAGATTGCTCCTTCGGAGTTAGAAAGTCAAGGGATCAAGCCTCGCTTCAGACTGACTCCCCTACTGCAGCGGAGATGACCTGGGGGTTGCAGTGAGAGAGAGACTCACTGAGATTCTTGTGGAGAGAGGAGGAGAACTTCTTCAAAGTAGGCATCCTTACAAGAGGATTCGCAATAAGGTTAAAATCAACTAGGCAAAAGTGAGGACTGCAGAGGCTGGAAACCAGAGTTTAGATTAGAGTGGTGCTGGAAAAGCAAGCAGGTCAGGCAGCATCCGAGGAGCAGGAAAATTGACGTTTCGGGCAAAAGCCCTTCATCAGGAGGGAAAGCTGCATTGCTGGAGGTAACATATGTTTGTGAGCAACAGTAGGCCGAGGACCTGTCTGTTCTCTCAGGTGGACACAAATGAAGCTACAATACCATGAAGAGTGGGGGAGATGGGGGGAAGCGACTCCTCAGACTCATGGGCCATTTGCATTCCAAGTCCCTCCTCCCTACCTTTTATCTTAGCCTACTTGGCACACCCTCCTCATTCCTGAAGAAGGGCTTATACCAGAAACGTCGATTCTCCTTCTCCTTTGATGCTGCCTGACCTGCTGCGCTTTTCCAGCAACACATTTTTAAGCATTTGCATTCCTCATCGAGCACATGAAACAGATTCTCTGGTCATTGCTACATTTCTGTTCCTGGGATCTTGCTTTGTACTAATCAGCATTGCAACCATAGCTGGACTATGAAAATCTTGATAAGGTGGAAAGTACTTTGAGACAACTTGAGAGTGTGATTGACAGATGCAGAGACAAGCTGTTTCTTTCCAGTACCCAAGGAGGCTGGGAAGGCATGCTGAACGACAAGTGGGGTACACGCTGGTGTGTACAGAATGATAGCTCCAAGAGGGAGGAGAAAATTAGAACCATGGGTACAGGAACTGAGACCTGCATTTCTGTTCCCAATCTTCAGACTTCAAATTAACTAGTATATGCGGTAGCAGGAGGTTCTTCGCTCGCAGCTGAATATAAGTTGAAGGTTTCGAGAATTAAAGCAGCTAGCTGTGGTTCTCAGATGAAGCTACTGCTGCAGTACTCAGGCTGTAACAACTACAACACTGCAGTTTAGATTTAGGGAATGCCCAATAACTTACAGCAGCCCCTCAGGGAGCTTAGGTTTGTTTTTGACCTTCTCAGTAATAGCTCTTCTGCTCGGTTGACCAAGGTCATAAATCCAGACTCAGCTCCGCTCGCTGAGTGGGAACAATGAGAGGAGCTCTCAGGGCTCAGACTAGGATTTCTCAGCCATAGCACCCGCAAGTACTTTGGAGATTAGCTGCGTATTTATGCACAATGCTATGGAATTGTGTCACTCTGTTTGCATTCCAGCAGTTTTCAGGGTCACGTTGACAAGGCAATCAGTAAATGCTTCTGGTAGCATAGAACATTACTTTTGAGAAATGAATGGCAGCTGTTGTTGCCTCTGGTCAGTATATTACTCTGCCTAGTGAATGCCCAAGGGCAGACTGATAACATTAGTGCATGATTTAGTAAGGAGAGCACATGTCAGTGATGGGTGAGGGGGTTGTGTGAAAATCTGAAATTGCCACCAGTTTATCTCCACAAATGCCGCACAGGTGAATTGGGTACATTACCCCAGCTGCATTGTTCAAAATCAAGGCTGGTTGGAAGTGAGTGCCCCTCTAAGGTGAACATAAAAGATCCTATGGCAACTTTTCAAAGCTTCTCCCTTATTTAAAACAGATTAACCGCTCACTGTCACAATGCTGCTTCTGGGATCTTCCTGTGTGTCAATTGGGTTCCACGTTCCCTATGTGAAAACAGTGACTAACTTCAAAAAGTTATTAATTGGCTCCAAATCATTTCAGGCCATCCTGAGGTTTCTCTTTTAATCTGACTCCTTTCTGTTGACTGCAAGTTATTTGCTTCTCCTATGAACTTCACATGTGGCGAAGGAAATTGTCTAGACTGCTCATAAGTTTGCTGTTTATATCAGGGAACAATAGAGTTTTGTCCCTGTCCTGACCTGTGAATAGAAAACACATGTTTAATTATTTAATTAATCTCACAATAGAAGAACAGTCTCCCTTAGTGAGCTTGATGCTGTGCAAAGGAAGGTAATCCTGAAGGCCAATTAGGGAAGAACAATAAATGCTAGCTTTGCCAGCGCTGACCAAAACAAATAAAGAGAATGTTAAACCCGGTGCAGTTCACTTCAAACTAGTAGCAATCAATAAAATGCATCCCAGCAAATAGTTTTCTAAAGTGGCTTTAGGGATTTATTCATTGATATATTTTTGTTTCCGACATATACCTTTATGCTCACTCTTCTTTTTTGCCTTTTCTTCCTGCTGTCCCTCAGGTATTCCCCCTCACCCCCAGCCCCAAGCTGCATGCTCAATACGTATTGTGCAGCCACCAGACTGACCACAAACCACTTACTTGTCACCTTTGCTACTGAGGGTCAGGCTGAGACACTGGGAAATTCTATTGGACAGTTTTAAACATCAAAGTCCTGTTGCACAGAAAGGAGCTATTTGTCCGATATTTCTGTGCTGACTGTCCAAATGGGCTACTGTTCAGTCAATTTGCCCTCCCCATAACCCTGCAAATTAAGCATGTATCTCGTCTCCTTCTGAAAGTTCCTATTGAATCTGCTTCCACCACCCTTTCAGGCAGCGTGTTCCAGATCACAACAACTTGCTGAGTAAAATGATTTCCTCATTTCACCCCAGCTTTATTTTTCTGTACAGACACAATGGACCAAATGGTCTCCCTCTGTACCACAATCATTCTATCATTCAGTTATCTTAATTCTGAAACTTCTGGTTACCAACCCTTCAGCCACTGACAAACATTCCCCAGTCTATTCCATCAGAATCTCTCCATAATTTTAAATACCTGTACTAAATCTGCCCTTTCCCCAAAATAGGCATGATATGTGCCGTATTCTTACAACCCACAAGTAGGGCTGCAATATTTGCAGGTTATGGAGGTGGGGTGCCCTTTAACAAGCCTTGCCTGAAAATCACATTAGGCAGGCTTTGGTAAGAGGGTCTAAGGAGGAGCTGTTGTTTCCCTGTCGCTTTCAACTGCTGGATGTCTTCTAAACTAAAATTAGCTCTTTGTGCTCTGAACTATATTTGGCAGGCTTTTTCCCTTCCTCTCCAACACTAGTCTGTCTCTAACATGTACTTCAGTCCCTGTCCCTGAAGGGAATCCCCAGTGTGACAATTTTCCATTTCCTTAACAGTGTCTCTTGATAAGATAGTGAATTTAGAGAAAATTAAATCTGGATTTGAGGTCATCTTGTACCATGTTCCCTAGCAACTAGCATGAGTTCACTTAACCAGGCTGTAAACTGTTGAATTGATCTGAGTCAGAAACCATTTTTGTAAGATGAAAGACGAGTGCCTGATCCACTGTGTGACCCAGTCTCTCAAAGTCTCCTGCTTATGACTGAAAAAAAGATTAATAGCAATTCACTGTACTTTAGTTTGATTGATATGATGCTTGTTTGGTTTTTGCAACATTTAATTAGAATGCCATTGAATGCTCAAGTCTATTTTCATGTGTTTAGCATCTGATTATTTCCTGAGTAACAACCACAATTCACAAGGATATTAGGCACGAGTTCCTTTTCATCATTCTGAATGGTACTGCAGTAGAGTTTCCTGGATGACCTTACTGGCTTCATTATGACTGTACCTATAGGGGGTAAAACACAGTATATGCCGTTGCCAGTGAATGGCAGATGCCTGTACACAGGGATTTCCATTAACAAGGCTAGCAATAGAGCAGAGGCAGGTTGCCCTATGAGCCTTCTGCATTTCCAGCTTCCAGAGGTGCTCTGTACAGGCTGTGCATCTTAAATGGAGGTCTTAAAGTTTGCTGTTTGTAATGAAAATGGTCTAAATGCTTTAATATTTGTTTTTTTAAAATTAATTTGTGGGATATGGACACCCTGGGCTGACCATTATTTGTTGCCCTTGAGAAGGTGGTGGTGAGCTGAATTCTTGATCTGCTGCAGTCTATGTGCTATAGGTTGGCCCACAATGTTCTGAGAGAGATAATTCCAGGATATTGACGCAGTGACAGTGAAGGAAAAGCGCTAAATTTCTAACTCAGGATCGTGACTGGCTTAGAACTGTCCGATCCCGCCCCGGGCCCACTGTCCGACCCCGCCCCGGGCCCACTGTCCGATCCCGCCCCGGGCCCACTGTCCGATCCCGCCCTGGGCCCACTGTCCGACCCTGCCCCGGGCCCACTGTCCGACCCCGCCCCGGGCCCACTGTCTGACCCCGCCCCAGGTCCACTGTCCGATCCCGCCCTGGGCCCACTGTCCAACCCTGCCCCGGGCCCACTGTCCGACCCCGCCCTGGGCCCACTGTCCGACCCTGCCCCGGGCCCACTGTCCGACCTTGCCCCGGGTCTACTGTCCGACCTTGCCCTGGGCCCGCTGTCCGACCCTGCCCCGGACCCACTGTCCAACCTTGCCCTGGGTCCACTGTCCGACCTTGCCCTGGGCCCATGGTCCGACCCTGCCCCGGGCCCATTGTCCAACCCCGCCCCGGGTCCACTGTCCGACCTTGCCCTGGGCCCACTGTCCGACCCCGCCCTGGGTCCACTGTCTGACCCCGCCCCGGGCCCACTGTCTGTCCCTGCTCTGGGCCCACTGTCCGACCCCGCCCCGGGCCCACTGTCCGACCCCATTCCGGGCCCACTGTCCGATCCCGCCCCGGGCCCACTGTCTGACCCCGCCCTGGGCCCACAGTCTGACCCCGCCCCGGGCCCACTGTCTGACCCTGCTCTGGGCCCACTATCCGACCTTGCCCTGGGCCCACTGTCCGACCCCGCCCTGGGTCCACTGTCTGACCCCGCCCCGGGCCCACTGTCTGACCCTGCTCTGGGCCCACTGTCCGACCCTGCCCCGGGCCCACTGTCCGACCCTGCCCCGGGCCCACTGTCCGATCCCGCCCCGGGCCCACTGTCTGACCCCGCCCTGGGCCCACTGTCTGACCCCGCCCCGGGCCCATTGTCTGACCCCGCCCCGGGCCCACTATCCGACCCTGCCCCGTGCCCACTGTCCGACCTCGCCCCGGGCCCACTGTCCGACCCCGCCCCGGGCCCACTGTCTGACCCCGCCCCGGGCCCACTGTCCGACCCTGCCCCGGGCCCACTGTCCAACCCCGCCCCGGGCCCACTGTCCGACCCTGCTCCGGGCCCACTGTCCGACCCCGCCCCGGGCCCACTGTCCGACCCTGCCCCGGGCCCACTGTCCAACCCCGCCCCGGGCCCACTGTCCGACCCTGCCCTGGGCCCACTGTCTGATGCCGCCCCGGGCCCACTGTCCGTCCCCGCATAGGCCCACAGTCCGACCCTGCCCCGGGCCCACTGTCCGAACCTGCCCCGGGCCCACTGTCTGACCCTGCCCCGGGCCCACTGTCTGACCCCGCCACGGGCCCACTGTCTGACCCCGCCCCAGGCCCACTGACCAACCCCGCTCCAGAGCCCACTGTCCAGCCCCACACCAGGCCCACTGTCCGAACCCGCCCCAGGCTCACTGCCTGACCCTGCCCCAGGCCCACTATCCGCCCCCGTCCCAGGCCCACTGCCTGACCCCGCCCCGGGCCCACTGTCTGACCCCACTCCAGGCCCACTGTTCCGCCCCACCCCAGGCCCACTGTCCGACCCCGCCCCAGGCTCACTGCCTGACCCCGTCCAGGCCCACTGTCCGACCCCGCTCCAGGCCCACTGTCCGCCCCTGTCCCAGGCTCACTGCCTGACCCCGCTTCGGGCCCACTGTCTGACTCCGCAAAGGCCCACTGTCCGGCCCCCCCCCCCGCACGCCCATTGTCCGACCCTGCTCCAGGCCCACTGTCCGATCCCACTCCAGGCCCACTGTCCGCCCTTGCCCCAGGCCCACTGTCCGACCCTGGTTCGGACCCACTCTCCGACCCTGCATAGGCCCACTGTCCGACCCCGCTCCAGGCCCACTGTCCGACCTCGCCCCGGGCCCACTGTCCGACCCCGCCCCGGGCCCATTGTCCGACCCCGCTCCGGGCCCACTGTCTGACCCTGCCCCGGGCCCAATGTCTGACCCCGCCCCAGGCCCACTGTCTGACCCCACCCCAGGCCCACTGACCAACCCCGCTCCAGAGCCCACTGACCAGCCCCACCCCAGGCCCGCTGTCCGAACCTGCCCCAGGCTCACTGCCTGACCCTGCCCCAGGCCCACTGTCTGACCACGCTCCAGGACCACTGTCCGCCCCTGTCCCAGGCCCACTGCCTGACCCCGCCCCGGGCCCACTGTCTGACCCCCGCCCCGGGCCCACTGTCTGACCCCACTCCAGGCCCACTGTTCCGCCCCACCCCAGGCCCACTGTCCGACCCCTCCCCAGGCTCACTGCCTGACCCATTCCATGCCCACTGTCCGACCCCGCTCCAGGCCCCCTGTCGGCCCCCGTCCCAGGCTCACTGCCTGACCCCGCTCCGGGCCCACTGTCCGACCCCGCCCCGGGCCCACTGTCCGACCCTGCCCCGGGCCCACTGTCCGCCCCCGCCCCGGGCCCACTGTCCGACCCTGCCCCAGGCCCACTGTCCGAACCTGCCCCGGGCCCACTGTCTGACCCTGCCCCGGGCCCACTGTCTGACCCCACTCCAGGCACACTGTCCGCCACCGTCCCAGGCCCACTGTCCGACCCCGGTCCAGACCCACTCTCCGACCCTGCATAGGCCCACTGTCCGACTCCGCTCCAGGCCCACTGTCCGCCCTTGCCCCAGGCCCACTGTTTGGCCCCGCCCCAGGCCCACTGTCTGACCACGCTCCAGGACCACTGTCCGCCCCTGTCCCAGGCCCACTGCCTGACCCCGCCCCGGGCCCACTGTCCGACCCCGCTCCAGGCCCACTGTCCGCACTTGCCCCAGGCCCACTGTCTGACCCCGCTCCGGGCCCACTGTCTGACCCCGCCCCAGGCCCATTGACTAACCCCGCTCCAGAGCCCACTGTCCTGCCCCACCACAGGCCTACTGTCCGAACCCGCCCCAGGCTCACTGCCTGACCCCGCCCCAGGCCCACTGTCCGACCCCGCTCCAGGCCCACTGTCCGACCCCGCCCCGGGCCCACTGTCTGACCCTGCTCCGTGTCCACTGTCCAACCCCGCCCCGGACCCACTGCCCAACCCCGCTCCAGGGCCCACTGTCCGACCCTGCCCCGGGCCCATTGTCCGACCCCGCTCCGGGCCCACTGTCTGACTCTGCCCCGGGCCCACTGTCTGACCCCGCCACAGGCCCACTGTCTGACCCCGCCCCAGGCCCACTGACCAACCCCGCTCCAGAGCCCACTGTCCAGCCCCACCCCAGGCCCACTGCCTGACCCCGCCCCGGGCCCACTGTCCGACCC